>NC_132846.1:71510649-71812524 GCF_048164855.1 Canis lupus baileyi | reverse complement strand
CGAGTAGCATATTTACAAGCATTGCTAGTTTCTTTTTTTTTTTTAATTTTTTTTTATTTATTTATGATAGTCACAGAGAGAGAGAGAGAGGCAGAGACACAGGCAGAGGGAGAAGCAGGCTCCATGCACCGGGAGCCCGACGTGGGATTCAATCCCGGGTCTCCAGGATCGCGCCCTGGGCCAAAGGCAGGCGCTAAACCGCTGCGCCACCCAGGGATCCCGCATTGCTAGTTTCAAACAAGATGCACACAAAGATCAAACAGTTCAGAGTCTACTATGGCCTCACCGTGCTTGTTGTGATGGACACACACAAGGGTGCTACTTTCGGGGGCTCTTATGGTCTAGGGAAAGGAAAAGACCTACCAACAAACACAGGAGCCAAGCACTGCTGGCACTAACGTGTGTACAGGTGGCTCAGAGGAAGGACGTGGTCAGGTGTCTGCGGCAAGGGGAGGGGTAGTGGTGGCACGTGTCCTTGTACACCACGGTGCACAGACATGCCTAACGCACGGACTCAAACAGGAGAATTATCATGTGAACGGTCTGGCCTTCAACCTTCCTCACCCAGAAACTCAACTTTTTCAGTGTCCTGTTGCCATGTTTAGTGCCCAGGGAGGCTGTCCTGTGATCATCTAATGCATAAGAAGTTAAAGTTTAAGCCAAAAAGCCAATTCATTATTTTATACTGAACTAACAATCCTATAAACCAGAATGCTCATGTAAGTATGACCTGAACATTCCTCCCCTACTGGCTGCACACAGACAGCAATTTCAGTGAAGAGTTGCCTGGTAGCACAGAGCAATTTCTGATCAACCCACTGTGAGCATGAGGGCCAGCCATGCTGAAGAGATCAGAGCTCTCAAAGGGAGCCCCCTCCCCCTGCGCCGCCCTGCCCCAGCTATAAATGTAATTTGGCCTGATTTTTCCCAAGTTACACAGCGGACTACACACTCTCTTCCTTCTGTCACATCCTCTTTCTTTTTGATATGGGGACAATTCAGTCTCATTCTGGCCTGAGGACTGCTCTTCTGTCTCTCTAAGGAGACTCCGTCCATCTCAGATCTCATCTATTGTGTGTTTAGCTCTAACATTTCCTTCATTTTCAACCTGGTAGGGAGCACGTCTTGTTGCCCTGTGGCAACTTAATCTTCTCCAATGGAAACCTAATAATAAAAAAATTTAAGGAAAAAAAAGATTGATCTGAAAGAAGCCAGTAATGATTTTCTGGACAAACATTTTACCATTAGGACAGCATTCAGCCAACCTCCTTAGGCTCCTTGGCAGGCAGCTTTCCCTTTATACACAAGACAAAACTGCATGAAGGGAAAGTGTTCTTTGTGAGCAAGCTCATGGGAACTGTGAAGTCTGACAAGGCTTTCTTTATGAGCTTCTTTTGATTTGCCACAGCTTAACCTTTAGTAGAAACTGCTAGCATATCAAATAGCTAATAGATTAGAAACACTTAGAAATATTTAAGAAGACTCAGTAAGATATGAATTCATTAAATTCCTAAGAATTGTTTCACTTTTATCCTTCTTTTACTAACAAAGAACCATGATTTAAAGTTTAAATATTGTTATTGTATGTAATGAAATTGTTTAATTATCTAAAAGTTAAACAAAAGCACTGCTTTTCTGGAAGAGTTTCCTTAACTCCATAGGACAAATTGGAGTAGGGAACATCCACTGGATTTGAAGGAAGTCCCTGGGGCCTGGGACTCTACCACTACAGAGAGATTTCAGAGAGAGATAGAAGGCAGATAGAGGAAACAATGAGACAGCAAGCAGAAGTCTCAGCAGTTGAGATGATGGTACAATGCATTTAAAGTGCTAAGATGAGGGCACCTGCATAGTTCAGGTGGCTAAGTGTCTGCCTTTGGCTCGGGTCGTGGTTCTGGAGTCCTGGGATCAAGCCCCGCATCAGGCTCCCTGCTCAGTGGGGAGTCTGCCCCTGCCTCCCCCTCTGGCCCTGCCCCGTGCTCGTGCCCTCCCCTTCTCTATCACTCTCTCAAATAACATCTTTTAAAAATAAATAAATAAATAAAGCACAGGATGCCTGAGTGGCTCAGCAGTTGAGCGCCTGCCTTCAGCTCGGGGCATGATCCCAGGATCGAGTCCCACATGGGGCTCCCTGCATGGAGCCTGCTTCTCCCTCTGCCTGTGTCTCTGCCTGTGTGTGTGTGTCTCTCATGAATAAATAGATAAATAATCTTTAAAAAAAATAAAAATAAAGCGCTAAGACAAAAGAAGCATATGAAATGAGGGAGGTATCAAGTTTCAGTTTTCCCCCAAATACTCATATCTAAATGTCCCACATCATTTCCTAAAAAACTCTGTAATATCACCTTTGCAAAAACTCAAGTATTTATGAGTTATGTGTATGTGGATTTTCTGGTTTCTGTATTCTGTCTCCTTATCTATTCTTGTGCTAATAACCACATTCAGCTTAATTACTGAAGGTTTATAAATCTTGCTAACCCAGTAGAGCAACTTCTCCCACCTTGTTCTTTTTTCCATCAGTATCTTCACTCTTCTTGACTCATTACAATTGCAAATACAATTTTAAAATACCATTAGCCAATGAATTGAAGGAATCTGCGCTGAGCAGCACACCAGTGAACCCCTGAACTGTAATGCTATGGACAATGTCAGAATTTAGATCACGGGATCCTAACCGACGGGCCTAAGCATTCCTCCCACAGGGAATGACAAGGGAAGCCATGAGGCAAATGCACTTTTGGCTGATGTGGTGAGGCAAAAACTCTCAACTCTGCAACACTTTACAAAATATACCAGGTGAAAGTCAATGAAACATTCATCCATTCTGAAGCACAAGTTTTCTTTTTTTTTAAGATTATTTATTTATTTATTTGACAGAGAGAAGGAGTGTGCGCACACAAGTAGGCCAAGCGACAGGCAGAGGGAGGGGGAGAAATAGATTCCTCGCTGAGCAGGGAACCCGACGAACATGGGGCTCCATCCCAGGACCCTGGGATCATGACCTGAACCAAAGGCAAACTCCCAACCGACTGAGCCCCCCAGGCACCCCCTGAAGCATGAATTTTCTAACTGCAAGACACAACAGCCATGTTCCTGAGCTCAGGCCTCTCCTTCCCTCCGCCTGAAGTACTCTACCCCCGAGGTTCCCAGCATGCATGCTGCTCACTGTCTTCAGGTCTCTCTGTTCAGCTCCAGCTCAGGGAGGCCTCTCCTGAACTTCCTATTTAAAACTGTAGGGGGATCCCTGGGTGGCTCAGGGGTTTAGCGCCTGCCTTCTGCCCCGGGCATGATCCTGGAGTCCTGGGGTCAAGTCCCACATCGGGCTTCCTTCATGGAGCCTGTTACACACACACACACACACACACACACACTCTCTCTCTCTCTCTCTCTCTCTCTCTCTCAAGAATAAATAAGTAAAATCTTAAAAAAAAAAAAAAAAAAAAAAAACTGTAACCACTCCTGCTGGCACTGCTCACCCTCTTCTCTGGTTTGTTTTTCCTTAGGCTTCTCCCTTCTTGTTTGTCTGTGTGTTGATGTCTCTTCCTCATTTTCTAAAGGCTCCCCTTTAGACTCTAAGCTCCTTGAGGGCAAGGACCTTGCCCGTCATAGTCTACTTTGCCTCTCCAGGACCTAAAATGGGCCTAGCACATAGTAAGCACTGGATACTTATTGAATGAATTCATGGAGATAACAAGTATGGATAAGTTACAGAAATGAGAACTAGTGTTGCTGTAGTTAGTGCAAAGGTTCTCAGGGCAAATCCACGAAATTTCCTAAACTTGATGAATGCTAAGTTTTAATGCTTCCAAATCAGAAAATTAGAAGCTCAGGCCAAGTTATCTTTCTGGTCTACTCTTATATATGTCATATATGTCATATAGTTAACAAGTTCATAATATTTTTATACTTGCTATTAGCTCCTTACATTTGCTTAGTGCTTTTGGCACAAGCTAGAACTTCCTATGTCTCCATCTGCCCTCTCCCACTAACTTACGTAGAAAAAAAGGTTTCCAAAAGCATTATTCTTGAAAACCATGGCAGGCTGTATTTAGCACATATAAGATCTGCTTTCTTCTTTAGAAACATAACTTCATTTAAAAACATAATCTTTCGGGATCCCTGGGTGGCGCAGCGGTTTGGCGCCTGCCTTTGGCCCAGGGCGTGATCCTGGAGACTCGGGATCGAGTCCCACGTCGGGCTCCCGGTGCTTGGAGCCTGCTTCTCCCTCTGCCTGTGTCTCTGCCTCTCTCTCTCTCTCCGTGTGACTATCGTGAATAAATAAATTTAAAAAAAAAAAAAAAAAAACATAATCTTTCATCCATGCCATACATGGGTTTATTACAGGGTAAACTAACTTTTATTTTTATTTACCTTCCCATAAAATCTTAGATTTCCCCTAAATAAAACTAGTTGATGTATTTCCCAGTTTTCACTAGGAAATTCCAGAGACCCTGAATCTGTTTCTATTTTCTTCTATATCCAGACTTTTTGTGGAAGCCCTGACTTCTCTCACAGGAAGTGAGCATAATGGTTAGGCAAGTAGCTATGCGGCCTGGAGCACGAATCTTGCCATTTCTTTACCTGAAAAACACGGCAACTGTACCAAATTATTCTAGACCCAGCCAGCTTCAAAGATAAAAATGACAAGAACAACAACTTAGTTGATCTGTCTCTGGGATCACATGGCTAATGACTGACAGCCAAAGCTCAAAAGAGATCTTTGTGTTGCTGTGTTTATACAAGTAATATTGAAAACATTCATGTTATGAAAATTTCTAATAATTCCATAGTATTTAAAGAAAACAAAAAGAGATTTCTTCATACTCTGTCCCTTGGCTTACCCCATTCTCAGTCCCCACAGAGGGATATCGGAGATCTTTCCCTGTATCCTTTACATACAAAGCTATCTTCCTTTTCACACCTTGATACTCTAACTCCAAATTCTGTGTTCCTTCCAAAACAAAATTTTTATTTTGTACTTCTTTTATGATTTTTTTCATGATTATAGGTTTGTATTCTATATCAAATAGGAGCTTGAAAAGCACTTTTGATACTCAGGGCTATCAAGTATGGATTCTGGCCCCAGTAAAATACATTTTTTTTTTCTGATCCCTTAGTAAGAGAAAACCAGAATAAAAAATACACACATACACACGTGTGTGTGTGTGTGTGTGTGTGTGTATAGTATATATGAGTTTTGTTTTTTTTTTCCTGGAGTCCCCTCTTCGTCTACTGATTCCAAGAATTTTTCTTTTTTTTTCCCCAAGAATTTTTGTTTTATAAATATTTTATTTATTTATTCATGAGAGACACACAGAGAGAGGCAAAGGGAGAAGCAGGCTCCCCACAGGGAGCCTGATGCGAGACTTGATCCCAGGACCTTGGGATCACGCTCTGAGCCAAGGGCAGACACTCAACCGCTGAGCCACTCAGGCATCCCTGGTTCCAAGAATTTATACTAGATTCTCTCAACTCTGGTCATCCCTGCAAAGGGTGCCCCAGCATGTCATTTTCCTTCAAAGCTCATAGGGCTCATCATATAATAGGAGAAAGCTAAATTAGGTAAAATTATAAAATAGGCAGTTAGGTATAACTGTACCTAACTGGGGAACACTAAACTCTTGTTTCTTTAAGTTTTTCATTCTGGGGAACACTAAACTCTTGTTTCCTTAAGTTTTTTGGAGCTGGAGGCTGAAATTTTAAAAAGTTACATAGTTATTTTAAAAAGGACAATAAACATATGTTTTTATAAAAGACAACTGGGATGTAATGCAAGCTGAGCAAGGGGTCCAAATTCAAACTTGGCACCAGCTCCCTCCCCACACAGCCCTGGAGCGGAGTCTGCCCCAGGAGCAGGTTTCAGCCTATAGTGTCATGTGAGAGACCCCGTCCACCTTTCTGGCCTTAACTCACACTCCTCCACGTCCTGCTCTGCATTCCAGTTCCATCCAAATATGCTTTCTGGCGCGCGCACACACACACACACACACAAACACTTCAACAATGAAACCTTAATGTCAAAGATGACCTAATAGTGAATTAAAACCTAAGGGACTAGGGCACCTGGGTGGCTCAGTTGGTTAAGCATCTAACCTCAGCTCAGATCATGATCTTGGGGACATGGGATCGAGCCCCGAGTCTGGCTCCACAACCAGCAGGGAGTCTACTCATGCCTCTCCCTCTCTCCCTGCTTGTGCTCTCTCTCACTTTCTCTCAAATAAATAAATAAAATCCTGAAAAAAACAAAAAACAAAAACAAAACTAAGGGGCTAGCAAAACTACTCTATAGTGTTTGAGGTCAGAAGAGTAGGTAGCTGGGGCAGAAGTACTGATTGGGAGCCAGCAAAACAGTCTACTGGACTGCTGAAAACGTTCTGATCCTGATCTAGGTGATTACACAGCTATATACATATAATAATTCATCCAATTGTATATTTGAGATTTATAAATTACACTTCAATTAAAAAGTGAGAAAACAAAGTAAAACAGAGAGAACCTGAAAGTCTGCTCTAATTTGGATTTGTTGACATGTATTTTACGACCCAGAATATGGTCTGTCTCAATGAATGTTCCATGTTTACTTATTAAGAACACATCTGAGGGGCTCCTGAGTGGTTCAGTCAGTGAAGCATCTGATTTGGACTCAGGTCATGATCCTGGGGTCCTGGGATCGATCCCCATGTCAGGCTCCCTGCTCAGTGGGAAACCTGCTTCTGCTTCTCCCTCTGCCTCTGCCTTTGCTGCTGCTCCTCCCCCAGCTCATGCTCTTGCTCTCTCTCTAAAATAAATAAAATCTTAAAAAAAAAAAATAAAGAATGCATCCTTAGCTGCTACTGGGTGGAATGTTCTGTAAATGTCAATTAGACAGTATTGGTTGATGGCGCTGGTTAGCTCTTCCATATCCTTGCTGATTTTCTGTCAATTCTTTCTATTTAACTGAAAGACGAGTCTCCAACTAGAATTGTGGGTTTCTCTATTCCTCCTTTCAGTTATGACAGTTTTTGCTTTGTATATTGTGGAGCTCTTTGTATGTTGTTAAGGTGCACACACATTTAAGACACACATTTAAGTCTTCTTGGTGAACTGGCCCTTTTGTCATTATATAATGGCTCTCTCTCTCTCTCTCTTTTTTTAAGATTTTATTTATTCATTCATGAGAGACACACAGAGAGAGGCAGAGACATAGGCAGAGGGAGAAGCAGGCTCCCCGCCAGGAGCCTGATGCAGGACTCGATCCCAGGATCCCAGGATCATGACCTGAGCCAAAGGGAGAAGCTCAACCACCAAACATCCAAGTGCCCCCATAATGGCTTTGTCTCTGGTTATTTCTTTGATCAAAATACTTTGATGTTAACAGAGCCACTTCAACTTTCTTTTAATCAGCATTTACATGATATATCTTTTTCCGTCCTTTTAATATTTGCCTACCTAAAAAAAAAAAAAAATTTGCCTATCTATATCGTTAATTTTGAACTGGGTTTCTTATGGAAAACAGAGTTTGTTCATGATTTTTCCTCCATTCCAGTAATTTTTTTAACTGATATAGTTTCCACTTAATATAATAATAACTGATATCTTTTAATTTGGTCTATCATTATCCATTTGTTCCTTTTGTTTTTACTTCTTCTGTTTCCTCTTCCTTGTTTTCCTGTGAGTTGTTAGAACATTTAAAAAAATTCCATTTCGGGACACCTGGGTGGCTCAGCAGTTGAGCACCTGCCTTCGGCTTGGGCGTGATCCTGGGATCCAGGATCAAGTCCCATATCGGGCTTCCTGTAGAAAGCCTGTTTCTCCCTCTGCTTGTGTCTCTGCCTCTCTCTGTGTGTCTCTCATGAATGAATAAATCTTTAAAAAAGTAAAAATAAAAATAAAAATTCCATTTTGATATATTTATAGTAATTCTTACTATACCATGTTGTACTAGGTTTTTTAGTGGTTACTCTAGGAATTACAATGTTATGTATTTAACTTTTCAAAATCTATTCAGACTCAACATTTTACCTCTTTAAGTAGAATGTAGAGGGATCCCTGGGTGGCGCAGCGGTTTGGCGCCTGCCTTTGGCCCAGGGCGCGATCCTGGAGACCCAGGATCGAATCCCACGTCAGGCTCCCGGTACATGGAGCCTGCTTCTCCCTCTGCCTGTGTCTCTGCCTCTCTCTCTCTCTCTCTCTGTGACTATCATAAATAAATAAAATTAAAAAAAAAAATAAGTAGAATGTAGAAAACTTATCACTATATAGGTCCCTTACTCTCCTCCCTTATATTACAATGTTATGATTTTTGTTGTCAAACTATTTTAAAGAACGCAAGGAGAGAAATAGCCTATTCTATTTATCCAGATACTTATTATTACTCTTACTTTATTACTGATATTCCAAGTCTCCTTCTGGTATCATTTTGCTTTTATCTAAATAACTTCCTATACAATTATTTTGGAGCAGACCTGGCAACAAATCCTCTTAGATTTTCCTCAGCTGAGAACATTTTTTTTTTTTTTTTTTAGCTGAGAACATTTTTATGTCACCTTTTTTCCTGACAGATATTTTTACTAGGTAAAGAATTCTAAATTGAGAAGTCTTTTCTTTCAGGACTTTAAAAATGTTGTACCACTGTCTTCTAGCCTCCATGCTTTCTGAGGAGAAATCTGCACTCGTTCAAATCATTGTTCCCTACAAGTAATGTGTCAATTTTCTGTGGCTACTTTTAATATTTTCCTTTGTTTTTAACAATTGAATTATGATGTACCTAGGTAGGGCTTTCTTTGGTTTCTCCTGTTACAAGTTTGCTGACAGATTCATAAGTCTTCCTTATTAAGTGTTTGAAGTATTTGAGAAATTTCAGGTATATTAATTCACAACTATATTTTCAAAGATTAACTATGAAATGGTCTTAAATGTTTGGAGAATTTAATCAGTTAAATCCATGAGCTATTAATCAAACAAAATAGCAATAGTTTTTATATAAAAACATTAATATGAACTCTAGAGCCAATCTGCCCAAGTTCAGATAATGGTGCTTCCACTTACTGAATGCCTGACTTGGGTAAGTTACTTAACTCTTTATGCCTGAGTTGTCTCCTTGGTAAAATGAGGCTGATAATAATAATATCTGGCTCACAGAGTTTTTGCAAGGATGAAATGAGTAAATATATGTAAAGGTTCAGAATAATCTCTGGCATATAATAAGTGCTATATACATGCTAGCCACTTTTGTTATTTTAAATGGAGTATAAAGGCTTAAGAAAAAAACATTTTTTTTGAGAGAGCGAGAGAGTGTGCATGCACACGCGACAGTGGGAGGGAGGGGCAGAAAGAGGGTGAGAATTTTAAGCAGTCTCCACACCCAGCATGGAGCCCTACTTAGGGCTCAATCTCACGACCATGAGATCATGACCTGAACCGAAGTCAAGAGTCAGATGCTTAAGTGACTGAGCCCTCCTGGTACCGCAAGAAAAACTAACTTTTTAAATTAAAACTTTAATAATTTGACTATTTATCAAAATACAGATGTTTTGTAAGCATTTCATTTAAACAGAAAAGCCTTGTCTTTGTGTAAAAGCCTATTAACCACAGACAGAGTACAGCCCCATAAGGAAATTAGGGGGGGAGCCACAACTTGGGTTACCTTTAAGTCTCTCACAAAAGCTCACATACTCAATAAACCACAGATATTGATTAAATGGGTGAACTTGATGATAGTCCGTCAATAGATGGTGCCTACCAGCATCTATAATATATAGGCATGCCATACCTGAGGTTAATCAAAGAGAACAGAGGTTATTTGGGATCCCAACAACAGTATTCTACAGAAATGATCTTATTTAAGATGTACCTGTTCTAGTATCTAGCCAATATTGATGCTAATCTTTTTTTTTATAATTATTTCAGCGGAAAAACTAGAGATTATTTAACCGAGTCAGTCAGGTGCTTTGAGAAACAAAATACGTAGAAGAAAATAGCTGCTTCCAAAGTTTTCTATTACATGTTAAACACCAAAATGTTTTCTTTTAAAATGATGCTACGGGCAGCCCTGGTGGCTCAGTGGTTTAGCGCTGCCTTCAGCCCAGGGTGTGATCTCGGAGACCCAGGATCGAGTCCCACGTCAGACTCCCTGCATGGAGCCTGCTTCTCCCTCTGCCTGTGTCTCTGTCTCTCTCTCTCTTTCTCTCTCTCTGTGTGTCTCTCTCATGAATAAATAAATAAAATCTTAAATAAATAAATAAATAAATAAATAAATAAATAAAATGATGCTACATTTTTGGAGGCAGGGAAAAAAGTTTAAAAAAATACCTGTTTTTAGTTATATTCCACTTCAATTAAAGATGGTTTTAAAGTATGGTTTGGGTGAGACACGAAGGCCAAATCAGAAGTAAATTATGCCATCCTAGAATGCACGAGCACGTTAAATGTTAGCCATCACACCTACATGCTAAGGAGTAAAGAAAAGCAAGACTCACCTCAAAGTTGTACTTTTTCATCTGGTTGAAGTGTCTGCAGTACAGATAGAGCATGCCAATGCTGCTGCCCACTGCGATGTAGTCCCCATTGGTATCGAGAGCTGTGAGGTAGACCACAATAGAGCGGAAACCCTTCTGGACCTTTGTGGGAATGGCATTGAGGAGATAGTACAAGGGGCAGAATTCTCTGAACGTAATAGGCTCTGATACTGATGCCATGGCCAAGGCTTTCACAGATGATCTTCAGGCAGGAAAAGGAATGTTTACTTGGCATCTGGGGAAGCCTGGGGGCTAAAGAACAAGGCATTAGCGTTCTTTCAATGTCCCTATGCCAAAGACAAGTCACATTTAACAGTGAGATCAAGGAATTGCAGGTGGGTAAGAATGATAGCTGGAGCTTAACTGAATGGAGAAAGTACACTGGTGTCATTAAAATAACTTTTGAGCATTTTAATTCAACAGGCACCTCATTATGTACTGGCACCTGTGATTCGCATCATGCTAAATACTAAAGAGGAATGGAAAGAATATTAAAAACAGTTCTTTTTCTCAAGTAGTTTATGATTCAGCCAGGCAGGCAAAAAGAAACAGTGAAGATACATAAAACCACATGTGATTAGTGCTACTCTGTGGGTCTTGATGAGAAGAGGGAGAGAGCAATGTGGAAAAGGCTTCACTGGAAACATCCTGAACTATCAAGCCCACCAAGAAGGATGGAACATGGAAAAGAGATACAGGGAAGACACTGTACCAGGAGAATAAACCAATCCTGATGTAGAAATACATTCACTGTGTTGAGAGAGCAGAGAAACACATCCCCCAGCTGGATGCCTGCAGCCTCCGTGATGCCCAGTGCCTCAATTACATATCTGTCTCACAATGAGACCAATTCCTCTTGGCACTCTGATTTCAAAGCTTCCCTCAATAAAGATACTCAGTCCTGACATAGCACCTTGTAATTTATGAAGTGCTCAGTAACTTGTTTAATCTGTACCCTACCTGTAAGATCAGTGGTGTCATCCCCAACTTAGAGAAGAAGATACTGAGGGCCCAACAGTGACAAGACTTGCTCAAGGCCACACAGCCAAGACTTGAAACTAGGTCTTCTCCTTCCAAGTCCTGGGCCTTTCCAATCCCATAGCCACAGCTCTGACAGACCAAAGTGGCTACAGGTGGGTGCCCTGTTCCTTATTAGAGCCGGAGGGTTATTTTATTCCCTCAGTTCCATGGAGACTTTCAAGTCCCTCTAGTAAAAACTTTTGGGGATGCTGGATTTATTGGAACTGTGGGTTTTCTATTTCTATAGAGTTGACTGACCAACTTCCAAGCTCTCTTATAATGAAACTCACACGAAATTCATTCTCACCCAGGGGCCCTTGTATTGGCTGTTCCTTCCACCTGGAATGCTCTTTCTTCAGATGTCACTCAGATTTTGCTTCTTCTCAGTATGAAGGTCTCTGCTGAAATGTCCCCTTCTCTATAAGCTCCCACCTGCCCATGTCCTAAAGAGAGCTTACTGCTGCCCTAAAGAGAGTTTACTGCCCCACTGAACACTCTCTATTCTCCTCTCCCTACTTTTTCACACATCCTCTTTCTTTGCTGTTGACTGGCCATCTCTGCCTGACACCATCACTGGCCTGTAAGGCCTAGAGAAGCAGGACCCACATCTGCTTCACTCACCCGTGTAGCCCCCAGCACCTAGAAAAGGATCAGGCATATCAGAGGTACTCAGTAACTATTTATCGAATAGATGAATGAGTTATAAAAAAGAAAAATTTCCAAGAAAGGAATAAGTGACAAGAATGGAAGACCAAGAAAATATCTTTTCTCCAAGATGGCCCCAGTTCAATGCTGGAATAATTATCCCTTGGATTTGTATGGCATACTCAGTCTTTGAAGCGTTTTAAGACTCTGGTTTCGGGATCCCTGGGTGGCGCAGCAGTTTAGCGCCTGCCTTTGGCCCGGGGCGCGATCCTGGAGACCCGGGATCGAATCCCACGTCGGGCTCCCGGTGCATGGAGCCTGCTTCTCCCTCTGCCTGTGTCTCTGCCTCTCTCTCTCTCTGTGTGACTATCATAAATAAATAAAAATTAAAAAAAAAAAAAAGACTCTGGTTTCATTTGAAGCAAGCAGGGTAATTTATGAGAGCTCTCCTAAAGGTAATAATAAGGATCATATCTCGCTGTCATGGCTAAGAAAACTCACTAATACACCCCCTTGTAGCAGAGGCTAAAACTCTGGGAGGTTCAGAAATTTGCTCACGCTCCCACAGCTTTAAATGCCTAGTGCAACAGGCAACTGGATGGTGAATGCGGGTCCTGTGCATACGGCAGAACGGCTCATCAACTTACAACTTTTTAAGGGCAAGAACAATCTTTTGTGTATTAAAGTGCTCCGGAAAGGTGGGCAGGGCTCACATGACACAGAAATCAAATGAAAATGAAATGGCTTTCAGGCAAACTCAAGTGAGAACAGTTGCTGACACCGTGGGAAAGGAGATAAGTCATTTAAGGGCATGGGACACTAACACCAAAACAACAACAACAGCAGCAATAATGGTTATAGCTAGTGATGTTGCATCACAGAAACTATCCTTAGCACACTAACTCATGAAATCCTCACAAAAATTCCTAGGAGTTTGGGACCACTGTTATCTCCATCTTACAGATGAGGAAACTACTCCCATTTTCTTTCCATCTTTAAGTGTAAGGGCAGCATAGGAGCAGGAAAGCCTTTGTTTCCTCAATGGGTCTGTGCATGTGAACACGTTGACAAGCTGTAATCTACATAATGTTTATAAATTGAAATCTTATTTTCATTTTAAAAGTTATGTTTACTGTCAAAAAATTGGAATATGGGAATTCATGAAGAACTAAATAAATGCCACTCATAATCCCCTCGTACAGAGATACACTATATATAGATAGCCATAGCCATGTGTGCAGACACACTCTTTTTACTTCATAAATCACAAGCATTTGCCATGTCATTAGATAGTCCCCTAGAACATGATTAAAGACTCTATATAATAACTGCACAGAACCCGCTGTATATATAAAATTTTCCCAACCAAAAGATTTTTTAAAGATTTATCTATTATCTCTCTCTCTATCTGAGAGAGAGAGATAGCAAGAAAGAACATGAGCAGGGGATAAAGGGAGAAGCAGACTCTCCACTGAACAGGGAGCCCAATGTGGGGCTTGATTCCAGGACCCTGGGATCAAGACCTGAGCTGAAGGCAGATGCTTAACCAACTGAGCCACCCAGGCGTCCCCCAATCAAAATATTTTAATTTCTGCTTAGTGAACAAGATCTCCTAGGAAGCAACTGGGAGTACTAAGCACTTAACAAATGTCACCTTGAACTATTTCTCCCTTTAAAAGTCACTTTTCACAAGTAGCTTTGTCAAATTATGACATTTATATTTTAAAAATTAATTAACCTGATTTGATACTATTCACTGACAGTTCCATAATCTCCATACAAGAGGGGATTTGAGATTGCAGTCTGGTTAGAAGAGTGCCAGAGGATTTACCTTGAAACTCATTTGCAGGGCAGGCACACTATCCTAACTTGCAGTGGCTTAGGACATATTAATAGATAATATAGAGGGTCAGAGTCCCTGGAATCATCTCTTTGGTACAATCAATGATAATACTCTCAACTTAAAAAATGTGTAAGCATCCCTCCCTCACTAACCCTGTCCTAGCAGGGATTAAAACTCATCACAATTCTGTGGCAGATAATGGGCAGTTTAATCAAATTCTGAATTGATTTTTGAAGTGAAATCCTAGCATTCATCCCTGATTTCTCCTTCTCCCTCTCCCTCACCCCTACAACAACCATTCACCTCATTCCATCTGCTCTGTCACCTAACTTGCCTCACACTTGACCTCTTCTCACCATCTATGTGGTCATGCCCAAGATGAAGGCATCACACATCTCACCAGAACCTCTGCAACATTCTTCTAATGACTGTTCTCCTACTCCCATACCTGGCGTCTAGAGCCTGTGCTCATACACAGCAGTCAGATTGAACTCTGTGACTTCTGTGCTCCAAAAAAAACACCAACAAGACATCAAAAGACAACTCTTGGAATTGGAAAAATATTTGTTAATCATATATCTGATAAACCATTTGTATCCAGAATATATAGAGAACTCTTAAATCTCAATAATAAAAAAATTCTTAAATGGGCAAAGGATCTGAATAGACATTTCTCCAAAAACATAAAAATAGCCAATAACCACAGTAAAGATGCTCACCATCATTAATCATCAGGGAAATGCAGAACAAGACCACAATAAGCTATCACTTTAAATATTAAGATGGCTATAACAAAAAGAGAGAGAGAGATCAACAAGAAGGTAAAGAAACTGAAATCCTCATACACTGCTGGTAGAAAATAAAATGATGATGCAGCTCCCATTAAAAAAGTCTAGCAGTTAAACATGGAATTACCACATGACCCAGCAACTCTACTCCTAGGTGTATATCCAAGAGAAATGAAAACATATGTCTACACAAAAATATTATGAAGGGAATACTACTATTACCTTCATAATAGTAAAAATCAAAAACACCAATTGTCCATGAAAACAAAATAATAGTATATCCATACAATGGAATATTATTCAGCAATAAAAAGGAATGAAGTCTGATACATGCTATAACATGATGAATCTTGAAAGCATGATACTAAGTGAAAGAAGACAGACATATAAAACCACATATTGATTTTATTTATATGAAATGCCCAGAATAAGCAAACCTATACAGACAGAAAGTAAATCAGTGACTACCTAGGGCTAGAAGCTGGGAGTGGGGGGTGGGGTTACTGCTAAATAGTATGGGGTTTCTTTTGAGTGATGACAAAATTCTAAAATCGTAGTGATGCTTACACATCTCTGTGATAATACTAACCATATATATGGTTTTTAGTATACCCATATCTAATATGTATATGAGATGTAAATGATATCTCAAACTATTATAAATAATAAGAAAAGGAAGAGTAAACAGTTGTCCAACCCCATTCATCCCCAAACTTCCATAAACTAGGAATAGAAGGGAATTTCTTCAAGCTGATAAGGAATATTTACAAAAACCATACTTAATGGTGAGAAACTCAAAGCTTCCCCACAAAGATCAGGTACAAGGGAAGGACCTCCCCACGTCACCACTCCTTTGCAACATCATACTGGAAGTTCTAGTTAATGCAGTAAGACAGGAAAAAGAAAAAGTATACAGATTAGGAAGGAAGAAATAAAACTGTCTTTGCAGATGACATGATCATCTATGTAGAAAGTCTGAAAAAATCAACAAAAAACTCCTGACACTAATAAGCAATTATAGCAAGGTTACAATACAAACTTAACATACAAAAGCCAACTACTTTCCCAAAACCAGCTATGAACAAGTGGAATTTGAAATTAAAAACATAATTCCATTTACATTAGCATTCCCCAGATTGAAATACTTACATATAAATCTAACAAAATATGTATAAGGTCAATATGAGGAAAATTACAAAACTCTCATGAACAAAATCAGAGAACTATACATAGAAAGATATCCCATGTTCATAGACAGGCAGATTCAATATTGTCCAGATGTCAATTCTTCCCAATATGATCTACAGATTCGATGCAATCCCAGTCAAAATCCCAAGTAAATTATTTTGTGGATATCAACAGAACTATTTTAAAGTTTATATCAAGAGGCAAAGAACCAGAAAAGCCAACATATTGAAGGAGAAGAACAAAGTTACTGAAACCAACTGCCAACATAAAAGCTGCAGTAATCAAAACAGTGTGGTATAGGGAAAAACAAATAAATCAACAGAACAAAATAGCCCAGAAATAGACTTGCACAAATATAGTTAACTGATCCTTAACAAAGGAGAAAAGGCAATACAATGGAGCAAAGACAGTCTTTCCAACAAATAGTGCCCAAAAAACTGGACATCCACATGCAAAAAAATTGAATCTAGACACAGACCTTATACCCTTCATAAAAATTAATGCAAAATGGATTACAGATTTAAATGTAAAACACAAAACTATAAAACTCCTACAAGAAAACATAGGAGAGGGGCGCCTGGGTGGCTCAGTCAGTTAAGTGTCTACCCCAAGCTCAGGTCGTGATCCTGTAGTCCTGGGATTGAGCCCTATGTCAGGCAATAAACTAGACTTCATTAAAACAAAAAAGCTCTTGGGGATCCCTGGGTGGCTCAGTGGTTTAGTGCCTGCCATCGGCCCAGGACATGATCCTGGAGACCCAGGATCAAGTCCCGCATCAGGCTCCCTGCATGGAGCCTGCTTCTCGCTCTCCCTGTGTCTCTGCCTCTCTCTCTCTCTTTGTGTCTCTCACGAATAAATAAATAAAATCTTAAAAAAAAAAAAAAACTAAACTAAAAAGCTCCACAAAAGACAGTCTCAAGGGAACGAGAAGACAATACACAAACTGGGAGAAAATATTTGCAAAAGACACACCAGGGGATCCCTGGGTGGCGGGGATCCCTGGGTGGCGCAGCGGTTTGGCGCCTGCCTTTGGCCCAGGGCGCGATCCTGGAGACCCGGGATCGAATCCCGCGTCGGGCTCCCGGTGCATGGAGCCTGCTTCTCTCTCTGCCTGTGTCTCTGCCTCTCTCTCTCTCTTTCTCTGTGTATGACTATCATAAATAAAAAATTAAAAAAAAAAAAAAAAGACACACCAGACAAAGGACCATTACCCAAAATATACAAAAAACTCTTAAAACTCAACAAGAAACAATCAGAAGATATACAGATGGCAAATAAGCATATGAAAAGGTGTTCTATATCATATGTCATCAGAGAAATGCAAATTAAAATGAGATACATGCCTATTAAAATAGCCAAAATTCCGAACACAGACAACACCGAATGCCTATAAGGATGTGGTGCAATGAGGACTCTCATTCATTGCTGGTAGGAATGTGAAGTGGCACAGCCCCTTTGAAGACAATTTGGTGTTTTGTTTTGTTTTTTTTACAAAATTAAACATAATCTGGGGCACTTAGCTGGCACAATCTGTAGAGCATGCAATTCTCAATCTTGGGGTTCTAAGTTCGAGTCCCATATTGGGCATAGTATCTACAAAAAAAAAAAAAAAGAAAAGAAAAGAAAACCCTAAACTAAACATAATCTTATTGTATCACCCAGCAATTATATTCCTTGGTTTTTATCCAAAGGAGTTAAAAACTTATGTTCATACGCAAACCTTCACCCAGATATTTATAGCAGCTTTATTCATAAATGTCAAAATCTGTAAGCAACCAAGATGTCCTTTAGTAGGTGAATGTATAAATAAACTGCGGTACATCAGATGATGAAATTCTATTCAGCATTAAAAAGACACTGGCTATTAAGCCATGAAAAGAAAGGAGCCTTAAATGCATATTACTAAGTGGAAGAAGCCAATCTGAAAAGGCTACATCCTGTATTATTCCAACTATGTAACATTCTGCATGAGGCAAAACTAGGGAGACAGTAAGGAGATCAATGGCCGTCAGGGGCTGTGGGGGGAGGAGAAGGGATGAATAAGCTGAATAAATGAAAGCACAGATTTTTAAGGCAGTGAAAATACTGATGCTATAATGACAGACGCCTGTCATACATTTGTCCAAGCCCACAGAACATACACCACCGAAAGTAAGCCCTAAAAGTAAATGGTGGAGTCCAGCTGATCATGATGTGTCAGTGTAGAGTCATCAATTGTAACAAAAGTCCTCACACTGATACTGGGGGAGATATGCATGGGGGGGGGGGGGCAGTGGTATATGAGAAATCTTCACACCTTGTCTTCAACTTTGCTGTGGACCTAAAACCGCTCTGAAAAAATAGTCTTTTTTTTTTTTTTTTTTAAGAATTATTTGAAAGAGAAATGGGTGGGTCTCATTGCTACCCATCCTATTCAAAATTCTTCTGGGGTTCCCCAGTGCTCGGAGAAAAACCAAATGCCTTCCTGGCTGCCCCTCAAGTCCCTGTCCCTCCCCACCTGGCCAAGCTCTTTTTAAAATTTTTTTTTTTTTTTTTTTTTAATTCATGATAGTCATAGAGAGAGGAGAGAGAGGCAGAGACACAGGCAGAGGGAGAAGCGGGCTCCATGCCAGGAGCCCGACGTGGGACTCGATCCCAGGACTCCGGAATCGTGCCCTGGGCCAAAGGCAGGCGCTAAACCGCTGAGCCACCCAGGGATCCCCACCTGGCCAAGCTCTTGCTGCACTGACCCACTCTTTCCCTCCTCAGGCCTCTATGCCCTCAACTCCAGTGAACTTTCATCTCACCCACAAACCTGGCTTCACAAGGGCCGGCTTTGCTGAGCAGATGGCTTGCAGGTCTTTGGCCCCTCCTCCCTGTCATGTCATTTTGTGTATGTCCTTCATATTCTTATCACAATCTTTAGTCACTTCATCTGCTAAGCAGTTTAATGACCATCGCTCATGAAAATATACGCAACAGATGCAAACCCTAGTACTTAACAATATCTTTGGCACAGAGTAGATACTCAATAAAGATTTGTTGAATGAATAACAAAATGTTAACTTCAGGTCTTACTGCAAAAGAATATTCTCAATCCAATCTTTAAAATCAACAAGGCGGGCAGCCCAGATGGCTCAGCGGTTTAGCGCCACCTTCAGCCCAGGGCCTGATCCTGGAGACCAGGAATCCAGTCCCATGTCGGGCTCTCTACATAGAGCCTGCTTCCCCCTCTGCCTGTGTCTCTGCCTCTCTCTCTCTCACTCTCTCTAATGAATAAATAAATAATATCTTTAAAAAAAATTGTCTGGGGGTGCCTGGATGGGGTAATCAGGCATCTGACTCTTGATTTTGGCTTGGCTCCTGATCTCGGAGTGGTGAGATCCAGCCCCATGCTGGGCTCTGCACTCAGCACAGGGTCTACTTGAGACTCTCTCCTCTGCCCCTCCCCCTGTATGCATACTCTCTCTCTCTCAAATAAATAAATCTTTAAAAAAAAAAAAAGATCTGTACTTAGCTTGATGCCAGGCCACTCTTCCTCCCACACACTCTACACTGCAGCTGCAATGAGCTTCTCCCCACAGTCCCTGAACATACCATGGCCTGTATGCCTTTGCAAAGCTCCCCCCCCCCCCAACACACCCTGTAAGAAGTACTTCTCCCCTAGGAAACCTTCAGACTCCCTCTGACACTTAGTTTGTCTTTCTCTGCTGTCAGAGAACACTGAGCACCTCATTATCACACAGCAGTCCATCCTTTGTTTTCCAACTTCTCTAATGGACTCTTTGTGGACTTCACCCGGGTCCTTCTAGTCTACATTCCTTGTGGTGCTTCCAAAGACCAACACAGTATGGTCAATACTGTACTCGGCAACTATTTGTTAAACTCTCAAAACACCTTGCCAGGACTCCCCAGGTATGACAGCCCAAATATACATCCACTGTTATGCAAAAATTCACTGGTCTCTTAAGTCCAGGCCCAAATAACACATGCGTTTAAACTGAACACACACTTTGAACAACTGCTCACTTCTACCTCGGGTCCACAGAGCTGTTAACTACTCCCTCCTGATTCTACCAAGCTCCTTGTGCTTCACTGTATCTAGAAATCTCTCCATGCTTGTTTTCATTATGTGTACAACTGATACCTGATTTGTCCTTCATTTTTCCAAGTTCAATCAACTGATGCTGTTTCCTTCTTTTTTTCCCCCAAGGGCCAGGAACCATTTTGTCCAAACTATCCAGAGGCTAATATAAAATCCAAACTTGAAGTGTTACCTTCCTAGGAGAAAACTGGAAAACAAATCAGTAGAAGCCAGTCTTCTACTGAGAAAGAGAATGTGGGGCAGCGCGGGTGGCCCAGCGGTTTAGCGCCACCTGCAGCCCAGGGCGTGATCCTGGAGACCCGGGATCGAGTCCCACGTCGGGCTCTTTGTATGGTGCCTGCTTCTCCCTCTGCCTGTGTCTCTGCCTCTCTCTCTGTCTCAATAAATAAATAAAAATCTTAAAAAAAAAAAAAAAGAGAAAGACAATGTGGCTCCAAAATAACTTAAACCTCTGAAAACCACTTGCTAGTCACTCCTCCAGGAGGGCTATCCGTATCCCATCCTCTCCACCATAGTCTCAAGGCCAGTCCTGAAAACTCAGGGAGAGCATCCCCCCTATTTGTACAGGCTGGTTCTCTGGTTAGAAAGCTCCCTGAGGGCAGTGGGCAGCGACTGGGACCACAGCATCCCTAGAGCCTAGCACATGGCTGACATTCAAGGGACCCCGAATAATCCCTGGTGAATGAACGAACATGGGATGTAAGCTGACATTTCAAACAAAACAAAACAAAACAAAAAGCCCTACAAGGTCAGAAACCCTATCAAGGTGCACTTCACTGGGTGTGAGAAAACACAAAAAGCCCTGCAGCTTAGGAGACACTGGCGACTACACAGGATACAGTGGCTTTACTCCCAGATTCTGCTCATGCTGTGTTTGCAAGAAGTGCGCGGGGGTGGGTGGGGGTGGGGTCACCCCCAAGTGCAACGCATCACTCCAGCAGATAAAGCGTGCACCCAGGCTGGGACCCCACAGTCCCGCCAGCAGATGGAACAGAAGGAACAAACGTAACAGACTTAAGATTCCTGAGTGTCAGCGAGAGAGTGAGGAAGGATCCAGAGCAGGGAAGGGAAGTGGAAGTAGAGCATGTGGGCAACCACAGCAAGGGGCGACCCTTTAGTGAAGTGTATCAGGTGCCAGGCTCGGTGCTCAGCACTTCGCACGCACGGACCCACCTGATCCTCCCACCCAGGCGTTATCATCCCCGTTTAACGGATGATAAAGCTGCAGCGCAGCGACGTGGCATCACCTGCGCCGAGCGCACGGCTGGGGGGTCTGAAGCCGGGGCACCCCCTCCTTGAAGCCTCCCAGGCCTTAAGGCAGGACTGGGGGGGGGGGCATTCACCCTCCTGAACACCTGGGGGTGCGTGCCCAGGTCTACGCCAGCAGCGCCAGGGCGCGGAGGGTCGGGGGACCGGGCGCAACGTCAGGCAGGCAGGCGCCGCGGGCGGGCCGGCAGGGGGACCGAGGACGCGGGACGGGGGATGAGGGATGACGGCCCAGGGATGAGGGATGAGGGATGAGGGCCCGGGGATGCGGCGGAGGACCGCCCAGCCTGGCGCCTCAGGTGCTGGCGCGCGGGCGAGACGGGCAGGGCGACCCCAGGCGCCGAGGCCAGGGAAGGGCGGCCCCGGGGAGGCCGAGGAAGGGGCGCGGAGGAAGGGGACTCACCTCCCGCGGCGGCCCCTCCGGACTCGTCGGCCGGGCCCGGCCGGAGGAGGCGGGGACGGACTCCGGGCCGCGGGGGCTGCCGGGAGCCCGTTCCCTAGGCAACCGCGCCGGCCCAGCTGAGCGACAGGCGGGGGCTAGAGCGGCAGAGCCACAAGTGGCGGCCGGCCAGCGGCCCGGAGCGGAAGCACGTCAGCGCGCTTCCGGCGGGCGTGGGCGGGGCTTCGCGCTCCTTCCCGGGATACCTGCGGACGCATGGCAGGTGGGTGCGCGCGCGCGGGGGAGCGTCCTGCGGCTCGGCGGGCGGTCCCGGAGCCCACCGGCTTGGCCGGGCCTCTGTGGTCTTCCCGCGTAGAACTACTGGATGTGTGCGAGGGAGTGTCAGCACATCCTGACCCCCCAAATTGTAATTGTCTTTGTAAACTAGCGCTAGCGGGGGTGCTCGGGTGCCAGGGCTTGCATGCCCAGCTCCTCCCAAAACCTTTCCCTGAGTTCCCCTCGGGATTACCCGCCGCACAGAGCCCTTTGCTTCTAATAAGAGCTGTCAATCGGCGAGTGCTCGCTGCGTGCCGTGTGGTGCCCTTAGTGCTCTGTGGGTCAGCTCGTTTGAGCCTCACCTTGATCCCACGTAGTAACGTGCGCAGGTTGGGAGGATCAGGGAGGGAGCCGCTATGCTGAACCTCTCTGCTCTGTGCTGGGCCTCTCGTTCCTGGTCTCTTTCCCTCCTGGCCTGGGGTCCCTTGGAGTTAGATCTGTGGTTTGGGTTGCTAAATATGGAGCAGACGGAGAATGAATCAGATGTGGTCTTCGCCCTCAAGGAGCGCCTACTGCAGGAGAGAAACCCTTAGGAGATGATAGTGCAGGTGGTAAAAGCTATTTCTCCATTTAACACATTTCATTTGTCACCTACTGTGTGTCTAGGTTAGGAGAGGGAACAAGACATAGTCACTATTCGGGTGGCCTCACAGTCCACCCAGCAAGTCTACCACACTAGTGAGTGTCGGTGATAGTTCAAGAAGAGGTGCGACATCTAGTGCAATGAATCCTAACCCAACCTGGGAGATCCAGGAAGATTTCTTTGTGGAAGGAGTGGCTTTCTGAAAACCTAAATCAGATCATATCACTTTCCTACTCAAAGCTTATTGGTTCCTTTCCACTGACTTGGAATAAACCTAAACTCTTTATCTTAGTATGTAAGGTTCCATTTGCTTGACCGCTTCCTCACCCAGATCCCTCCCCACCACCTTTCCAATATAAGTGATGTGGGGTCATGGAGCACAACAGTCAAGAAAGAATTCTTGGGATGTTGCATGGTGCAACTTAGTAAGTTTATTTAAGTAGCCTGGGGACAGAACCTGTGGGCAGAAAGGGCTGCATTTTTGCGGTATGAAGCTGGTGGTTATATGCTTAGTGGTCAAGGGGGAGGAGACATGCAGAGGGTATTATACATGTTTCCTTGAATTTCTACCCATAAAACTACTTTTGCAACATTTCTCTGGTGCTTATCATTCAGTTCGATATTAACTATCAGTGAGATTTACAGACAGTTATGAGACCCTTTAAGAATGTAGCAACCGGGATCCCTGAGTGGCGCAGCGGTTTGGCGCCTGCCTTTGGCCCAGGGCGCGATCCTGGAGACCCGGGATCGAATCCCACATCAGGCTCCCGGTGCATGGAGCCTGCTTCTCCCTCTGCCTGTGTCTCTGCCTCTCTCTCTCTCTCTCTTTGTGTGACTATCATAAATAAATTAATTAATTAATTACAAAAAAAAAAAAAGAATGTAGCAACCAGGGGCACCTGGTTGGCTCAGTGGTTGAGCTAAGTCTTTGGCTTAGGTCGAGATCCCAGAGTCCTGGAATCAAGTCCCGCATCAGGCTTCCTACAGGAAGCCTGCTTCTCCCTCTGCCTATGTCTCTGCCTCTCTTTCTATGTCTCTCATGAATAAATAAATAAAATCTTTAAAAAAAGAAAAACCAAAAACTTAAAAAAAAAAGAATGTAGCAACCAGCACGTTTTATTATTATTATTTTTTTTAACCAGTACATATTTGATCTTTGTTCAGAACTATGTAGACTAAAGGTCAGCCTTCTGGGCTAAAGGTGAACATTTTTCTGCTTCTGCCCTCATCGTAGATACACTGGCCTTGCTCAGTTTTTCAGACTCACCAAGCTCATTCTCACATTAGGACCCATACTGTTGACCTTTCAACAAGCCTAAATGACATCTCTTCAGGGGTTCACTCTAACACAAGACCCCATTTTCTTTTCTATCGGGCACTTACCAAGATACAAATTGGTCATGGTCATTTGGTTGTCTATTATCCACCTCCTCTTTGGAAAGTAAGTTCCATGAAAATGGTCCTGGTATGATTCATTCAGTCATTTCATCCCCCATGCCTGGCATATTGTTGGTTAGTGGTATAAGTAAAGAATGAAGGGAAAACCAATATGATCCTTAAATAAGCAGAGCCTTAAAGAATACTAGGAGTTAGCCAAGTGAGTGGAGACACACATGGCCAGGGGAAATATTCTAGGTCAAAGTCAGAACTTGTACAGAGCTAGCCCTAAGGCATGGAGAGCAAGCTGGGGGAAGCTGGAGAAGTGGTAGAAAGGACTTGCATAACAGGCTGTGATATTGTGGTTTATAATAAGAAAATATTTGGTCTTTTTCTTGTTCTTGGCACAGAGGTAAAACCCTTGGTGTTTCTGCAGTGTGAGAATGAGCAGGATGTCTTGTTATGTTGATAAGGTGACTTTTGGGAAGGTGACCTTTGGATGGGGGCTGGTTCCCCCCTACAGAAACCAATCATGTGATTATTAAAGGGTTAGAATTTTCAGCCCCACCTGACTCCCCTGTGCCTCCAGGGGAGAGGGGCTGGAGGTTCAATCAATGGGCACTGCCCAGTGACTTAATCAACCATGCCTATGCAATGAAGCCTCCATAAAAGCTGACAAGGATGGGATTTGGGGAGCTCTAGGTTGATGAACATGTGGAGATTTGAGGAGAATGGTGTACTACTCACAGAGCATGGAGACTCTATGCCCCTTTCCGCATACCTTGTCCCCTGTATCTCTTCCATCTGGCTCGTTCTGATGGAAAGAAAAAAAAATGTGTACTTACATTTATGTTTGCTCTCCAACTAAGACCATAAAAATCTTAGTTTGTTAAGACTTATTAAACTAAAGTTTGTTAATTTTAAACAGAGCAAAGAGCAATTTTATTTAAGTAAAAAAAAAAAATTATTCAACCACAGCAGAGGAATTGCAATTTGGGATAGGCAAGCTACAGTGAACTATAGGCAAGTTTGAAGAGACAAAGGGAAGGTCAGCTTTCATTAGGTTTCAGGGGGAAACTGGGAAGGGTTACTGTAAACAAGTGTATTGGAGAAGAACAAGAGTTTGAGGTCTAGTGGTTTCTGCACAGTGGTTTCTCCCTTGGCTGTAGGCGACAGTTAATGCATTATTACTGGGGCAGGGAGGGAGGGCTCTTCCTTTTCTTAGAAGCAGGAAATAAAATTCCTATGTGAAATATGTCCTCCGTTGTTGAGATAATTCTTATCTTTTTATTCCTCCTTGTTGTGCGGGCCGCAGCAAGTGGTAACATGTGTAAGCACCCCCTCTCCAGGGCTTTCTGACTCTATTTTACAGGAGATTTCCTTTATTTTCACATTTCTGCCTTTAGATCAAGGTCTTTTCTCAAAAGCATCACTTTATCAAGAGTCAGGTTTTCCGTATATAGTGGCTTTTGTCCCTGGGTGCCAGGAAGGACCTTTCTGGTTGGAAGGAAAGTGCATAATGACTAGAAACTACTGAGGCCACCTGTGAGTAACAAGAAAGAGTACGAGGGAGGACTCAGCATTTCCCATCTAAAATCTCTTTCTTACGAGGTTAAGTGTTGGAGAGCATCTGGAAGCCCTCAGCTAGCATCACACTGTTTGGTGCATCTGTTCTTGCAACGTTTTGACAGGCAATGGGTACAAAGTTTAGAAGTAATCATACAAAGCAGAATTAAAAGTAATATGACAAATCCAGGATGATGGTTCTAAACCAGGAGCTCAAACCTGAAGGTAACCAGCTAAATAGATCAAAAGACCAGAGGTCATTGGGTGAAATTTGTTGTAATCAGAGGTCTCCTTCCCTGATCTTGTGTAATTGGGTTTCTCTTTCTCCAGACATATTTATCCAGGTGCAACAAACAGGTGGTATTTGCTATTGCATAAATGCCTCCTTGTTCAGCAAGTAGATTGTCCAAAGCTTCCTTTAGCCAACAAGTCATGTGATCATTGTCGAGCTGTTCTTGCTTTGGCTGTAGAATCGGCTGCCTCTTCTAATGTTAGGGAGAGATTTCTGATCATGTGTTCATTTGCTCTTATTCCAACAACAGAGGAAAAGCCTCCCTACAGAGGCGAACCAGGAGTCGTACAGCCCCCTGAAGTTCCCAGTTAAGAGAGCCTTGGAGGCCTAATGTGGCAGGTCAGCGGAGGCCTCTGGTTTGTTATTGTTTATTTGTTATAAACAATAAACATTGACTTCCAAGTTGCCAACTGTCTAAGCATTTGTATGCCTATGGAAAATGCTGTCCACTGTAAACAAAAATGAAACCAGGTGGTACCCAGGGGACTCCAGCTAAGGTCTTATTATTGATAGTTGGAATTTCCCGATTGACCTTTTCAATCCAGGGATGAAAGGAATTGGGATGACATTCTATGAGAGGCCATCCCTTCATTAAGAAATCTTTTCTAGGGGATCCCTGGGTGGCACAGCGGTTTAGCGCCTGCCTTTGGCCCAGGGCGCGATCCTGGAGACCCGGGATCGAGTCCCACATCGGGCTCCCGGTGCATGGAGCCTGCTTCTCCCTCTGCCTATGTCTCTGCCTCTCTCTCTCTCTCTCACTGTGTGCCTATCATAAATAAATAAAATTAAAAAAAAAAAAGAAATCTTTTCTAAAAATTTGCAAAGGGGCATAAACTTGTTTATATTTCCTTTAGGTGTAGGAGACCTCACTTAGATAAGGAAAAGAATGTGGGATTGTACAATTAACAAAGATGGAGGGATTTAACTGAGCTAGTGTGGTTACGACTGGGGAAAGGCTGAAGCAAATATGGGAATGCCTGGTATAATAGCCTAACTTGATAGGTAACATCTATAGGCTTGTGGGTAATCAACAGTGGCATTTGGCACTAGAAGGAAATTGGTTATAGGTAAGACCAGTCTCCAATATTGTGAACAGATCAGAGCTTCTGGTGACAGATCCAATAGTCAGGTTTCCTCCTTCTGCAGGCGATTGGGAAATGCGATTGGGGCATTGACTTTCCAAGAAAAAGAGGGTGAGGGGCGTCTGGGTGGCTCACTCAGTTGGGCGTCCAACTCTTGGTTTTGTCTCAGGTCATGATCTCTGGGGTTGTGAGGTAGAGCCACATGTTGGGCTCCATGCGGGGTATAGAGCCTGCTTGAAATCCTCTCTCTCCTTCTCCTCCCCACCCCCACCACTTGTATGCATGCTCTTTCTCTCAAAAAAAAAAAAAAAAGAAAAGAAAAGAGAGAAAGAAGAAGAAAGAGGAGGGGATCCCTGGGAGCTCAGCAGTTTAGCACCTGCCTTTGGCCCAGGGCGCAATCCTGGAGTCCTGGGATCGAGTCCCGCGTCGGACTCCCGGCATGGAGCCTGCTTCTCCCTCCTCCTGTGTCTCTGCCTCTCTCTATATATATATCTATCAAAAATAAACAAATCTTTTTAAAAAAAAAGAAGAAGAAGAAGAAAGAGGGGGTGAAGTAAGAGTGAGAAGAGCAAAGGAAAGAATGTATATGTAGGTCTGGTCTGGTAATCCCAGGAAAGCTATCTGCTTCAGTGGCCTGCTTCAATTCCTGCAAATTTGTATTTTCGTGTCACCAGTTGGTGTGCAGGTCCAGTCAGGGTTTGGTGCTTTCTTTGGATGTGACAAATGAATCCAAAAGTCTATTCATTTTTCTAGTAGACAAGATCTCCAGGTTGTAGCTGTGATGTTTGAGGTCTTTGTCTCCCAGGAGCGTGCTGTAAAAGGATTGCTCTACTAAAGCATAGTTATTTTCAATAGAAGTAGTAAGGCTTTTACAGTATTGAAGTATGTTTCCTTTTATCACGTGTGGATCAAAAGAAGCAAGAGCCAAGTACATTGGGTGTCCTGTGATTATATCAAAGGGTAAGAGTTGATGAATTCCGAAAGGAGTAGACCTGAGATTTAAAATGACCATTGGCGGTACCTTTGGCCAAAGTAGTTTACAGATTTTTGCCAGCTACCTCTTAATGGTGCCAGTTCAATTGGTCCTGAGGATTGAGAGTGGTAAATATAGTGAGAGTGTTGTAAAACCAGCCACGTAGCACAGACTGGTCGCATCACCTGACCAGTGAAGAGTTCCCTAGTCACTGTGAAGTCCCAGGGTGGTCCTCCAGGTAGGAATGATCTTTTCTCTTAGAATTTTAGCTGCAGAGGCGGCAGTAGCCTGCCCACAAGGGAAAACCTCAGTTCAGTGGGAAAACATACAATCTATGGCTAAAACATATGTATCCATGAGATGGGGGAGCTGTAATAAAATCCACTCACCAAACCTCAAATGGTCCATAGGGCAATTAAAATTCCCGGGTACAGTGTGGACAGGTTTCCCAGGATTGCAGTTTGGGCAGTTGGGGACAAGCAAAGTAGGCACCTTTTATGGCCTTATTAATATTCCCCACCAGTAGTGATTTACAAAGGTCATTTTATGAGCAGAACAATGACGGTGTGCACAGTGGTCAGTAATAGGAATTTTAGAGTCTCTGGCGGGACTGGACTATTATTTGGCCCAGAGTTTTCTCTTTTTATCAAACTAACAATTACCAGATTTCCAATTTTGTTTTTCCTTTTCTGGGGCCATCTCTAGCCAGTTCTTCTAGATTGTCATTTGGGGAAACATCCCTTTGGACCACAACAGAGGTATGGTTGTTGGTTCCTTTGAGAAGAGCATTCTTGGTGGAAATATCACTGAGATGGTTCCCTTTAGCCTCCAGGGAGTCAAGTGTGGAATGCCCAGGAACCTTTATCAGAGCAGGGGGGCCTGGGTGTCTACAACTCTTAATTTTGGTTCACGTCATGATCTCAGCGTCATGAGATCAAGCCCCACGTCAGACTCTGTGCTGGGCATGGAGCCTGCTTAAAATTATCTCTCTCCCTCTTCCCCCCACCCCTTTATGCTCTCTCTCTCTCTAATAAAAATAATAATAGCCAGAGCAGCTGATAGGAGTATAGCACCTAATAAATTTTGGACATAAAATCCATTTGAAAATTTCTCCCTGCTAAAAGTGGGAAGCCGCATTGTTTCCATAATCACAAAATTGTGAGTCACTCTGAAGGCATATCTGCTGTCAGAGTAAATGTAGGCAGTTGTGCCCTTGGTGAGCATGCCGTGTGAGGGTGTACAGCTCAGCTTGTTGGAGAGAAGTAGCCTAAGGCAAAAGTATTGCTCAGTTACTTCAAAGGGAGTTGCAAGTACATATCCAGCACAACATTCGCCATTTCTACCTCTCACCTAAAAACCATCAGGGAACCATGAGAAGTCAGTGTCATGCAAAGGAGCCTCCTGTCAGTCATCATGGAGGGGAGTCACGATCTGCAGAGTTGGCATGAGCAGGGAGGTGACTGCAGCGAGGAGTTCTGGGAGGAGAGGTTAGGAAGAGGCTTTCATAGGAGGGGGACAACTGGCCAGAGGGTGAAGGGTGTTCAGGAGGGCTTCTACTGTCCAGGGCATGGGATGGCTACCGGGGTCCCAGACTGTCTCCTCACTGCCCTTAGCCAAAAGGGTGGTGGTGGGAATGGCTCTGAGGTATGGTGCCTGGTCCCACAGGGCCTGTTGTTGGCTGTAATGCCCTATGGGGTTGATGGTGATCCCCATACCTGGGAGATCCACCATTACCTTGGGTGGGTAATCCCAGGGAGTTCCCTTCCTTTTCATATATAGGTGGGAAAAAGGAAAGTTGATAATTGGGATGGCCAAGGGCAGGGGGATTTATTAAGCTTTCTTTTAGGTATTAAAAGCTAAGTCTTAAAAAAAAAAAAAAAAAAAAAGCTAAGTCTTCTTGACCTTCCCAAGTACTGGGATCAAGAATCTCTTTCCAATAGGGACGCCTGGGTGGCTCAGCAGTTTAGCACTTGCTTTCGGCCCAGGGCGTGATCCTGGAGTCCCGGGATTTTAACTAGAAGGGGAAGATCCCAGTTTGACCCATTAATGAACATAGAGTTAAAAACTACCCATCTGGGCAGCCCCAGTGGCCCAGCAGTTTAGCGCTGCCTTCAGCCCGGGGTGTGATCCTGGAGACCCGGGATCAAGTCCCACGTCGGGCTCCCTGCATGGAGCCTGCTTCTCCCTCTGCCTGTGTCTCTTCCTCTGTGTGTCTGTCATGAATAAATAAATAAAATCTTAAAAAAAAAAAAAAAACTACCCATTGGATACTTTTATCCAAATAAAACTATCCAAATCCAAGTGGATACAGTGTTTAAAGGAAGACCAGAGTTTTCTTTAAAAACGGTTTGGAGGGGCGCCTGGGTAGCTCAATTGGTTAAGCATCCAACTCTTGAGTTTAGCTAGGGTCATGATCTCAGGGTCATGAGATTGAGTATTGCATCAGGCTCATGCTGAGTGTGGAGTCTGCTTAAGATTTTCTCTCTTTCTTTCTGCCTAGCCCTGTCCCATCTGTACACATGCATGCACACACTGTCTCTCTCCCTCAAAAAAAGAAAAGAAAAGAAGAAAAGAAAAGAAAAGAAAAGAAAAGAAAAGAAAAGAAAAGAAAAGAAAAACCAAAAAAACAACAATTTGGAGCCAGCTGTAATAATCACACATGAGTTCATTGGGCTTTTGGGTACAAGCTTGAATCTTAGTGCATTCAGCAGGTTTTGGGCATCCCTTAGCGCCCGCAGGAACTCAATAATATAGCAAGGCAGGGGATAGTGTCCCATCTATGGTGCTAAAGATCTTTCCATGCGGCCAGCATGCAGGGCTGCATGAGCATCTGGCTCCGGGCTCCCAAACAGACCAGGCTGGGCCACTCACTGCTGACAAAATCCACAGGCAGAGACGGGTGGTAGTGACACAAGATAGGAGTTTATTTCAGTGAGCCCAACGCAGGTGGACTCATGTCTCAAAGACCCTCTCCAAAGTGCTGAAGATGCCTCCAGGTTTATATAAGGAGAATGTGGGACAAAGGTTGGTGGGTGCGTGCAGGGGGCAGTGAAGGTCAGGTCTTATCGCCTTGGGGTCAGTCATCAGGGGTCCTGCTGACTCGGGGCATCCTTGTTGCTTGAGGGAATAGTTTTGGTTCCCCTCACAGGTTGCTTTGCCAGCTGGTTCTCTTGCCTGAGTTAAGAGATAAGCTGGAAAGGAGAACTTAGTCATCTAGGAAGTACTGACTGAGGTCAGAATGGAGGTCATTGGCGTCCTCTCTCACCAGCATCCTCCCGAGTGGCAGGTTCACCCAGTGCTGGGACTGGCCCTCGACAGCACACGTGTGTAATAGTGGGTATAAATCTCAGAAATTGGGTTGATAAGTTTGAATCACCATATTAAGCAACTCAGCAAATCTCTGAGGATCTACAAGGGTTTTCAGCAAATCTAAGATTCCCAAATCTCACTTTGGGAAAGTCTTTGACTGTAGCTCCGAATTCAGCTTTAGTCCAGAGCACATGAGAAATTGGGGGTTTAGCATTTGGATCCTCAGAGGGTCTGACGGTAATGGGGCAGGTTTTAATAGGCTTGGGGAGAAGGGGAAGGACGTTCAGAGAGAGGATTGAATGAGGAAGTTCAGGGTATGAAGGAAGTGGGACAATGTGGGAAAGAGGAAGGTGGCCCTGGGATTTGTGCAAGGTGGCAGTCCTGTGCCCTGAGACCAAGAGCATGAGAGGAGAGCACAAGGCCTCAGAAGATCTTCGTCTTTAATTGTTTGTTCCACTCCGTTAATTTGGAATCAGTATTTTACAAAGAGGCAACTTGAGAGTCCTGAATCTGTTTAGAAGCCTCCAGGTACCCATCAAATTAGGCATCCCATGGAGTCTGCTTAATTTTAGCTCCAGAGCTTTCTAATTAGTTCCAAGAAAAGTTTGTGGGGGTCAAGAATTCCCCATAATGGCCATCGAAGTTTTGACTTGTCTTTGGTTAAGTTGGTCCATTTAGTCAAAATGCATTCCCACCAAGTCACAAGGGTTCCTTTTTCTCCACATCCTCATCAACATGTTATTTTTTGTCTTTTAAAAAAAGTTTTATTTATTTATGTGAGAGAGAGAAAGAGAAACAGAGCAAGCACAAGTGTGGGGGAAGGACAGGAGGAGAGGGAGAAGCAGACTCCCCGCCGACCAGGGGGCCCTATATGGGGCTCAATGCCAGGACCCTGAGATCATGACCTGATCTGAAGGCAGATGCTTCACCTACTGAGCCACCCAGGCACCCCTCTTGTCTTTTCTATACCAGCTGTTCTGACAGGTGTGAGGTGATACCTCATTGTGGTTTGGATTCACATTTCCCTGATGATCAGTGATGTTGAGCATCTCTTCGTGTGTCTCTTGGCCATCTGTATATCTTCTTTGGAAAAAGGTCTGTTCAGATCCTCTGCCCATCTTTTAACTAGATTATTGGTTTTTTGATGTCGGGTTGTCAGAGATAGACAAATATCATATGATTTCATGCATATGTGGAATTTAAGAAACAAAACAAATGAACAAACAAAAAAGGAACAAAAAAGACTCAACCACAGAGAACACATTGATGGTCACCAGGGCGGAGGTGAGTGGGGGATGAGGGAAGCAGGTGGTGGGGATGAAGGGGCACACTTGTGATGAGCACTGGGGCGTATATGGAAGTGTTGAATCACTATATTGTGTGCCTGAAACTAATATAACACTGTACGTTAATATACTTGAATAAAAATAAATAAGTAAGTGATAATAATGCATGTGAGGGGAACTATAGCTTTTTTTGAAAATATTTATTTATGGGCAGCCCCGGTGGTGCAGCGGTTTAGCGCCGCCTGCAGCCCAGGGCGTGATCCTGGAGACCCTGGATCGAGTCCCATGTCGGGCTCCCTGCATGGAGCCTGCTTCTCCCTCTGCCTGTGTCTCTGCTTCTCTGTGTCTCTATGAATAAATAAATAAAATCTTTAAAAAAAAAAAAAAGTCACATTCTCTTTAAAAAAAAAAATTTTATTTATTAGGGAGAGAGAGCACGAGCAGGGAAAGGGGCAGAGGCAGAGGGACAAGCAGACTCCCCCCCCCCCCCCCCCCAGCAGGGAGCTTGATGCGGGGCTTGATCCTGGGACTCTAGGATCGTGACCTGAGCCAAAGGCAGACGCTTAACCAGCTGAGCCACCCAGGTGCCCCCAGGACAATAGCTTTTAAACATAAAACCATCTGGAGTTCCAGAAGGAGGACCTTCTGAGAGAGTAGAGAATCAAGATCCTATTACTCAAAATCTGATGTTTGAAAAATAAAAGCAAGTACTTTAAGCGGATCCTAATAGTCAGGTGCTCCTCCAAGGGGAGGACTCGACATCTGAGAGACTCTCCAGAGGATGAGCACGAGAGCTCCGTGGAGGCACCGCGCTCAGGCCTGGCGGTCGTCATCCCCTGGGGTCCTCTCCTTCGGACCCCATTCTGACCACCAAGTAATGTAAACTGCAGACAGCAAAGAACATCTCTAAGTAAAAAAATGAGCTTGTTCAGGAATAGTGAAGGAATTCCAGTTCGGGACAGTTCGCCACGATGAATCGTAGGCCAGTCGAAGAGGCAAAGGGAAGGGCAGCTTTGATTAGGTTTTAGGGGGCAGTGGGGAGGTGCTGATCACATGTCTGTGGAGAGCAAGAGTTCGAGGTTCTAGGGCTTTCTCATTGGTGCCAGTGGTAGTCAGTGCGTTGTTGCTGGAGCGGGGAGAGATCTTCTTTTTCTCAAAAGCAGAAATGAAATTCCTACGTGAAAAGTGTCCTCCCTTGTCATAATGATTCCTATATTCCTCCTTCCTGCTGGTCGTGCGGGCCGCAGCAAGTCGTGTGTGGGCACGGGAGCTGCCCTTTCAGGGCTTCCCCACTCCATTTTAAATGAGGCTCCTTTTGTTTATTTTCACAAATTTCATAATAACTATGTTTCTTTTACTCCCTATCAGCAAACACTCTTGGAGGAACAACGCCCAGAAAACCTGTCTTATCTGTCAGTGCGAGGAAAATTAAGGACAATGCCGCTGATTGGCATAATTTAATCCTGAAATGGGAAACCCTTAATGACACAGGTTTTGCTACCGCAAATAAAATTGCCAACCTGAAAATCAGTTTATGGTAAGTACGTATAGAGCTCCTCGTGCTCTAAGCCCCGCACCCTTAATGATCGGACACGAGTCTCCTGGGAGTCTTCTAGGGCGGGAATGGTAGTCTTAATCCACATGCATAAATTAAATTCTATTAAGAAAAGCCTGGCTGGCTCAGCGGATGCTCAACCGCTGCCTTCAGCTCAGGACGTGATCCTGGGATCTGGGATCGAGTCCCGCATTGGAACTTCCTAGCAGGAAGCCTGCTTCTCCCTCTGCTTCTCTCGATCTCTCTGTGTCTCTCATGAATAAATAAGTAAAATCCTAAAAAAAAAAGTAACAAGTGGTAAAATGTTGTATGGAGGTATAAACTGTATATGTCTATTTTAAATAAAAAGTTACGCTACAGGGCAGCCCTGGTGGTGCAGCGGTTTAGCGCCGCCTGCAGCCCAGGGCGTGATCCTGGAGACCCTGGATCGAGTCCCGCGTCGGGCTCTCTGTATGATGCCTGCTTCTCCCTCTGCCTGTGTCTCTGCCTCTCTCCCTGTCTCTATGAATAAATACATAAAATCTTTAAAAAAAAAAAAAAAGTTACGCTACATATTGTTCACAGTTATGTCTATAGAAAATTATAAAAATGGATTGGAAGGACACGGCCTTCTGGCTGTGAAGCTCACACCTTTGGGATGGATGAGTGGTGGGCAGAAGATCAGTACGGCTTGGACTTCACAACGTTGCACTTTGTTTCTGTGATGTTGTGATTTATAGGAAGAAATATCTCTTTGGTCTCCCTCCCTGCTCCTGGCACACAGCTCCTAAAACCCTTCTGACTTCCTGACGGATAAGAGCAATAGGAGCATCCTCTGTTAAAATGTTTGGTCTTCTGTCTTCCAGAATGATCCAGGTGAAAGGAGTGTCTTATTGTTGATAACATGTCCTCTCCAGCCACCTCTGAGTTAATGTTAAGGAGGTGACTTCTGGAAAGCCTCATGGGGACCAAGCAGGGGGTTAGAGAGTGTGAACTTTCAGCTCCAGCCTCTCACCCACCTCTCAGGGAGGGAGGAGGGCCTGCAGGTTGAGTCAGTCACCAATGGCCAATGATTTAATCAATCATGCCTACGTAATGAGGCCTCCATAAAAATCCAGAAGGATAGGTTTGGAGAGCTTCTGGTTTGGTGAACAATAACATCTCTACGTGCCAGAAGGGTGGGTGGCACCCAAACTCCACAGAGACCCAAGCCCCTGTGCTCAAGACCCTTGCCCTATGTACGTCTTCATCTGGCTGTTCTTTCATATCCTGTAATATCCTTTGTAATAAACCAGCAGTCTAGTAAGTAAACCATTTTCCAGAGTTTTGTGACCTGTTCCAGCAAACCCTTCAGGTCCAAGGGGGCGGTCATGTGAACCTCTTATTCAGAGCCCGTTGGTCAGAAGCACAGGGAACATCCTAGACTGGTGTTAGTGTCTGGAGTTGAGTGGGACAGCCTTGTGGGTCCAAGTGTTGACCTGTGGGACCTGAGGCTGTTTCTGATAGATACTGTATGAATGGACTTAACTTGTAGGGTGCCCAGCTGATGGCCATCAACTGTGGGAATTACTTGGTGTGGAGAACCCCACTCCCCACTTTTGATGACTGCGTATCAGGTATCAGGTGGAGGATGGAGAGTAGAGGAGACAAAGGAGTGTATTTTTCCTTAGCAATTTCTTTCTTTTTTTTTTTTTTTAAGATTTTTCTTATTTAGGGGCACGTGGGTGGCACAGGTGGTTAAGCATCAGACTCGTGGTTTTGGCTCAATCCTGATCTCAGAAATTGAGCCCTGTGTCACCTCCACACTCAGCACAGAGTCTCCTTGGGATTCTGTCCGTCTCCCTCTGCCCCTCCCACTCGTGCTCTCGCTCTCTCTCTCAAAATAAAGAAATCTTTAAAAAGAAAAAAAAAGATATTTGTGTTAAAAAAATTTTTTTCATTTATTTGAGAAAGAAAGAAAGCACAAGCAGGGGAAAGGGCAGAGGGAAGAGAAGCAGACTCCCCACTGAGCAGGGAGCCTGATGCGAGGCTCCATCCCAGGACCCTGAGATCATGACCTGAGCTGAAGGCAGACGCTTCACCACTTGAGCTACCCAGGTGCCACCTCTCTCCCCCCAGCAATTTCTTTAAAAAAGACAAAGGAGTCATGAGAAAACCTGTTAGTGGAAGATTTGCTTCATTATTCTTTGCACTTTCCTATGTATATGGTTTCTTTTTTTTTTTTTTTAAGATTTTATTTATTTATTCATGAGAGACCCAGAGAGAGAGGCAGAGACACAGGCAGTGGGAGAAGCAGGCTCCATGCAGGGAGCCCGACGTGGGACTCGATCCCGGGTCTGCAGGATCATGCCCTGGGCTGAAGGCGGCGCTAAACCGCTGAGCCACCCGGGCTGCCCACATATATGGTTTCTTATTTCTCAAAGTTACAGTTCTGTGTTCCTAAGTCATTGTCCATTAGCTAGAGTTGAGAGTCTCAACTGCTGTCACCCGGCTCTGGCCAGTCCCCACCGCACATCACATGCCACAGGTCCTCTGCTGCCTTCCTGCCGAGGCCCGCCAGCAAGAGACAGTTCTTTGCCTTCCTGCGTAAGGAGCTTTCTGATATTGTCTGTTCTGTTTTTATGTTTAATTTTTCCCTGAAGTGTTGTGACCACACTAGATTAATTTCATGCCCCACAGGCCCCAGGGTTCAGTTTACCAAATAATTCCCAGATGGTGAACTCTGGGGAAATGGTCACGTCTCAGTCGTCATTGTACGCCCAGCACAGAGCCCTAGGCCGGGGATGCTGTGGGCCTGCATTCAGCTGACTCACTCTAGCACAAAACTGGTGGATGTGCTCATTGTGGACGTAAATAGTAATCATATGTTATAGCCACGTGAGATAACACCTGTGCCTAATGTCTGACACGGTTATGAGGAGATCACGCTTTCCAGGGTCTGCCATAACGAAGTGAGGTGCCTTTCAGAGTGTACTTTGTTTCCACTCCTTTCCATCTTGTCCAGGAGTGAAGACAAGACAGAGTTACAGAGCAGCAGCCCGGCTTCTAGGGAAGATGCGGACAAGAGACTTCCAGAATATAGCAAGGAGCTGGAGGCGCTGTGTGAGGAGCTGCAGACCACCTACGATGCTTTGGTGAGATCCAGAGCCCCTGGCCACCTGTGCTCACAGTCACCGAGGCCCAGGGGTGTACTTGGGGCTCCCTCAGTGCTCTACAGGTGTCCACGCCATGGGAGGTGCTTTCCTCTTTCTATTTTTTTTTTATTTTTTTTTATTTTTTATTTTTTTGGTGCTTTCCTCTTGACACCGATCTTTCTCTCCTTAGCCTCTTCCACTTGCCCCCTAAATCTCAGTGCTCCCCAGGATGCTGTCCTAGACCTTTGTTCTTTCTGCCCTACATGATGTCTAGTCCATCTCACCCCCTTCCGAGGGCTCTGTGCCGTAAATATTTTGGGCTTTGTGGGCCATACCGTATCTTGTCACCACTGGCTCCACCAGGTAGCAAGGTGCTAAAATGGGTCAGGGAGGGTATAGAAGCGAATGGCATCGTAGCTGGGGTGCAGGGGTGCACGAGCACCTGGCTCCGGGCTCCCAAACAGGCCAGGCTGGGCCACTCACCGCTGACAAAATCCACAGGCAGAGAGACAGGTGGTGGGGACACAAGAAAGGAGTTTATTTCAGGAGGCTGACACCGGGAGGATGCTGGACTCGCGTCTCAAAGACCATTTCCAAAGTGCTGGAAAGACCCGCAGGGTTATGTAAGGAGAATGTGGGACAGAGGTCGGTGGGTACATGCAGGCGGGCAGTAAAAGTCAGGCTGATCTCGGTCATTGGGTCAGTCACACGGGGTCTTGCCAGTTCCGGGTAGTTGTCATTGCTTGAGGGGGTAGTTTTGGTTCCCATCACGGGGATGTACAAATGGAGGTAGTTCAAGTCTCTGTCAGCATGGCTATGTTCCAATAAAACTTTATTTATGGGTGCTGAAATGTTAATAATTTTCATGTGTCGTAGAATATTCTTTTCACATTCTCTTTGAACTATTTCAGAATGTAAAACTCATTCTGAGCTCTTGGACCATACGGAAGTCGGGTGTGGGCTAATTTGGCCTGTGGGCCCTGCCAGCACAGGAGAGATGCTCTCAATGACTAACTAATGAGTGGGTTCCAGTACCTACCATACCTGCCTCCAAATGTAGACTTAGCCCCTCCTCTCCTTGCCGGGCACATTCTCACACTTGGGTAACTAAAACTTACCCGTGAACATAGGAAATCTTTATCCTTTAATCTTTTTTGATGGAAAAGTTTCTGATACTTAGCATGATTCCTTACCTATTAAACAGAATATGTGGAGCATGATTATATTTCTTCAAGATACCAGTTGTTCAGATTTAGGATTCTAACTGTTCTAAAGCTGACTAGCAGTGTAAAAGAGTTTTTCAGGGAAAAAAACACTACCCCTTTTATTTTATTTTTAAGTAGGCTCCACACCCAGCGTGGAGCTCAACGCAGGGCCTGAACTCACGACCCTGAGATCAAGACCTGAACTGAGATCAAGGGTCAGATACTTGACCTACTAGCCTCCAGGTGCCCCCAATTTAAAATATCACATCACAGATGCTGGGTGGCTCAGCGGTTTGGCGCCTGCCTTTGGCCCAGGGCGCGATCCTGGAGACCTGGGATCGAATCCCACGTCGGGCTCCCGGTGTGTGGAGCCTGCTTCTCCCTCTGCCTGTGTCTCTGCCTCTCTCTCTCTCTCTCTCTCTCTGTGTGTGACTATCATAAATCAAAAATAAATAAATAAATAAATAAATAAATAAATAAATAAATAAATAAATATCACATCACAGATGCTTGGGTGGCTCAGCGGTTTAGCGCCGACTTCGGCCCAGGGCGTGATCCTGGCAACCCGGGAACGAGTCCCACGTCGGGTTACCTGCATGGAGCCTGCTTCTTCCTCTGCGTGTGTCTCTGCCTCTCTCCCTCTCTGTGTCCCATGAATAAATAAATAAAATATTTAAAAATAAATAAATAAAAATAAAATATTACATCAATTATAAGATGCATTAGGGCTTCAGAAACACTAAAACGAGAAAATAAATGGTCGAGGACACTTTGGTAATTTGGCCTTTTCTTTGTGAGTGAAATCAGTACTGTCTTTGGGATATTTAGGATGCTTATGGGGCTACATAGTCTCCCCTAAATAAACGAGTAGGTTTTGGTAATTGTCCTGTTTTGTGTTCTGCCTCACATTGCCCTGGGGCTGTGCTGCGGGGAGACACACTTGCCCTCCATGTGCCCCTCGAGCAGGTAACAAGACGGGTCCACGACTTTGTGTTGACCCCCACACACAAGAAGGTGGGAGAGTAAAGGGTGTGGGCTTTGCGAGATCTGCCTTCTTGGTCTGTCACCGTGTTGGCAGCTGTGTCTCTGGCAGGTGAGGTCTGGACACAGATACCGGTCGGCAGGTTGTGGACCCAGGCTAAATAAGCCATTGAAATTGACAAAGTTGTAAGTTCTAGAAAACTGCCCACTTTGTTTTCTTTTCCCCAAATGAACTCATTTGATCATGGCAAATATTTTGGGGGGCGGGGAGCACCTGGGTGGTGCAGTTGGTTAAGCATCCACCTCTTGGTTTCAGCTCAGGTCATGCTCTCAGGGTCGTGAGATCGAGCCCCACATCCAGCTCCGCATACCGTGCAGAGTCTGCTTAAGATTCTCTCTCCTTCTGCACACACTTTCTCTCCCCCTTCCCAAGTAAATGAATAAATAAGTCTTCTAAAGAGATGTATTCTTGGGCAGCCCCGGTGGCACAGCGGTTTAGCGCTGCCTGCAGCCTGGGGTGTGATCCTGGAGACCCGGGATCGAGTCCCACATCGGGCTTCCTGCATGGAGCCTGCTTCTCCCTCTGCCTGTGTCTCTGCCTCTCTCTTCACTCTCTCTGAATGAATAAATAAATCTTAAAAAAAATAAAAAATAAAAAGATGTATTCTTGTTTGAACAAAAAAGCAGATGTACATATTAAAACAATTTAAACAGCCAAAAAGCAGGGTGCTCAGTCAGCTGAGCTCCAGCCTGACCCCCACATTGTTTGTCATTTTGATGCACCACTGCCCCCCCGCAGAGCCTCTTCACCCCTCATTCCCTTCCAGGATGAAGCATGTTGCAGAATCTCAAAGCTGTGTCAGAACAGGAAACATTTTCAACACATACTAATGTGACTTTTATAAAATGTAAAAAAATCTGAAAGGATTTTGTTTTTTTTTTTTTTTTAAGATTTTATTTATTTATTCATGAGAGACACATAGAGAAAGAGAGAGAGAGGCAGAGACACAGGCAGAGGGAGAAGCAGGCTCCATGCAGGGAGCCTGACCTTGGACTCAATCCCAGGACTGCAGGATCATGCCTTGGGCCGAAGGCAGGCACCAAACTGCTGAGCCACCCGGGGCTCCCCAGGATTTTGTTTTTAAGGCCATTTGGTTCTTGCTAGATCACACGTTCTCATTTAGAACTGTACCCGCTAGAAAGAAGTTTCAGAGGGGAGCCAGTGGGGAAGAGAGGGTGTGCCTTTCATTTCAGGCATGCCAGGAGTGATTGGTTGGTTTTGTGTGTCCATCTTAGGTTCTCCCCATTCTTCAGTGGCAGGCTGGTACCCAGGGACTCCTTCCTCAGCCCCACTAACCTGTGCCGAGGAGGGACAGCGTGGGAAGATGTTAGCGGGGAGAGTCAAGGTCCAGAAAACCCAGCTAGCAGGATGGACTGAGCAGCAGCAGAGGAAATGTGGGGCACCTGCCTTTGGTCCCTCTGACCTGCAGCACAGGCCCGGGGTGAGGCAGGTCAGGGGAAAGTCGCCGCTGGGTCGTAGGTGACCGCGTGCTCATGGTCAGCCGAGTTCCCAAGATCTTCAGATGAAGCCTGGGCTGTGTGCATGACAGCCAACAAAATGATGGGAGACAGTGTGGATGCGTGTCTGGAGGGGCCTCGTGGGGACCTGGGGGAGGCCACCCTTGTCAGAGAGATGTAATTGGAGGAACTGGAGTTTTCGCCCAGAAAAGGGGGGACCAGTAGACAAAACAGCTGCCGTCACAGCCAAAAGGCTGTCCCAAGGAAAGGAAGCAGCCTCCTGGTTTTCTGAGGCCTCTGAGGGGACGAGAGAGATCCCTGGTCCTGGCAGAGGCTTTGGCTCCCACCAGGGAACAACGTGGCAGGTCCTATGCGGAGCTGGAAGGGGCTCCCACGGACGGGGTGTGTCTCGTGGCAGGAAATGTGCCCCCAGAAGGCTGGAGGATTACTCGGTGGGTTTATGACCAAGCTCCTGGCGGAATGAAGTCCTGGGCGGAGCTACGTCAGTGTACACACATTTCCTCCCTTCTTACACCTACCTCGCTATTTGTGTTAATCCCATCCTGTTTATTTACTTAACATTTTTCTATAATACAATTAAAATCACATTATACACATGGCAGCTGAATATTGCCTCCCCATCAGTCTTTGAGCCCGGGGCCTACTCCCTTTTTCCTAAGAAGGGGAGTTTTATTTCTTTCAAAGGCAAGTATGAGTGGGAGGGAGAGGCATACCGGCCCGAGGCTAGTCCCCCGAGTTGGAAGGTAGGCCATCCCACGTGGCACAGGGTTACTAAGCCACAGCCAAGTGGCTGTGGGACGAGGCAGGGCCCCACGTCTCTACAGACTCCCCAAGCCACAATGTCCTGCTCCAGTGAATTTATTATCTATATTTATTTTTTTTAAGATTGTATTTATTTATTTATTCATGAAAAATAGAGACACAGGCAGAGGGAGAAGCAGACTCCCTGCAGGGAGCCCGACGTGGGACTCGATCCCAGGACCCCGGGATCACGCCCTGGGCCGAAGGGAGACGCTCAACCGCTGAGCCACCGAGGGGCTCATATTCTCTACATTCTTAGGGACACTTTATTTATTAGGACAGTCTCCAAGCTCAGAAGGCTTGAGCAGGTATGACAGAGGTCGCGTAAACCATCCCCAGCCTGCACCCCGTTTCATACGCGACTGTCCTACACATCACAAACGCGTAGGCCACGTATGTTGTAACGAGTGAGCCAGTATTGATGCGCTGTTGTTGAGGGAAGGCTGTAGTCTATTCGCATTTCCTTCACTTTTCCCCAGTGCCCTCCATCCCGGGCGCCACAGTGAACGTAGTCATGTCTCCCTAGGCTCCTCGGGCCAGCACAGTCCCACAGGCTTCCCTTGGTTTTTATAACATTGACAGTTTTGGGGAGTACGGGTCAGGCATTTTGCAGCTGCCCCTCACTTGGGAGCTGTCTGATGACTTTCTTCTGGTTTGGCAGGGGTTGTGGGTTTTTCAGGGAGACCACAGAGAAGAGATATCATCACATCCCGTCAAGGGCGTGGACTGTGACCCCGCCAGATCGCCATGAGTGTTAACCTTGACCACCTGGCTGAGGTGCTCCCCGGTTGCTCTGCAAAAGGAGCTCCTTTCCTGCTGTGCACACAGCCCACCCTGGAGGCATGGAAAGTTCTTCCCCACCTCCTTGGGGACAGAGCATGTACATAAATCCTGCCTCTCTTCCCCCACCTATTAGTTACTGGACCATTTGTTTCTAGCAGTATGGACTCATGGGTTGTTGTTTTTTTTTCCACTTTGGTTATAATATATTTATTTCTTTATTTTGTTCCTCAAATTGTTTCTGCTTTGGCCATGAAGAGTTCTGTTGGCTCCTCTGTCCCTTTGACATGCTTCCACCATTGTGAGTTTTTGGTTTGGGTGTTTGCGAACACTTCCTTACTTTCTAGCATTACGAGGTGCTCCAGGCCCATCCCATGTATTTCCTGCCTCCATCCTAGGATCAGCCATTTCTCCAAGGAGCCCCTGTTGCTCTTATTGGAGCATGGTTTTAGAAACCAAGATCCGAGTGCCAGCTGTCAGGCACTAAAATCCTCTGCTCTGGTGAATTTATTCTATTTTGAAGAGGTTTGGAAACAAGTTCTCATTCTATGTTCAAACCGAAAAGTTAATGTTATAAGGCTTTTTAATATCATTTTTCCTGTTCTCCAGCTTGTGGAGAGAGTGATTTCCCAGACTTGGCTTTGAATGTCTTTAATGAGTTTGACCTTGGCAGGAGGCTTTCACACACCCCTTTCCCTAATCTGGATGAACATTTTGCAGTTTGGTCGGTGGGAGGAGGTGTACTGAGGTTGAGCTGGGAGTGTGGGCAGGTTCATGTCCTGCAGGTTCGGGGCTGCTCACTGCATAACCTTTGTCTCTGTTGATGACCTGGGTCAGGCCTCCAGGATTTTTCTTACTCTCCTGATCATTTATAAGCTCTGCTTTGAATTAGGTGGCAAGAGGGAGCTGCTGCAGGATGCAAAGAACATAGGATGGTGCATCAAGAGACCTGGGGTCAGGAAACATGGTGGGGGTGCTGGCTTTGACCTTCCCTAGCTCAGCAGCCCTCAGGATCGTCCCAATTCTATTACAGAAATGCTGAGTCCTACTTCCTGGGATTGGGCCAAGCGATATAGCAAACCTAAAAAGATTGGGAAGAAGAGTGTAGTCCTTTAAAAATCAAGGTTAGTGGGACACCTGGGTGGCTCAGCAGTCTGCCTTTGGCTCAGAGCATGATGGAGTCCCCGGGATCGAGTCCCACATCAGGCTCCCTGCATGGAGCCTGCTTCTCTCTCTGCCTATATCTCTGCCTCTCTCTCTCTCTGTCTCTCATGAATAAATAAATAAAATCTTTTTTAAAAAAAAGTCAATGTTAGCTAAACTTATATCACTTCAGTATAATGGGAGAGTGGCTAAAGAACCAAGTGTAAGGAATTCAGATTTTGACAATTTATAGGTCTCTGTACTTACCCGTGTACCTAGGACTAAGTATACATAGGAGTTAGAATGTGGTCTTAGTAGGTCTGTGCTGCTTGAAACTGAAATCTTAGTCACTTCACCCCTTTTTTTAACAAACCCATCTATAGCTCCAACTAGGTACTTCAGAAATACTTGGTCTTCTTCACCACCACGTGAAAGGACACACTTTGTCAGAGCCTCTGCTGGCTCATCCGTGCAGTGGAGATGGTGCCCGGGTCCCCTGCAGTGGCCGGGCAGATGATGTGGTCAGTGGCTTCCCGTAGAGCACACCCACCGGAGCACCGTGGCCGTCAGCTCTCACCACTTCCCGTGTCAAGTATGTCAGGCTGCCTTTCATTACCACCGTTCTACAAATGAGGAAACTGAGCCTTCAAGGTTTCAGTAATCTCAGAGGCAGCTAATAAAAGTCAGAAATGAACTCATATAATATACCCTTTCTCTTCTCATTGCATAAAAGTGGAGCCTGCCTTGCGATTCCTCCGGGTTTTCGGTGCTAAAAAGTTAGTGCCTTCAGAAATCTTAGCGAAGTGGGAGTCGGCAAGCTTTTTCTTTCCAGTGCTGGAAATCCAGGGTTTATTTCTGAAGTAATCCAGATTAATGAAATTGTAGCAACTCTCTGCCTCCATCTCCCCAGAAATGTGCGGCGCACAGTTAACAGTGTTGAGTTATTGGACTTTGGGTCCCAACAGACTTCTACATCTTAGCTCCGAAATCTTAGAGTTATTGAATCTGAGACGGGAATGGATTTCAGATGAGGTTCTCATGTTCCCAATTAATCTCTTTCCAGGCCAAAATCCAGATGAAAATGGAAAAGCTGTCTTCGACCACCAAGGGGGTTTGTGAGCTAGAGGACTACCATTACAGGGACGGGAGGCATCGCCCTCCCCTGTTTCACACGTGGCCCACAGCCTATTTCTGTAAGTAGTTCTCTCCTCGTTGATTCTCAGGAGTAGAAATCATGAGGGCATTTGTGTTCTTTAGATCTTGATGAAGCTGACAGGCTTTGAAATTCAATTTGAGGGATGCCTGGGTGGCTCAGCAGTTGAGCGTCTGCCTTTGGCTCAGGGCGTGATCCCGCAGTCCTGGGATCGAGTCCCACGTCGGGCTCCCTTCATGGAGCCTGCTTCTCCCTCTGCCTGTGTCTCTGCCTCTCTCTCTGTGTCTCTCATGAATAAACAAACAAAATCTTAAAAAAAAAAAGAAAAGAAAAAAGAAATTCAATTTGAGAGGACCCACTGGAAGGGAAGGAGATTGAGGGGCATCCTAGAATAGGCATTTCTTCTTGGCTCTAATAATTACCAAAGAATATTAAACATAATTACAGACATGGGAAGCAAGGTGCCTTTATTGCCCCTTTAAAACCAAGTGGTCGGGGTTGGGGACACGAGGTGCAGCCCCTCAGTGGCTGAGTCTGTAAAGTGCCTACCTTCAGCTCAGGTCGTGATCTTGGGGTCCTGGGATGGAGCCCCGTGTTGGGCTCCCCACTGAGCAGGGAGCCTGCTTCTCCGCTACCCCTCCCTCAGCTTATGCACTTTCTTTCTCTGTGTCAAATAAATAAATAAATAAACAAACAAACAAACAAATAAATAAAGATTAATCTTAAAAAACACACACACAAACAAACACCAGGTGGTTGGGGCACCTGGGCTGGACCCAGTCCATAGAGCCAGTGACTCTTGATCTTGGGGTCATGAGTTCAAGCCCCACAGTGGCCACAGAGATTACCTAATAAAAAAATAATAATAATAACCTTTAAAGAAAAAAAAAGAAAAAAAACAAGGGTACAATGAATTCCACATCCTCTACAGAGGCAGAATTCTTTTTTCTTTTATAGAAAGATGGGTTTTGGGGTGCCTGGGTTCCCCAAAACCCATCTTGGGTTCAATTGCTGAAGCATCCAACTTTTTTTTTTTTTTAAGATTTTTATTTATTAATTTAACAGAGAGAGAACATGAACAGGGGAGAAGCAGACTCCCTGCTAAGCAGGACCCCCCCCACCCCCTCCATGCAGGGATCAATCTCATGACCTGAGCTAAAGACCGACTGAGTCACCCAGGCATCCTGAGCATCTGACTCTTGATTTCAGCTCGGGTCTTGATCACAGGGTCATGAGTTCAAGCCCTGCATTGAAAAAAAGAAAAATTGAGGTCAGTTCAGCCAACCCCACAGAAGAAAACTACTGGAACATGGGTTACCTTTTTTTTTTTTTTTTTTTAAGATTTATTTACTTATTTGACAGAGAGGAAGTACACGCATGTGCACAAGCAGGGGGAGGGGCAGAGAGAGGGGAAGAGAGAAGCAGACTCCCGGCGGAGCACAGAGCCTGATGCAGGGCTGATCCCGCAACCCTGAGATCATGACCTGACCTGAAACCAAGTTGGTTGCTGGGACACCTGGGTGGCTCGGTCAATTAAGCATCTGCCGTCAGCTCAGGTCATGAACTCAGGGTCCTAGGATCGAGTCCTGCATCGGGCTCCCTGCTCAGCGAGGAGTCTGCTTCTCCCTCTCCCTCCGTGCACACTCTCTCACTCTTTCTCTAATAAGTAAAATATTTAAAAAGAAAAAGTTGGATGCCTAACTGACTAAACCACGCAGTGGCCCCTCAGAGTTACCTTTAGCTTTGTTAGTTCAAAAGAAGGGCCTACCTATTTGATGCTGATTTGAGACCTCACTTCTAAATAAGGAAGAAAAGGGTAAAACCATTTGATGTAATGTGTCATTGGAATATTGTCAGTTTGGGGTGAATCTGCTGTTTATGATCATCACAAGACTGAAGAGTTGAGCAGAAAAGTTTACACTTACTTATTAATTTCATGACACTTCCCACGCCGTCTAATCCTACTGATCTGCACAAGCCGGATGATGAATACCCTCCCGGTCCTTCCTTATCTCCGTGTTCTCGCCAAGTGTGGTTTTCAACGAGGAGCTTCTCAAAGTGGCACCTCACCCCCAGGCAGGAGCAGTTCCGTGAATTTCTGCTCCTAAAGGGAGATGTTTTGTTTCAGATGAGGTTTCCCGAAAGCTCTCCGACATGTACCAGAAGGAGCTTCTCCTGAAGCGCACAGTCATTGAGGAGCTGGCTCACACCATGGACCACGACCTCACCCTGAGCTACTTGTCCATGTGGCTGCACCAGCCCTACGTGGAGACCAACAGCAAGCTACTTCTGGAAAGCATGCTGCTCGAAACGGGGCACCGAGCCCTGTGACCTCCCAGCTCTGGGCCACTGGCTACTTCTGTGGCTCCCATGGTGGTCCTGTAAGACCCGGGGCTGGGGCATGGCCACCCGCCGACCTTGGCACCTTCCAGGCTGGGTCACTTCAGCAGCTCCCTGTCGCCTCTCCAGACGGCGTGCTGCTGGGAGTGTCTGCCATGCAACGTCATGGGCGCCTATCATGAATCTGTCACCCAAAAGGACTTCTACGTGAAATAAATGAGCACTCAACAGAATGATGGAGTGATCTTGTTTTTGTAAGTTAGCTGTATTTATATAATATTTATGTAAAAAGCCCTGGTTCAGTATTTTTACTTTATATCTATTATTGAAATTTTTATGATACTATATTAGTTTTATAATTACAATTAATGTTTAACAGTTAATTAAATAAGGAAGAAAAGGTAAAACCATTTTCTTCTCTCATGAATAAATAAATAAAATCTATAAAAACGAATGAACAAAAAACAAACAAACAAACAAATTAACAGGGCAGCCTGGGTGGCTCAGCAGTTTAGCGCCACCTTCAGCCCAGGCGTGGTCCTGGGGTCCTGGGATCGAGTCCTGCATCGGGTTCCCTGCATGAAGCCCGCTTCTCCCTCTGCCTGGGTCTCTGCCTCTCTCTGTGTATCTCATGAATAAAGAAATAAAATATTTAAAAAATAATAATAAATAAAGTCTAACTATCATAAAAGCAGCCCCTCAGACATTGTACATTCTCAAAGCCAGGTGGTCAGCACTTGGCAGAAATGGTGTTGGCTCCAGGCTGCCCTGCCCAGCAGGCTGCTGTCATGAGCTCCAGAGGCAGGTGGGCTGGACAGGGCCCCCGAGACACGAAGTCCGTTGGCACTTTTATGTTTTGGGTGTACTTAAGAAAGAAATGCTCTTCGGGGCACCTGGCTGGCTTAGTCTGTGGAGTGTGTGACTCTCTCGGGGTTGCAAGTTCAGGCCCCACGTTGGGCATAGACCTTACTTCAAAAACAAAACAAAAAAAAACAAAATCAAAACAAACCAGACAGTGAAGGACTTGATACTGTGAGCAGGACTTTCTGGGACATTCCATGAGTTCTTGGCACCTCATCCCCCAGACATCCAAGTAGCCCAGGAGAGCTAACAGAAAGGGCTCATATTGCTAAGGACACACATAAAAGTCCTAGGATCGAGTTCCATGTCGGGCTCCCTGCATGGAGCCTGCTTCTCTCTCTGCCTGTGTCTCTGCCTCTCTCTCTCTCTCTCTCTCTGTGTGTGTCTCATGAGTAAAATTTAAAAAAAAAAAAGGAAAGAACAAGTTCACGAAACAGAGCACAGCAATGGGGAAGGGCTTCAGGATAGATTCACAATAAGTGCACTTAATTAAAACTAAAAAAAAAAAAAAGACCACACTCACACACACAAACCCCATCCAGGAAACCCAGAAGCTTTTACAAAAGCAGCAAAGCCGTCACAACATGCCACACGGCTCAGCCACGAATGACACTTACGTGTCACAGATATGTGACCTGACAGTTGACCCGCCACCACGCGTGCTCTTCGCCACACGTTCCGGAAGTCCTGCCTTTGTGCCCCAGGGAGGCTGCCCCCTGGTTCCCTTGCTGCTGGGTGGCGCGGCAGGTGTCGGCCCCGGGGCGGCCCCTTCCCTGTCCCTCCGTCCAGGTCGGGCCCTGGCAGAGCTTGCGGTGTGGCTGCCCCGCGGGCCAGCGAGCCAGACGTGTTGCACGAGCAGGAGGTTGCACGAGCACCTGTCGTTGGAAGGCGCTGGGGCCCTGCTGCCGCTGCTGCCGCTACAGGCTGACCCGCGACGACGTGGCCATGCCGGGGACGCTCCCTCCTTCTTTGCTTCCTTGGGGTTTAGCTGCACGTGGCCTCCAGTGCAGTCGGTTTCAGAAGCTTCTTTGCCACCGACTGTGGTCACGGGACTGACAGGTGCACGTCTTCTCCCCCCTCGGGACGCGGGGAGGGTGATGAGCCTGCTGAGGCCTCCGGGAGAGCCCCCGGGGGGGTGCGGCCTGGGGCTGGGACACCTGGGGAGCAAGGCCAGCTCCCAGCGCCGTCCAGCTCACGTTTTCCCCAGGAGGCGCCGTCCTCCCCGTGCTCCCAGCTAAACTCAGGTTGAAGCCCTGGGCCCCGGGAGATGGTAAACTAGAGGGGTGCGGCCCCGAGTGGCACCCGCCGAGCCATGGAAGAGGCCCCGGGAGCTCCGCAGCCCCCTCGGTGCCAGGACGCAGAGGGGGCGCCGGCTGTGACACGGAAGGGGCCTCTCCCAGCCACGTGGATGCCTTGACCTCCCCCCTGGCTCCAGAACTTTGGGCAATAAGCTCGTGCTGGGAATGGGCCTCCGGTCTGCGGAGTTTCCCGCCCGAACGACTGAGACGAGAGAGAAGGTGCGAGGCTGCCCAGGCCGCGGGCCCTCGTCCAGCGGGAGGCTGCCAGGTGCGCCCAGGGCGGCGGCGGCGGCGGGCAGCGCGGGGCTTCCTCCCCCTCGGGTCACTAAGGCCGCAACTCAGAACATCAGGACGTGCCGGGACCCGGGACGTAGGCCGGAGACTGAAACGCCAAACGACAAGACTGGAGGTGGTAACCTCGAGAAGAGGACGAGGAAAGCGTGGCGATTGTGTGGCACGATGGGGCCGTGAGCGCACCGTGGCGCCCAGGTTCGGGCCCCAAATCCACGGAGAGAAGAAGGGGAGGGGCTGCTGTCTCTTTTAAAAAATATATGGCTTAGAGAACTGACACTGAGAGCTATACGCACGTGTAATTTTGTTAAAAATAAAAAAACAAATAGCAAAAAAGAAAGCAAGGCACTAAGCAAAAAAAAAACAAAAACAAAAACAAAAACAAAAACCCAAGGCGGTTCTCTCTAGGAAAAACCAAAGCTTCGGGGAGGTCAGTGCCGTCGTAGCGCATCACCAGACTCGGCGATGAGCAGATTTTATATTTCGCCATAAGCTTGAAACCCTGACTTAATACAACTTGGATAGAGAGACACTGGGGCGGGGGTGTGGGGGCGGAGTGGGGAGGGGGTGGGAGCCATGTCTTGTGTCTCACGGTGAAATAGGCCGTAGATGCCGAACACGAACAGATCAAGAAAGCCGTACGAGACGTAAGTGGGACACATGGAGGTAAATCACCAAAAAGGAGAAAGTGCTCGCCTTGGCCGAGGGAGCCGAGGGCTGAAGTTGACCCACCCGTGCTTGGCACAGGGCTTCTGGTAGCTTTTGGCATTTCAGACTACGTGCTTAGATGAAAATAGACATTATTCTTTAAAATGTAGGCCTCAGAGGACATTAAAGACCAGCTCCCCCATGGCCTCTCTTCTGGTTCAGCTCTTCTCACTCCTGTGACCACTGGGGACGCCAACATGGAGGAGCCTGGCGGGGGTGGGGGGTGAGGGTGCAGCTGTAGGGCCCCAGCGCTTTCCAGAGAACAAGGGAAAAAAGGGACTTTCTTTTGTTGCATTTAGTAATGACAGGAGTTGAATAGGGACTTGGTGCCAGGTAAGGTGATAAATGCTGAAAATGTCCTCACGAGGCCAAGGGCCCTCACCAGCCACCTCATGGGAGTCAGTTGGGTGGCATGTGTCCTGGGTCTGTGATCTGATGCCTCTTCATTCCTGCCCCTAATCTGAGTATCTCAAATTAGAAGTACTTGTGGGACACTTGGGTGACTCGGCGGTTGAGCATCTGCCTTCGGCTCAGGTCATGATCCTGAGGTTCCAGGATCCAGTCCCACATCGGGCTCCCTGCAGGGAGCCTGCTTCTCCCTCTGCCTGTGTCTTTGCCTCTCTCTGTGTCTCTCATGAATAAATAAAATCTTAAAAAAAAATTATAAGTACTTGTGTACAGAGGAAAATTCTTCATGAGGAAAGGGAATTTTCATTGGTTTTCTATGTAGTGAGGAGTGTCTGCTAATGCAGTGCTGTGGGGTCGGAGCTGGGCTATAATCTGTCCCCGTCTGGGGACCCTGTGAACACTGCCCAGGCAGGTACAGCACAGGCGCTCAGAGTAAAGGCCTGTGGGTCCTGGTGCTGCTGTCCGTCAACGTGCACACATCAAATGAATGAGCGCATAGCCAGAGCCTTCTGCACTTGCAGCTCTGCTCCATGGAATGAGGATGTTTTATACTCTATTAGTTAAATCCACCATCTGTTTATAGTAGCTTATCCACGACAGTGAAATTAAGGTGTGTTGGGGTGTTCGGTAATATCCTATAAAGAGAAAATAGGGATCCCTGGTTGGCGCAGCAGTTTGGCACCTGCCTTTGGCCCAGGGCGCGATCCCGGAGACCCGGGATCGAATCCCACGTCAGGCTCCCGGTGCATGGAGCCTGCTTCTCCCTCTGCCTGTGTCTCTGCCTCTCTCTCTCTCTCTGTCTCTCTCTCTCTCTCTGTGACTATCATAAATAAATAAAAATTAAAAAAAAAAAAGAGAAAATAAATTCCTATGTAACAGAGCCTGGGTCCAGACCACGGACAGGCATCCACGTGTGACTTGGTTTGTTGTGTTAGTTGCCTGATGAGGGTCATGACGGATCCTCAGGCAGGAGGCTCTGTCCTCACTCCAGGATCCCAGGACGGGACTTACTCTAGGCTCTTGAGAAGTGTCCCTGAGACCACAGTACCTACCAATCCCCCACCCGCTGTGAGCCTGGCCTTTGTGGGCACCTGGCTCACTGCTGGCCACTGCATCCTAGGACACCGGCCTTCTGTTCTGTGGATCCGGCTGTGAGATCAAGGGAGAGGACAGGAAAGCGCCCCTGAGAATAAAGCCCGCTCCTCCATGGTAGGCCCCGGAAGGAGGACGACACTACGGTGGGGTGCAGCTGTGATCCCAGCCCTGCTTGCTCGGGGTCTCTCTCCTGACAGTGTCCACAAGTAGGGGAAGAGGACAGCTATGCTGAGGGTGGACAAAGGACCTTCCCTGTCCCTCCCAGTAACAAAGCCAAGGAGCACGTTCAACCAAGAAGAGACATGCACAGGTGGCTTTGCAGGTGAGGCACAGGCTCAGGCTCTGTCCTCAGCTGTACCCCGCTGCGGACCTCGTATGTCCCACTCCCACATCCATCACGTGCAGGTGGAAACGGCTCTGTCCTACCTCCCAGTGCTGCTCAGTCTGAATCACTTATTTATTTACTACACCCGGATATGGTGGGAAAGCAGTGTATCGCCAAGGAGAGCCGGGGACACGGCTGGGGGGGAGCAGGGCAGACAAGTAACAGTGCAGTGGCTGTAAATGTGCTCAGAGGCCCTAGGGACTCACTGCCTCAGAGGAACCCAGGCCGGCAGCTGCTCTGCCATCAGTATGGAGGCAAGCAAGGCACAGAAGAATGGAGAGGGTCAGGTAGAAAGACATCATCCTTTATAAATAAGACATTCATTTGTATCAGTATTCACATAGAAAAATATACATTACTTCAAATAGACCTTCTCTGGATAAAATACCCGCACGTCCGGGACCGTGGTCTGACGGCACCTCACTGTGCAGCCTCTGCCTCTGTGCTTTCTAGAGGAGCCCCTTCCTGGGGGCCCGGGTGCAGGGCAGGCCCCTCCGCACCTGCCACTAGGACCATGTCCTCCTCCCCAGACACTATGGAGCCTGGATGGGACAAGATCAACCCGTCGGAAGTCTGAAGAAACATCTGTTCTTGTCCCTGAGACAGCAGCTCGTGGCACCCGTTGGTAATTTCAAAAGCCATGGCTTCGCCAACAGCGACAACACTCTCCAGTTCTTGCTGGTCAGCATGTACCTCAGCCCCGCAGGGGAAGTGGTCCAAGTCCCCTACACGGCTTCTCTGATCCCCACCAGTGGACAGCAACGCAGCCTGGCCGGGCTGAGGCCCCAGCTCCCGCACGGTCCTGGGGGCACAGTCAGCGGGCACCACGTTCACAGACAGAACCTTCTCCAGCCGAGGGCCTACGACCTCTGTGAGCAGGACATCGCTGGAGCTGGACCGCTGGCCTTTCTGGTGGGAGTCATGCACCTCAAGGCTTCCAGACCCCGAAGGCAGCAGGGATTCCACTGCTCCAGGGGGCAGCAAGGGGCTGCAGAGGCGCCGGCTCCCCAGGCTGTCCCCGGCGTGCCAGGCCACAGACTGTTCCTGAGCATTGTCTTCAGGGAATGCGGCCACCTGTCCCCGTGTCCGCGTCCCGGGCTCTCCCAACTGAGAATAAAGACTCGGCCCGCTGATACTCTGACACGAGAGGGCAGGAGCTACAGACCCACTCTTGGCCTCTAAGTCAGCAAACGCTTTAAGCTGCCGGCCCGTGTGTAACATGCTTCCGTCACTATCAGAAACCAGCATCGCGTGGCTTTCTTCAGAGTGCTGAGAGGCGCTCCCCCTCCCTTGAGAGGCACAACCTAAATGGTTCAGAAACACAGGTCAGCATACACGTACTGCCGTGGGGCCCGTTCACTGCACTCACTCCCAAACAAGCTGGTCCAAGGTAATTTTGTGGCAAAACAAAGGGAAACCTAAACTCTCCTTGCTCCTTGGGACCAGTAGCTTCCGAGGATGGAGGAAGCTGAACGAGGCCACACGGGTCAGTCAGGCGAGGGGAGCTATGCACTGAATGGGTGCCAGGTTCTCCCTGCTTCCACCCAATCAAGGTGCCCTCCCCCTCAGCAGCATTCAGTAATAAGTTCTAAAATACAGAAGGCCTCCTGAAGCTGGAGGCCTTGGGATCAAGCAGGCTCTGGGGCGGTCTTAGAAAGTGGTATAATGATTCTCAGTACACCGTATGTTCCGCGTCTGGTTGACAGGTTCTGGCTAGAGCAGAATAAAAACCAGAGTGGGTCTGGTTTCCAACGTGAAACCTCAGCTGGCACCTAGAGCCAAGTCTCAGGGAAGCCAAGCCACAGGCGTGGCGTGTCCTTGGGACCCTCCTGAGAGCGATCCACTCACCAGCATGCGGTGGCTCTTCGTTTCACTAAGGGATTCGAGAAGGCCTCCCAGACCTCAAGACCCAGGGGGAAGGAACGGGGAGGGGAGAACACTGGCAGGTTGGGATAAAACTCTTGAGAAACCTGGTTCTCTTAAGTTTGGCCCCAGGAGCACCCGCGCGTGGAGAGCAGGCCTGTGGGCCTCGGGCGCACACAGGAAGAGCGCGTTACCCTCACTGGCAGCGGGGGCGCACGAGGCGGGCTTCTGCAGGCCTCCGCCGTCCACAGAAGGCTCCAGGGTGTCCCGGGGGGCGGCTTCTCTTCTGGTCCTCTTCGCCCAGGCCAGTCCCTCCTCTGCAGTCTACGAAGAGGAGACGCAATCAGCTAGGACTAGGAAGGAGCGGGCGAGCTCGCACTTCTCTTGTGGGCTGAAGTCCGAGCGCGGGCACTCGGCAGCGCGCAGTCACCCGGCACCCCTCACCGCGCCCACCTCGTTTGCCCGCTTCTGCTGGCTGGCGTCCTCCGGCTCGGCCCGGCCCGGCCCCCCGCTGCGGCATGCTGCTCGCGTCCTCAGGAGTTCCAGGATTCCCAGAGACTCGGCCACCTGAGGAGGAAGGGCGCACAGGGGGAGCTGTGCTGGCAGCACATCCACACGCAAGGACTCCGGGACCAAGGGGACCTGGGAGGCCCCGCCGGGTGGCACGAGGCCACCTCGACACTGACAGAAACGGAGATAGCCGTGAAGTTCAGAAGAACAGCTGAAGAGAGAATGGGTCCTTACCAGGACCGGAAGGTTCTGTGTCGGCACAGGATAGAAGCAGACACCAAACAGCTTTTTAAAAACGTCACTATGACCTCTTCAGTGTCAGACACCAGAGTGGGTCCTGGCCCATGATCCCTCCCATTCTGAATGCTCACCGGTACCTTCAGGAAAACAATCGTGCCCATTCCAGAACGAGGGCTACCTTTTCCAGGCAGCACAAGGGGTGAGGGTTTGGGAGCCTGCGAACCAAGCTGGGCCCCAGCTCCTCCGCTCCTGGCCTAGGGAACCTCCCTGATCCTGGGGGCGGGGGGGCGGTGCCCACAGCTGCCCTGGGGGGATTTGGTGAAGATGAGATAAAGGTGACAAGTGGCAGCTGTCGCTATGTATGTGTGGACATAGGAAGGAACACTGTGGGGCAGGAGGGAAGGGGAGGGAAGGAGGGCAGCAGGTCAGGGTCCAAGTAGAGTCCAGTACCTCCCAGCCTGCCTGTGTCCCTGCAAGCTGAGCCCTGGTCTGTGCTCCTAGGAGGCTGTGGTTCGCCTGAACTGCCTGCAAAGATGGGTCCCGACGGGCGTGCACGGCAGTGTATGTGTCCAGTCCGCCCTGTGACAGGATGACGCCCGCACCTGCTGTGCTCACAGTTTAAAACACATATAAGTTGGGCACTGGGTGGTTCAGTCAGTGGAGCATCTGACTCCTGATTTCAGCTCAGTTCTTGATTTCAGAATCGTAGGATCAAGCCCCACGCCAGGCTGCACAGAGTCTATTGGGATTCTCTCTCTCCTCTCCCTCTGTCCTTCTCCCTGCCTGCACACTCTTATTAAAATAAATAAATATTAAAAAAAAAAACAGGGGCACCTGGGTGTGTCAGTCAGTGAAGTGTCTGCCTTCGGATGAATGATCTCAGCATCCTGGGATCGAGCCCCGCACTAGGCTCCCTACTCAGTGGGGAGTCTGCTTCTCCCTCTCCTCCTCCCCCTGCCACTCTCCCTGCTTCTGTGCACCCACTCTCTCAAACAAACAAAATCTTTTTAAAAATAAAAAATAAACAAAAAAACATGTCAGTGATTCCTGCTCACTACAGCATCTGTACGAGGCTTAGAAAAAACCCATTACATTTTTATAATATGTAATTCAAGAAAATAAAATACAAAAGTTTATTAGGTAATATTAAATATTGAATTTGTATAACGCTAATGACCAAAATAACAAAAGACACAGTCCGAAGCCCCACGGACTGTGTCCCAGTGTGGTTCGAGACTGCTTGCTCCAGAAATAACATACTCCGTGTGACGCCAATGTTAGGACAGGTAGGCAGACCCGTCACCAGGTCCGTGAACCCTTAGACAGCAGTGAAAGGCAAGATGGCCAGACTATTCCTTATGGTTGTGAAAGAGGACAGTGGCTGCTCTACTTTGACCTCAAACTTGCTGGGTTCTTCTTTCCGGCTGTCTCTTGGTTTAGGGAGAAGACTCTGAGGGCACAGGATCCCATGAGGGGAATCGAGACTACCCCTCAAGCAACAAGGATGCCCTGAGCCAGCACGACCCCTCGTGACTGACCCCCACATAGTAAAGGACCCTTCGCTGCCCACCTGCGCCCACCCACCTCTGTCCCACGTTCTCCTGACGTCCACCTACAACTCCTTCAAGCATTTTGGAGATGGTCTTTGAGACGCTCGTCCGCTCTCCTTCCTGTTTCGGCCTCGCTGAAATAAGCTCCTTTCTTGTGTGCCCCACTCGCCTCTCTGCCTGTGGGTTTTGTCAGCAGTGAGTGGCCCAGCCTGGTCTGTCTGGGAGCCCGGAGCCAGGTGCTCGTGCAGCCCCGTGCACCGGCTAGAGTTGCAAGAGTATGTTTTTGAATAACCAGGAATTACTCGAAGCCATGGATCACTCAGCGCCCCATTTCAAGGCAAAGCTGAGGCCTGCCCGGGGGTGGGGGGATCCCTGAATAATGAGACCACACGGGGCAGGCTACACCCAGCAAAGGGTTTTATCCAAACACATAAAACCACATCAGTTCAAAACATATTTTTTACCCAGAACCCAATATAGCCAGAGGCAACTTGATGATGACCGTGACAGTGAAACAAGAATCCTGTCACAACCACCACCGACAGTGTCTGTGACCCCTGGTCACCCTTCCCAGCCCACGGTGGGTGGACACCACACACCCCTACCAACCGTGCTGTTCCCTGAGGTCAGCAGTGAGAGACTACGGTGTTTTTGGGTGTTGCTGTGGCCTCTCTGCATTCCTAAGGCTTCCCAACAAACACCATTTGCTGTTATAATTTTTTAAATGTTACTTGATGGGAAAAGAGCAGAAAAGCACTTGACTATGAAGGTGTCATCACTAAAAACATACTCATCTGGGGTGCCTGGCTGGCTTGGTAGGTGGAGCATACGACTCCTGATCTCAGGGTCATGAGTTTGAGCCCCATACTGGGTGTAGAGATGACTTTAAAAAGTGAATAAATAAAAATAAAAACATTCTTCTCTTTAAATGGATAGCCTTCCTTCAACAAATCTAAAAGCAAAACTTTTCCCCATGTGAGACTGTTACCTTATTGTTGCTTATTTCCAGAGGCTCCTGGGAACATAGGCCAGAACCACTGAGGTAATCTTGACACATTTTCTTAACCATTTTATGCAACTCTTCAAATTCCTTATACACAGCTGGAAACAAAGGCTTTGCTAGATGACTTGTTTCAACCTTCATGAAGATAAAGATGACAAATGTTTAAACCGGAGGCAATGACTCTCTGTGTCCCTCATGAATAAATAATAAAAAAAAATTTTTTTTTAATAAACCAGAGGCAATGAAATGGAAAATACAGAAAGAAGCTTCAAGGAGGGAAGGATATAAGCCCCTCAGCGGCCATCATCTCCTCCACTCCCCAGTAAGAGCCTGTGTGTGCCCACTGTGCTCAGTGGCAACACCAGGATGGACCAGAGAGCAAATCATCTCCAGGATGACATCCAACAGAGGACTGTGGGCCAGAGCTCCAGAGAAGGGGTGGCTGGGGGGGATCCCTGGGTGGCTCAGCGGTTTAGCACCGCCTTCAGCCCAGGGCGTGATCCTGGAGTCCCGGGATCCAGTCCCACCTCGGGCTCCCTGCATGGAGCCTGTTTCTCCCTCTGCCTGTGTCTCTGCCTCTCTCTCTTTCTTTCTCTCTCATAAATAAATAAAATCTAAAATAAAATAAATAAAATAAAGTAAAATAAAATAAAATAAAATAAAAAAAATAAAATAAGGGGTGGCTGGGGGAGAGGAAGGGAATAGAAAAGTTCTGGGGACGGGCCTACAGGCCGGAGGGGTGCCAGGGCAGCTTACTCCTTTGGGTAGCTCTGCTGGCACCTCCTGCATTGTCAGAGCAGGCTCACCAGAGAGCAGAGCCTTGTGGAGCAGGCCGGCAAGGGCAGGGAGATGCCAGGGAGAGAGGTGATGAGGGCCATGGGCTGGCCATGGTTTGCTGCCACCACTTTCTTGCCTCCCACACAAAGTTAAAAACAGGCAAGGGGGTCCTTGAACAGCCTGCCTGAAAGACCTGGCCATGCAGGCAGGAGCCCTACACCAGGCATCTGGCTGGGGCCAGTAGGCTCACTTCAGCTCTGTCCTGGGGGAGTGAAATGATTCCAAGTGGCCCGGCTGTTTCTAAAATGTGAAAGATGTCTTTCTAAATAACTGCAACTCACCCCTCCATCATTTAGACTCACTAAAGCAACTCACCTTCATCAGAAGGAACTCGTACACGGTCACGACTTGGGCCAATGGAGGCAAGGCCAATTCCACTAGTGCGTCCCGGTCACACCCACGGAGAAACTACAGGAGAGAGCACTGGATGACTTTGAAAGCCCAAGAGAATCTCCCAGGAGCCAACAAGTTGATACAACAAAGAACGTAAAAGACATAAAGTTCCCCCAAATCTCAGTGATTAAGCAACTCTCAACCATAACCATTCCGTTTATTAAATAGCTCACTTGTTTATCCATGAATGACACCTACGACTCTGGATTCAAAGTCTGACTCCCCTACGGCAGCACTGAACATGTAGTGGGTACCAGGCCCTGGATAAGGATATGTGTTCCCTACTCTCCGGAGACACTAAGTAGTACCAGAGATGATAAAGCAAACAAGTCTAGGCAGCCTGCAGTCTGGAGACCACCGCCAAAGGACAAGTGGGAGGAGGACCCAGGTGAAAGCAGGGATGGCTCGGTGAGGTTGGTGGGGAGACAGAGATGCGGGGAGGGCATGCTCCTCTGGACAGGAGGAGGAGTCACGGAAGGGGTGTCAGGAATGACTGTGGGTTCCCAGCTGGCGCCCAGGCAGATCCTGGACAAGTTAGCGGTGGGACAGGAAGCCGACTTGCGGACTCTGTGGGCTCTGCTGAGAAGTGAAGCTGGAGTGGTTTACGGGACACCCGGGTGAGGATGTCTGAAATCAGAGATCCGGGGATCAGGAGAGATGTGATAGGGCGTACCGGCAGTACACGGGTGTCAGCAGAGGGCAGATGGTCACGGACTCAATGGAATGAAGTAAACCTGGAACTTGGCACCGAGGTGGCTGTTACGTGTTGCCATGCACACAGCACTCAGGTGATGGTGGTATCATAAATGTTAATGAATCGAGTCAAGGACGACCTTACCTCCTACTTCTAAAAATTAATCATCTGGGATTAATTAACAAGCCCAATGAGAGAAAAGCGAATTCACCAGGGTTTAAATTTCCCACTGGCACATGAAAGCTCATCAAGTCTTCTAGGAAACCCGCTTCCTGTCTGAAAACCTCTCATTTCCCCCTGCGGGTGAGCTGGAGGCCCTGGTTCCCTATGGGCACCCGAGACCAGCTGTCTCACTAACTCACTACTTTGCACTCTGCTACCGTTCACTTCTTTACGATACTCACCTGGCCATTATGCGGCAGCTTAACACATCCCAGCCAGAGACAGTCTGGATGAATTTAGGGTTCCACTTTCCTAAATCCGATTCAATTCACTAAGCCTACTCTCAAAGGGCTGGAGATTCCAGGGTTCAAAGCCTGAAACATGTTTTTATGCCTTAAATCTTTTTACAGAAAAATAGAAACCATTTCTGTTGTTTGCTAAACTGCTTCTATGAAAACATGGGTTATAATCATCACAAAACTGAAAAAGGCAAGCAGCTCTTGATATACCTGAAGCCCTCTTATCATGTCAAATAGGGAAACCTGGGAATTACTTCAGGTAATGCTATCCCTGCATTCATTACACACTTCATCCAATTACATTTCAGGTGAACTCTTCAGTTGATCTGGGTATTTGACATTTAATTCAGAAACCTAATAGTGTGTTGCCACACACCATGCCGAAGACACAGGTTTCAAGAATGGGGTCTAGGAGCCACGCACCTCCTTGAGCCTGGCTCTGGCCCTCGAAGTGCTCTGCACGCCTGCCGCACGGGCATCCTCAGGCAGGTGAGCCTCGCTGCTCCGCCCAAGGACAGCTGTGTTGGCCTCTGCAGGAGCTGTGGAGCAGTCACTTCTTCTAGGGCCTGGGTGTCCCTCTGGTCCCAAAAGTGCTGAATAACTTCCATTTTCTGGTTCAGATACCAAGGCCTCTTCAACTTCTATAGACTGGCTATTCTAGATAGCGTTGCACACCCAAAACAAAAATAAAACAACATTTTATACACCATCGTGACAACCTGACAGCAAAAAAATGTCAAGTCGAAAGCAAGGAACTTGCTAAATTATTTCTCCTTTGTATTATCAAGACACATTAACTATGATCAACGCATCTTCAACTTTCCCAACAAAGTTCCCCTTTGCTAATACGAACACCTGGTGAGTATTAGTTAGCTGGTAACCCTGGGTATTGCCCGAAATGAAACAAGGAACTTATCTGACATGACTGTCAGCTTACAAATTAAACTGAAATTTGGGCATTCATAATTTAACCATTTTAAATGACTTTAAAAAATCATTTCCTATTGGATATACTTCAAACCATAAAATTCATACTTTGAAAAGATACAGTTCAGTACATTTTTCATACACTGAAAATGTATGACGTGTAACCATCACCACTAATCCCAAAACATGTTTGTCCCCCGCCCCCCGCCCCCGCAAAAGAACCCCTGTACCCGTTGGCATCATTCATTCTTCCCTGCCCCCAGGAGCTGTGAATCTATCTTCATCTTTATGGATTTGCACAGTTTCTGAAGAGTCCTGGGTCTGATGCTGTCTAGCTACTTCCTCATTCCATACCCGCTCCCCCTCTGAACACAGGAGTAATCCACCTCATCTCCCAGGATGGATGGAAGGAATACACTTCACGTGGCAGCGAGCACCAAGTACGTCCTCTTAACTCGTATGGAGCTCTCCCTCTACATCTTCATTACCGCAGGAGAAATGCCAGGTCTGCCTATGGCTTCAGGTGCCAGGAGTTGGCTCCCAGAAAAGGACAGGGAGACACAGGCCTGCACATCCCTCTGCACCCCAGCAGCTGGAGGCACCTCTCAAGGTGGCTGCCATCTGGGCAGCTAGGACACCCAAGGCAGGTGCCTGTATTCGGGAAGTCAAGTATACAAGTTGCTTCTGCTGTGGTGTAGGATTTCATTTAAAAAAATATTTTATTTATGTATATCAGAGAGAAAGAGAGGCAGAGACACAGGCAGAGGAAGAAGCAAGCTCCATGCTGGGAGCTTGATGTGGGACTCGATCCCGGGACCCCAGGATCACGCCCTGGGCCAAAGGCAGGTGCCAGACCCCTGAGCCACCCAAGGATCCCCGGATTTCATCATGTTTTAAAAAGATTTTGTTGGGATCCCTGGGTGGCGCAGCGGTTTGGCGCCTGCCTTTGGCCCAGGGCGCGATCCTGGAGACCCGGAATCGAATCCCACATCAGGCTCCCGGTGCATGGAGCCTGCTTCTCCCTCTGCCTATGTCTCTGCCTCTCTCTCTCTCTCTCTCTCTCTGTGACTATCATAAATAAATAAAAATTAAAAAAAAAAGATTTTGTTTATTTATTTGAGAGAGAGAGAGAGAGCGGGGGGAGGAGCAGAGGAGAGAATCTCAAGCAGACTCCCCACTGAAAGCAGAGCCTGAATCAGGGCTCGATCCCATGACACGAGATCATGACCTGAGCACAAACCAAGAGTCAGACACTGAACCGACTAAGCCACCCTGGCACCCCTAGGATTTCATTATTGGAGGAAGTAGAAGTGCCAGCTAGCCTGGTCGTCCTGAGACCAGCACAGCTGCTGTCCCTGGGATTACTAACAGTGCCCCTTTCACTCTCAGAATGTCCTGCTTTGGATGATAAACTACATGTCGCCCTAGTCCTCCCTCAATTCAAGTAGAGAGGTTTCTCAAAAGTTGGAGCTTTACCAGCCATGAGAGGTGCAGAGCCTCCCGCAACAAGGCAGCCTCAGCTGTGGGCTGTGAAATCAGAAGAGCTAAATCTAATTCCCGCCTGGCCGAGTTCTAGAAGGTGTACAAGGCTCCCGTCCACAAGGGCCATGCAATAAACGGTACTGTGGTGGTGTTATTAGCACGGAAGCTAATGCCACATGGGGAGGCAGTACTCTGGAACCCTCACCCGGGGCTGCCCTTGGTCCTGCACTGGACCCCAACAAGGACGCCCAAGCGGCGCCAGCCCCAGGCCCCTTCAGAAGCCGCCCTGGGGCGGGGGGGCGGCCAGGGCAGAGGCGCTCGGCTTCAACAGCACCCCAGTCGCTAACATCACAAACTCCCAGCGAGTAGCCACGCTGATTCCAGCGCTGGTTTCTCTAACATTTCAGAAACCGCAATTACAAATGTCATTGCCTAGCCACAGGCACGGAGAGAGGTGACAGCCCCCACAAGCCGGAGGAAAAGGAAGGAGGAGCTTGAGGCGAAGCGGGTGAGGGTGACCGACGAGGCCCGCCGTTGGTGGGAGCGAAGTGCTCCGTCTCGTCTGCATTTGGGAAATAACCGACCTCTCGCCCACGGCGCGCACACACACACACACACACACACACACACACACGCCACACGTTTAGGAATGTATAAACCTGCTGTCGACACACTCTGACGCAGTGACGCGGCCAGGCTGACGTCCACCGGCCTGGTCTGACTGTGAGTCTCTGAAGGGACGAAATGCCAGCGCGGGTCCCTGCCACACTCCAGGAAGCGCGCCCGTGGGCTCTGCCAACCCAGACCTCTCCCAAGGCCTGCTGTTAGGTCAGCATCAGCCAGGAGGGCTCGGAGATCAGGTTTACCGACCAGATCTAAAGCATCAGGGGCTATGTTCCCACGGAACACGCTCAGCAAACCCCGCTGCACACGCCACACAGGGACACGCATCCCCTCGCTCGTGCGGCGGCGGCGTGGACGACAGCAGGGAAATGTCAGATGCGCAGCTCGGATCGCCGTTCCGCCGAGCCTCACCTGAACCGCCATCAGCTACCACAGAGGCTGACGTCAGGAGGGGCAGAAAGGACACAGCCAGCAGACCCACACGTTACCTGCAGGCCGGCGCCGGCCGACGGGGCCGCTTCCTCACTCAGCAGAGCTGGCGTGGGCAGCTGCGGCGAGGTCCGGCTGGCACTCCTGCTCCCGTTGGCTTTCTCACTCGGCGACACCTCGGACTCCAGCTGGCCGTGGCCTGGGTTAAGTTTGAGGTGCCGGGCCAGGCCCCCCTTTCCAATGTAGGATTTTTCACACGTTGGACACTTAAAAGTCTTGGGCCTCAGGGAGCAGCTGGACAAGTCAAAGAGCGCCTGCTTTCCCCTCTGTTCTTCATCCTCTTCCACACTCAGTTCTGAATAATCGTCAGAATCTGACAAGTGACCGTCAGCCAAATCCTCTGTTTTTATGAATTTATAATCTTTAGCTTTATACTTGGGAGGTCGAGATATCCGTCCGGAACGTGTTTTCACTTTTAAAGATTTTTTTAGTTTCTCAGTGTGTTTCGTGTGCGAAATAAATGAATTCGCAGAGCTGGATGACACAGATGTTGCTGCCGGCGGGTCAGAAGCTGAGAAAGGGGCCAGCGCGGCACCCTGTCCGTTCGGAGCCACTGGCTGGAGGGTGGGCAGTGGCCTCTGTATGAACACCTGAACGGGAGGTAAGTTACCTGGGAAGCGCGGCTGTGGCCCGGTGTTCAAGACGGGTTGCACCCTAAGCCCCAGCACCCTGGAATGCCTCACGGGCAGCTGGCTCAGGCTGGCTGGCTTGGGCTGGATGGTGGCCAGTGGGGGCGTTGGCCTCTCCTGACCTTTCATTTCTCCAGACGTTACTTTAACACAAATGGCTTCCAGTTGCTTAAAGACAGAAAGAGAAAAGCATTATGCTTATCAACATTTCTACAATTTTGTTCTCATCTTAAGTGTATTACTGACATTTTTTTAAGTTTTAAAATACATCTTGCCTATAAAAATCTATTTAATGTAACCGCACTATTTACAGTGGCGTTTCTCAAGCTTTCTGACCAGACCAGTGATATATTTTACATCACATCCATATGTGCCTGTGCAGAAACATGTGCATACATAAATGAAAGTTCACAAAACTACTTACCATTTTTTTTAACTACTTACCATTTCTAAGACATAAATGTCTTCTGATAGTGTCTATTCTATATTATTAAAAAAATACTAGTCATACTCCACTAAATTGACTTCATGGCCCAATAAGAAATACCCTTCTTTACAGTTTTACATTCATATTTACTTGGAATTCCTACTACTCTAAATTTGACTCAATTCAGTACATAGGCTCATTTTATTGAAAAGTTTTTAATGAAATTCGAGGAACAAAAAAGGCCATAAAGAGCAATGTAACATAGGTCCCTACCACCTGCCTTAAGGTATACAACATTACCCTTATAGATACAACTTTGCTATTCTTCCAATCTGCATGCTGGCATCTTTACCCCATCCTGTAAGTTTGTCCTTCTTATGCACTTTTTATAAGACTTACTTGAGAGGGGGGATGGAGGACAGTATGCGTAGTGGGGAGGGGCAGAGGGAGAGGGAGACTCTCAAGCAGACTCCCCACTGAGCACGGAGCCTGATGCCGGGCTTGATTCCATGACCCTGAGATCATGAACTGAGCCAAAATCAAGAGTCAGACTCTTAACCCGCTAAGCCCTCCAGGTGCCCCTCTCATGCATTTTATATATTACATATGTAGATATCCCCTAAAACTAGGCAGTTCAGTTTTGACTTACTTTTAAACTTCATGTAAGTGAAAATCATCTCCTGCATTTGGTGGGGTTTTTTTCAGGTTTTTTACTCCCTATCTGGCTTGTGAAATTCATCCATGTGGAGGTGTGTAGTTCTCATTTACTCTGCAGTATGAAAACACTTTCCTATTGATGGACAAGTGTCTATAGCCTTGTGCTCTGGTATGCTCAGAAGCTTCATAGATGTGAGTGTACACGTGTGTGAGTTTCTCCAGGGCACATACCTAGGAGGGGGTGTTTGACAACTTTTTAACATCTAATAAAATTTCAGGGGTGCCTGGGTGGCTCAGTTGGTTGAGCATCTGACAGTGGGTTTCGGCTCAGGTCATGATCTCAGGATCATGGAATTGAGCCCCACAATGGGCTCCCCGCTCAGTGGGGAGACTGCTTCAGATTCTCTCTCCTTCTGCCCCTCCTCCTGCTTGCGTGCACTCTTTCTAAAATAAATAAATCTTTTAAAAAATTGTTTTAAATGCACATGCTTTTAGACACAGCAACTCTGCTTCTTGGATTCCATAAGAAACATAGGTAAAGACATGTAGGTCTTAGAGGTTCAAGACAGCACAGTCTGCAACAGTGAACATCCACCAAGAGTGGGGTGGGGGGTTGCCATCAACAATGTTCCACAAATAATTATTGAGCAGTGACCATGTGTCAGAGACAATGATTTAAGTTTTAGGGATGTAATGGTCACAGCTCAGGGGAGAGACAGCAAAATGGACGAGGCTCATAGCCTCGAAGTACAGAAATAATCAGAACATTTGTGCAGGAAAAGAGAGACAAACCTCATCATCCAAAACAAGTTTTCCCAACCTTGGCACAACTGATATTTCAGACCATTAATTCTTTGTTATGGTGGCCGTCCTGTACACTGTAGGATGTTGACAGTATCTCTGCCTCTATCCACTAGATGCCAATAGCACTCCCCAACTTGTGACAAAAACATCTCCAGACACTGCCAAACACCTCTCTAGGGCAAAATTCCCCCCTGATTGATCAGGACCACCGATTTGGGACCTCCAATGGGCCCTCTTTGGACTCAACCCTATATACTATGTGGAGGCTCAATAAAAATAAAAATGTCATGCAGGGCAGAATGAAACTTCTGTCTCCATGTTATGCATCTACCACAAAGAACAGAGACAATTCAATATACCAGTTTATGAGGCTGTGTAAAAAGCTGGTGCCAGAAGCTCATGAGGACCAATCCTGGGGTACTTGTGAATTGGATGACAATGATCTCTTAATAATCATACTTGTTTCACATTACTACCAGTCATTTAGGTCTAACCTCTTGGGATATTACCAGATAATACCAATACACACACACACCCCAAATTCTATTATTCTATTATGTTAGGAGTACCTCACTGGCAAAACATCTGCTCCAGACTAGTTTAGCATGTGGGTGTTGTACTTGATACTTTGTTATATATTTATTCCACTTAGCAAACTTTTACTAAGTATCTGTGTGCCAATACTTACAAATAAGCCAATGTGGGCGAGGAGATGGGTGACATAGGTGAAGGGGATTAAGAGGTACACACTTCCAGTTATAAAGTCATGGAGGTGAAAGGTACGACATAGGAAATATAGTTGGTAATATTGTAACCACATTGTATGGTGACAGTGACTACACTTGTGATAAGCACTGAATAATGTACAAACCCATGGAATCACTGTTGTACATCTGAAACTAACATTGTATGTCAACTATACTTCAATTAAGAAAAAAAAACTACAAAAAAATAAGCCAAGTCCTAGCCTCACCCTTGAGGTGGGTAGCTTCCCCTGCCATGCCTACAGACCTGCTGAATCAGGATCTCCTGCCCCACAATTTGTACTTTCAAAAGCTCCACTGACGATTCGGAAGGCAGACAATGGGCTCCCTAAGGAAACAATGACACCATGGTGCAACAGGTACAGTAAGAGGCACCCTTGCGGGTGGGGTGGGGAAGGACTGGCTTCCCACGACAGGTGACCTACTTTTTTTAAAAAAAAAGCTTTTATTTATTTACTCATGAGGGGCAGAGACACACACAGAGGGAGAACCAGGCTCCCCACAGGGAGCCCGATGCGGGACTCGACCCGAGGGCCTTGGGATCACTACCTGAGCTAAAGGCAGACTCCCAACTGCTGAGCCACCCAGGTGCCCTGAGAGGTGATCTATTAAGGCAGAAGAGAATTTTGGCCAGGTGGAAAGGTAGTCTAGGTGTAAGGGAAAATGTGTGAATGCACAGGCGCATGAAAAAGGGTGAGGCCTGTTGGAAGAAACTGAAAATGTTTCTAAGGTACAGGAACAGGAGGGTGGGGAGGAATGTGAGCCAAAATCTGACCCACATGAGTGGGTCCACTTGGTCTGTGCCTTCTGATCCACACCACTCTCCACAGAGAATCACATGGCCTGGCCTGGGTTTTCCAAATGCACATTCCACCCCAACCCACCCCACCCCTGCCTGTCCTCTTCCATATTTTCAACTGGGACTCACCCTTCGACAAAGTGCACTGAGTTATCTGTAGCTTTCTGACCTTGATTAAAAGTTACCTAAGTCATGTTTTACCTCATTGGTTAGATCATAACCTCCTTAGGTGCTAAGTACACATCTGGTTTGTTTGTGCAGCCTCCATGGGCCTCAAAGGGTATCAGCTCACTAGACAGCAAGACTACTGTGAAGGCAGGTAGAATTTATGTCATCCCAATTAGATTAGCTGCAGAATACAAGCATGCCGCTTCATCCTGATTAAGTGTGCTTGCATTTTATGGAAAATGCCATTTTCGGACTCTTTAAGTTGCCATACCAAACTCAAAAAGCTGGGGTCACATTCAACAGGTGTTGAAGTACAGCCATACCTGGGGACCCCTGGGCAAAGTCACTCGACCTCTCTGAGCTTATTTCTCATCTCTAAAATGGGGATACAAACATATTTGTGTGCCTGAGAAGCGGCCTGGCGCAGTGGCAGGCATGGAGTAGAGGCTCTGCAAATAGCAGCCACCATCACCCTCCATACTTGCTGTGCACTGCCTATGCAAGAGACATGGGTTTCTCTCAGCAGCGTGTGAGCTAGAAGGCTCATCCAATGAGCCATCCCTCCTGCAAATACAGGGCCAAAGCCCAAAGAGGTTGGGTTACTTAAGCTCACACCTCTCTAAGTGGTTTGGGCAGAATCATAGCTGTCTTCTCAAACTTTAGCAAGACACTTCCCCAGTCTTGATCACTAACTGGATACAACTCTAAGCAGCCAAAATCACTCAGTGAAATAAATAAATAAATAAATAAATAAATAAATAAATAAATAAATAAATAAATAAATAAAATAAAATAAAATAAAATATAAAAACCAATGAAGACTGTTAATAACAACAACTATCACTGTTGATTCTATTCTCCATCTATTTCTTCTAGTGGAAGAAGCACGTCTCCAGGAACTTTGGGATGAGAAGCGCCAGTGCCATTTGCAAGCCCAGCTATGAAAGGGGGTGTGGATTTACAGATGATGTGAAGGACCTCTGGCTTCAGGAGCTACGCCAGACCCTCGGGGCTTGGAAGGCCGTGCTCTAGTCCCAGCTTCCCTAGTAGCCCACAGCTGTGTGACCCGCGAAATAATAACAGTGAGAAATGAGGTTTTGTGGTATGCTGAGTGCTTTCTTTCACGTGTTTCCTTAAGTGTATGTCAGGCACTGTGCTGGGCACCGCGGTGTCACGCCCAGGTACCACCACCCAGGCTGGTACATCCTGCAGGGAACCAGGGTAACGTGCTTAATTGCGTCCCACGTCTCTGCGTTGGCAGCTTCCACCGGAAAAGCTCTGCAGCTTGGTTCCTTCTAATGCATTCAGGCCTCGGGTCCAGCGTCGGGCCTAAGGCCTACTCACTCTAAAGCAGCCGCCTTGTCATTCCCAGAACCTCCCTCGGGTCCTTCACTGACTGTTCGGCGGCCCCTGCTGCACCTAGGGCAGTGCTTGGAACCCAGCGGAGTGCTCAGCAAACGCGGGACGAATGACGAAGGCCCCGAGCGGCGCCGGGAAGGCGGGAGGGCGTCCCAGGCGGGGGCCCGGCCGGCTGGACGAGGCCGCTGCGGGAGCTGCAAACGCAGGCGCGGTGACAGGCGGGGGCGGACGCCGGCTCTCCCGCCCGCAGCTCCGAGGCCGAAGGGGGGCCGCGGGGACTCGGGCCCCGTCCGCCCGCCGCGAGGCCCCGGCGCCCTCGGGGCCTCAGTTTCCCCACGTCCCTCCCGGTGCCTCACCTGGGGAGGCAGCAGGCGCGGCGGGCGCGGGGGCTCGGCGCTGGGGCCCCGCTGCAAGGCGGCCTGCTGCGCCGCGTCCCGCAGCCGCCGCGCCGCGTCCTGCAGCACGAAGGGGGGCGGCGGCGGCCCGGCGGGCGGCTGCGCCTTCGTCACCTGCTCCAGGACCCGCCGCAGCTGCTCGGGGCCCAGCGGGGCCACGCGCGCCGAGCTGCCGCTCTGGCCGGGGGGCGCCCGGCCGCCGCCGCCTTCCTCGCTGCCATCCTCAGCCTCCGGCTCCGCATCCGCCATGGCAGCCGACACGGAGGCTCGAACCCGCGCACCCGCGCGACGGCGACTCAAATGTGCGTCACCTGGGAAAGGGGGGTGGGGACTACGAGTGCCCCGCAGGCCAAGACACCTCGGAAGGCGACCGCACCTGCAAGAGCACGCCAGTGGGCGGGGCCTCGTTGGCCCCGCCCCTCGCCTCCGCGCCAAAGACCCAGTGGGCTTCTTTTCCCTCTCTCCGGTCGCAGGTGTATCCAGCTTTCAGGTAGCACCGCTCGGGGAGCTCCCCAGGGTCCCGAGGCGGGGGCCCGGGAGTTCAGCGCCCCTCAGCCTGGCGTCACACTATCCAGAAGTTCTCGAGGTCATGTGCATTAGAACCACCTGAGGATCCTGCCTTAACACCCGATTAATAGGGTCCCTGGGTGGCTCAGTGGTTTAGTGCCTGCCGTTGGCCGGGGTCATGATCCCGGAGACCTGGGATCGAGTCACACATCTGGCTCCCTGCATGGAGCCTGCTTCTCCCTCTGCCTGTGTCTCTGCCTCTCTCTCTCTCTCTGTGTCTCTCATGAATAAATAAATAAAATCTTTAAAAAAACAAAAACAAAAACAAAAACAAAAAAACAAAAAAAAACACCCGATTAATAGATTCGGCAGGGTATCCAAAGTGTGCTTTTTTTTTTTTTTTTTAAATAATGAGTTTTATCAGGGCGCCTAGGTGTCTCAGGGATCAGTTGGTTAAGCAGCTGCCTTCGGCTCAGGTCATGATCCCAGGGTCCCTACTCAACCGGGAGCCTGCTTCTCCCTCTCTCTCTGCCCCTCCCCTGCTCATGCACAGTCTCTCTCTCTCTCTCTCCCTCTTTCTCAAATAAATAAATAAAATCTTTTTAAAAATAATGAGTTATATTATTTTTTTTAAAGTAGGTGCCATGCCCAACGTGGAACTTGAACTCAGGATTCTGAAATCAAGAGTTAGGTGCTCCACCAACTGGCCAGGCCTCCTCAAAGGGTGCAGTTTTTTAAAGGGGGGACGGGCAGAGGCTCTACTCCCAGCGTGGAGCAGGAGGTGGGGGGCCCATCCCACCACCCAGAGATCATGACCTGAGCAGAAATCAACTCTGATGCCCAAGGGACTGAGCCACCCCTGCACCGCCCCACACACAAAGTGTGCATTTTTAACAAGGGTGAACTCAACCCCAAATTGTTCCCAGGAGAACCCTGGGAACCCTGGATGTACCTAAGGGCCAAGATGGTATTTTATTCAATGTTCAGCACAGGCCCTGGCCCAGAGCACGGGATTACAGAGTGAATGATGCCTAGAGGAATAGGAAGGAAAGAGAGGGAGGGAGGGAGGACGAGGGAGGGGAGGAGGTAAAGAAGGAGGTAGGGAGGGAGAGGGAAGGAAGGAAGGAAGGAAGGTCCCCACCCCTCTCCACATTTCAGTACCATCCATCCCAGCTCCACCACTCCTCCCTCTTCTACAGCCCAACCTTTCCCAATCTCCCCTCTCTACCCTCCTGGCTCTGTGTGTCTTTCCCACTGAGTCCTGTAACTGCTGGTGTGTGCTTCTTTCTTAGCTCTCCTCCCCAGAGAGCGCAGTGGGGCCATTGGTTGACAGTTATTTTTTTTTTTTAATTTTTATTTATTTATGATAGTCACAGAGAGAGAGAGAGGCAGAGACATAGGCAGAGGGAGAAGCAGGCTCCATGCACCGGGAGCCTGACGTGGGATTCGATCCCGGGTCTCCAGGATCGCGCCCTGGGCCAAAGGCAGGCGCTAAACCACTGCGCCACCCAGGGATCCCGACAAACAGTTATTAAGTGCCTGCTGGGTGAGTCCCACGCCTGCCTTCAGGGCTGTCCTGCCTTCTTATACAGTCTAGGCAGGAAGAGGAGGAGGGAACTGGCATTTACAGTAGAATATAATGAGTGTCTTGATGCTCTCAAGTGAGGGAGGCTGGGGAGCCAGGCTGATGCCTGAGGAGCTTCTGATCATTTTTCTCTCCACAGGGCCACCACCATCATCATCGTGGTCAATACTCATGCAACATTCACTAAGCTTCCTGCAGTGCTCTAACTTAATTCATTAGTGGCCTTACTAAGGACTGGCCAAGAGAGAAGATCAGATTTGTGGAATTTGTTAATTCCTTAGTCCTTTTTTTTTTTTTAAACCTTGAAAGAAAGACTTTCTCATTCTCCCATCCTTAGGTGTCAGAAAGGTCCTCTCTGACCGCTAAGCCAAGAATTGCCCTCCTTGTCTAGAACAGAGTACCCCCATGTCATCATGGTTTTTTTGAGCCTGTCTGGGGAGAGGAGGGAGACTTTTCCTCTATGCTTTTAGGTTCAGTCTTTAGAGAGTCCGTGAGTTAAAGCGACAAAAGACAGATTAACAAGAGAAAAAACAAAATTTAATCATGCATTTTTATTCATGTACCTATGGAGTTCACAGAAAAATGTGACTCTAAGGGGCAGTTAGAACGTGGGGTCTATATACAATCTTAATAGGGGAAGGGCACTTATGGGGAAACAGATACCTTTTAGGAAAGATAAATGGCCCTTTACCAGAGTAGGTGGGAGATGGGACAGTTTTATGACAATGCCTGTGAAGATATGATGGCAACTTCTCTCCAGTGACAAGAGACCATTTTTCCTGATTGCTCTCAGGGAAGGAGATTTATGACAATTGGATTCTTTTGAATAATTTGAGAAGCCTCTACTTTTATTTATTTATTTTTTATTTTTTTATTTTTTTTGAGAAGCCTCTACCTTTAAGCAGATAAGACTTTTCAGGAATTCATATGGCATCTGCTGAAAATAATTTTTATACCAGGCGGGTGTATTCTGGACACCCCCCCCCCCCCACCGCAGGCCTGCTTAGGACACTGTGCAGCTTCTGAGGGCAGCCTTCACAGCTAGCTCCTCCTCTGCTGGGTCTAACAAGGTGCCTGGCATGTATATCCAAGACATGACATCCAAAGTATCGATACTCGCTGTCAGCAGCCCCAGGTTCGCATTCTAAGTGTTCATTAGAACAAGGGTCCCATCCCTGGCATTCAATGAGCACTTTTACTCCACACTGAGCACTTGCCAAGGCCTCGGGTCCTCTGGTCTGTAGCTTTGAGCTATTACCGACTTCCATGAGAGCTTAACACATATTTGAGAAAAGAATGAATGGCTTAGCAGATGTTCTCCCTGTATATTTTTCAAACACGGCTAGAGCTCCTGCTAGACCCTGATATAAAATGGCATTCACTGTAAAATAACTGGTTTTCATGTTAAACTAAACATGCCTAACTGCACCTGGATTCTTGAACCGCGAGTGAGAAATCATCCAGCTGCCTTTTGACTGCAAACTGCAGGACCAAGAAGGAAAAAGATGCGAAGCCTGAGACCTCTCTGAAAAGCAAGAAAGCAGCAAGAGAAGGTTTCCAGATGCTTCCACAACCAGAAGACCTCACTGAAATCATGGCAGTCCTGCTGGTCCTTGTCTCCAGGGAGGGGCAGGATTTGCATCTCTCTCTTACTGTTCTGCTTCCCTCTTGGAGTCACGGAGTCACGAAGGGCGTGCAGCAAGAAGGCGCTCCCTAAGCACGCGCGGAATGAATGAATGAATTCCAGGCCTGGATTTTTCAAGCCTAACCACTGGCACCCAGGGCCCACAGAAATTTTGCATTAGGAAGCAACCCGGGGTGGCATCCGAGAGCATCCTAAAAGAGAAAGAAAGGAAAGGAAGGAAAGGAAGAAAGGAAGAAAAGAAAAAGAAAGAAAGAAAGAAAGAAAGAAAGAAAGAAAGAAAGAAAGAAGAAAGAAAGAAGAAAGAGAAAGAAAGAAAGAAAGAAGAAAGAAGAAAGAGAAAGAAAGAAAGAAGAAAGAAGAAAGAGAAAGAAAGAAAGAAAGAAAGAAGAAAGAGAAAGAAAGAAAGAAAGAAGAGAAAGAAAGAAAGAAAGAAAGAAAGAAAGAAAGAAAGAAAGAAAGAAAAAAAGAAAGAAAGAAGGAAAGAAAGAAGAAAGAGAAAGAAAGAAAGAAAGAGAAAGAAGGAAGGAAAGAAAAGAAAAGAAAGAAAAGAAAAGAAAAGAAAAGAAAAGAAAAGAAAAGAAAGAAAGAAAGAAGAGAAAGAAAGAAAGAAGGAAAGAAAGAAGAAAGAAAGAAAGAAAGAGAAAGAAGGAAGGAAAGAAAAAAGAAAGAAAAGAAAAGAAAAGAAAAGAAAGAAAAGAAAAGAAAAAAAGAAAAGAAAAGAAAGAAAAGAAAAGAAAAGAAAAGAAAAGAAAAGAAAAGAAAAGAAAAGAAAAGAAAAGAAAAGAAAAAAGAGGAAGAAAAGACCCAGCTGGCAGCTGCAAGGTGTGCACAGCGAGCGTGCGGGGATTTGGAGGGAGCAACGCGCGCGGGATCCTGACCCTTCTGCCCCCTGGCTGCGCGCGCCAACTTCGGGGCCGAGTCCGGAACGCTTCTGCGGCTCGCAGCCCTCGAAAAGCATATTAAGAAACAAAAATTGACAAGTAAAATAAAAAATTTTAAGTTGTAAAGTGAATTGAAAACGGGAAGCAAAGGGAAAAAGGAAGCTGCTCCCGTGGCCCGTACGGGGATCGAACCCGCGACCTTGGCGTTATTAGCACCACGCTCTAACCAACTGAGCTAACCGGCCACCCGGTGGCGGGGGCGCTTCCGCGGACCTTACAAGGCTTCTCCGCCCGCGCGCCCTGCGCCTCCCCGGGCGGTGCAGCTGCCGTCATCCCGCCGCCGTCCCCATTGGCCAGAGGAAAACCCCGAGGCCCTTTAAAGAGAAGGCAGGTGGCTTCTCACTGCGAGTCGGAGGCTTTCACCGGGGAGTGCAAATTATACCCGGGAGGCTGGCTCGGGAGCAGCATTTTCAAACCTTGCGAATGGATGCTATTTTGATTTATCTCTGAGAATCCTTCCAGCTCGGGAACCTCGTGTACCAACGGCCGCTGGGGTCTTCCCTGACAATGTTTTTTCACAGCGCAGGTGTATTTAAAATATATATTTGGCATCCAATTCAACCCCGTTAAAAAGAATGTAGCTTTTTTATCCCTTTTTTTTGTACTTAATACTCTATCCTTATATTCCTATGCAATTGCAAATGTCATTTTGTTTTTTATTTTTATTTTTTTGCAAATGTCATTTTATTTTATTTTATTTTATTTTATTTTATTTTAATTTTATTTTTACAAATGTCATTTTAAATGGCTCGTCGGTGTTTCCTCGAGTGGGTAAGCCACAGTCCTCACCCACCCACCCTTTATTAAAAATGTCTGGAAAATGTTTTCATTTTGCCCTCTCTTGTTAACTAGCACTTGAATAAATCATAAAATAGCTGCTGGGTGGGCAACCTACAGTACCCAATTCAAAGGGATAATGTTTGTTTGGAAAAAAAAAAAAGAGTAAAAAATATGCTGGGAAGACAAAACTTGATTCCTCCATCTGCAGGTCCCAAGGCCTTTCCGACTCTGAGGCTCTGATATCCTGTGCTGCGGTGGCAAATGCTCCAGGGGTAGGAGAAGGGAGCCCCAGCTTTTCACACTGTCCATCCCTCTGGTCTGACTCCTCAAAACAAAACGGTGGGTGTAGATCAGGGTCTCTGGTTGCAAACAGCAGAAGCCCCGTCTAGCTGATCTTAACAGATTACTGAAGGGAGGTTAGGAAGCTCACCCCACCACCAGGAAGGCTGTTGAATCAGGGTTAGTCAACACATACTCATTAAGTCTGACAGTGTCCTAACCCCAGGGAATCAGCTGTGAATAAAACAGACCTGACCCTGTCCTCATGGAGCCCAGAGTTTAGCAAACACAGGTGTTAGTGAGTGTGAGTGGAGGCATGTTGGTAAACGGTGCTGGGGGTGAAGGGTCGGGCAGGTTTTTGAAGACTGAGACACTTGGCCGTGTTTTGAAGGACAAGAATGCATAAGTGTAGGCCAAAACAGGTAGAGCCCTCTGGGCAAAGGGAACTGCCTGTGACGGCTGACATCCTGTCCATTTTGCTTTTGGTTAAATGTCCAGAGCCTGGTGCACTATATGGAATAGAAAGCATTTAATAAACAGGAGTTAGGGGTGCCTGGCTGGCTCAGTCAGTAAAGCAAATTACTCTTAGATCTTGAGGTCAAGAGTTTGAGCCCCATGTTGAGGGGTGGGGTAGGTTGTACTTAAAATAATAAACGGGAATCATATGGACAAATGAACTAATTGCAAAATCGCATTTTAAAACCAGTCAGATCAAATAATTTCTCTGTTCAAACCCTCGCTCCCTTCTCTGGTCCAGCCCTGATGTTTGCCAGATGTAGCAAATAACTTTGTATATGTCCCGTGCGGTATTTGGAACAAAACCAGTATTAGTTTACCTGAAGTTCACCTTTAACTGGGCTTCCTGTACCTACCTGGCAACCCGACACCCAAAGCGACACCCATTTGAAAGACACGCACCCCAACCTGCTCCTTTCCCCCTGCCTCCCTCCTGGACCTTGCTCATCACCCCATGCTCCTGCCTTGGGGCTCCTGCACTTTTTCTGCTCCCTCTTCCTGGACCTGCTTCCCCCCGGCACTGCCAAGGCGCCCTCCCTCAGGTCCTTATGTCTTTGCCTAAATGTCACATGTTCAGGGAGGCTTCCCTGACCACCCCCCGCACTCAGAATCCTTGCTTTTCCTGCTGTCTGGTCCAGAGCTTGCTTATTTCGTCACTGCAGGAGGGCAGCAACCTGTATTTTGCATCCGCAGCACCTGCAAGTGACTGGCACATAGGAGATGTGAGCCAGGTTCGTCGAGCCTCAGTGGACAGATCAGCCCTCAGAGGTCTGGCCCTGGCACAAACAGGCCGACTCGCAGGCTCGCTTCCTGAGAGGGCGGCCGGGATCACCTGGCAGGTGGGCAGGTGGGCCCAGGCCGCCCAGAGGCCCGCCCGCGGAGAGCGGACGCAGTGCCCTCGCGCAGACGCTAGGGGGCAGCCGAGCCCCACGCTGCGCACCTGGCGCCGGGGCTCCTGCAGCTGCTCCCGCCAGTTCTCGCCCCATCTCACGGTGTCCTCATTTTCATTCTCCGAGTTAGGAAAACCCAAACCCGTACATGATCCGCACCAAATGGTGCAGAGTTATTATTCAGGGTTTTACATGTCTGGGGAGAGGGGTCCTTTTGTGCAGGCAGCTACCTTGCATTTTCAATGGACCCTTTGCCTTAACCTACTTGCAAAATCTGTCATTCTGTTTAAACATTGGGAGCTTCAGTATGATAATAAAGGTATGCTGTATGCGTTCCCCAGGGCTGCCTTCAACCACAAACTGGGGGACCTCAGAGAAATGTATTCTCTCAGTTTTGGAAGCCAGAAGTCCAAGACCAAGGTGTCCTCAGGGTGGGCTCGCTCTGAGGGCTCCCTGCCAGCTTCTGGTGGTCTGCCCACAGTCTTTGGTGTTCCTGTGCTCCTGGAAGCCGCTCTTGTGGTCTCCATCGTCGTGTTCATGGATGCCAAGTTCTCAGAACAGTGCCTGGCACAAAATAGGTGTTCGATACATATTTGTTGAGTTGGTGTTAAATTCAGCGTGTGTTAAATTCAATTCAGGAAAATGTTCTTCCACTCTGGCAACATTTCCGAGGAAGAATGTTTCCGAGGGAGATTTGATATTCTCCTCTTTTTCTGGAACACCATTCTTCAGAGGCCAAAACTTTGGGGTTGAATCTCTGATTTTTGTTCTCTCTTCTTTGGTCCAGGCCTATGCCTATTGTCTATTTCCGGAACAATTTCCTTGAACTATCTTCCAACCTTCTCTTTATATTTTGTGTTTTGACTTGGAACCCTGAGGCACACAGACAAGGAGAGAGCAAAACACTTTGAATGTTGAAACTGAATTCTTGCCAATTGATTTGCAGGGGGAAAAAAAAGGAAAGAAATGGGAGGGGGTGGAGCAGAAATGAAATGCTTCATTGTACAGTATGTGCTATGTCAAAGCTGTTAGACAACATGAAAGAAAAATAGACAAATAGAAGGATTTTTCAGATGTTGCTTCTGATTTGCTACAACAAATCGGTGGGTTCTAGAGACTTTTAAAAAGTGTCCTTCCGACGTTGCATAGGTGGCTCAGGTCGTTAAGTGTTGGACTCTTGATTTTTGGTTTAGATCACGATTTCAAGGTCATGAGATTGAGCCCCGTGTGGAGCCCTGTGACAGATTCAGCAGTCAACGAAGAGTTGGCTGGTTATTCTCTCTCTCCCTCTGCTCCTCCTTGCATTTATGCTGCCTATCTCTCCCTAAAGTAAAATCTTTTTCTTTAGATTTTATTTATTTATTCATGAGAGACACGCAGAGAGAGGCAGAGACATAGGCAGAGGGAGAAGTAGGCTTCCTGTGGGGGGCCTGATGTGGGACTTGATCCCAGGACTTAGTCTGAGGGCCCTGCCTCCTGAGTCGAAGGCAGATGCTCAACCACTGAGCCACCCAGGAGCCCCTAAGTAAAATCTTTATTAAAAAAATTTTTTGGGGATCCCTGGGTGGCGCAGCGGTTTGTCGCCTGCCTCTGGCCCAGGGCGCAATCCTGGAGACCCGGGATCGAATCCCACGTCGGGCTCCCGGTGCATGGAGCCTGCTTCTCCCTCTGCCTGTGTCTCTGCCTCTCTCTCTCTCTCTCTCTGTGTGTGACTATCATAAATAAATAAAAATTAAAAAAAAAAATTTTGTCCTTCCTGGGGCACCTGGCTGATTCAGTGGGTGAAGCATGAGACTCTTGATCTCAGGATTGTGAGTTTGAAATGCATTTTGAATGTGGGATTACTCAAAAATACACTCATTTTTTAAAACTTATTTATTTATTTATTTATTTGACAGAGAGAATGAGCAGGGGAAGTGGCAAGCAGAGGGAGAGGGAGAAGCAGGGTCCCTGCTGAGCAGGGAGCCTGATGTGGGGCTTGATTCCATGACCCCAGGATCATGACCCAAGCCGTAGGCAGACACTTAACTGAGCCACCCAGGTGCCCTCAAAAATAGAATCTTAAAACAAATTAATTTTAAAAAGTATCTCCCTTAAAGCATGTACATTGATTGCAAAGCTTTTACAAAGGTCTCTTTTAGATGTAAGAGAGCCTCAGAAGCACAGGGAGTTGGATGTTGCAGACTTGGGTCTGAGCCCAGGATGGTCACTAGCGAGACCCTCTCTGGGTCTCCAACAACAGGCCACATGGCTTCTACAACCTGTCAGTTGGCCTGTTTAATTCTTCCCTATCAAGGGTTAAAGTTTGTCCTGGATGCTCAATAGTCATTGAAAATCAGGCCTGCCCTTCTCAGGAAGGAGTAACAGCAGGTGACAGTTGATGAGGCCTCTTGATTTGTCAACAACATTTATTGAGCATCTGGACAAAAATCAAGCAGTTTTGTTTAGTGCGTCACAGACATCTAATTTAATCCGCACTACCACTGTTTGGAGTGGATATTTTTATCCCCATTTTACAGAAGTGAGGAGATTGGTCCTGTGATTTGGCTGGGGTCACCTGGTGTGATTCTATCACTTTAACAGCTGAATTTTAATTCTTTCTATCCTCCTCTTAAGAAATGTTTCCTTAAACTTTATATCTGTTGTTATGAATGCCTTTTTCTGAGAGATGTGCTCTCTTAGTCTGAAATTTACCTATTTTTGCATCCACGTTACACATTACACTGTGATCTCATTTATAGTGCTTGGTTAGCTACTTTTATTTATTCATGTTAATTTAAATGGCTAATGCTTTTCTTGGTCCTCTTTATCTCACAGCTTTGCTAGCTTAGTTTCCTCTGAGATATGTTTATTCTAAAATGAATTTGTTAAAAAAATAATAAAAATAAAATGAATTTGTTTTCTATTACTTTTAGGTTGATTTGGATGTGCGTGCCCACCTTACCAGTGTTACCACATTTGAAATTTCTGTCATCTCTAATTTTTCTTTCTAACTTCTGCCTATTTCCTGGTTGGAACACTTATTAAGATGCTCAACAGAAGTAAACATATCTGCTAAGCATGCCTTGTGGCTAAATCTCTTGACATTGGAAAATAGGGAAAAGTTATGCTAGGATTCAGGAGGAACTGAGGAACAGTTTTAGAATGAACCAAAAAGCTCAAGTGGCTGTAGTTAGGTAGGTATTCAAGCAATTTCAAGAGTGGAGCTCTCACGTGTTGGATGGTTCCATTTCACAAGCATTTTTTTTAAAGATTTATTTATTTATCTTAGAGAGAGAGAGCGGGGGGGGGGGGGGGGAGGGCATACTCCGAGCTAAGCACAGAGCCTGACATGGGGCTCAGTCTCATGACCCTGAGATCATGACCTGAGCTGAAACCAAGAGTCGGTCACTTAACTCACCCAGGTGCCCCTCACAAACGTCTCTGGAGCACGGCCTCTAGCCTGGCTGCTGTCTGTGTGGTCACTGTGTGCTGGACAGGCAAAGGGCTCACAGCTTATTGTTTCTTGTCTGTCAATTCTTCTTCTTGTCTTTTAGGGCATGAGTGGTCCAGGGGAGCAGGTGACCAGACCAAACAGCCACAACCCGAGAAAGCTGACGTGCCTGTGTGATGTTTGAGAGTGTCTCTGTAGGGAGACACAGTTCCATAAATTGCTTTTTCTTCCTGGAGTAGCATTTCCTAGTCTGTTTAGAATTAAATAAAGAATGAGAAATTATCTAGGCCAGTGGTTCTCAAAAATATGGTCACTGGTGCAGCAGCAGGATCACGTTGGATTCTGTTAGAGGTGCAAATTATCAAGCCCCATCCCAGAATTACAGACACAGCTACTTTCGGGTGGGGCATGGCAATTGAGGTTCAACAGATCACAATCACCTGCAGGCAGGTGATTCTGTGCTGCTAAAGCTTCAGAACCAAGGCTCTAGGCCAAATCTTTCAATTCCCCTTTTTGTAAACTTCCTGCTGAGGTCCCCCATTTGTATCCTTTGATCTTCCATTCTGGAAGCTCTTTTCCTCTCTCTCCCAGGGCCTTGGGGTACCAGATGCACACTGCATGCCAGGAGGATGGGCTGGACCCCCTGGTGAGGGCTGAAGTCCAGCAGTCCCTGCTTGCCTACATAAAGCCCAGAGGCTGCGTGTACCCACGGTGGGCAACGCACTCCTCTGCAGAATTGCGATCAACCTGGTCTTTACAGTTTCACTCCTGAAGCCCACAGTGAACTTGACCATAGTAAAAATGAGCAGAAAATCCCTCAGCCCATGAAAGTCCGAAACAATGGGGGTGGAGCTCACCTGCCAAATGCAGATACTCAATGACTATCCAGGAACGCCCTCTGCCTGCAGGGGAGATAAAAGACAGTTTGGCAGCCCAAGGAGCTTAGAACCTAAGGGGGTAGAAGAAACACATGAAAGAGACAGCAAGAGAAAGATAAATGTGACAAAGTCCCCAAATAAGGGGAAAGACCACAAGGAGAGAAGAAGGGAGAGATCAAATCTCAGGAGTCTGTAGAGATTAGATATGGCTCTTCAGAGACAACAAAGATAGCACCATCAACAATAATAATACCAGCAATGTGGGGCTTTTTCAATTTATTTTAAGATAAAATTCACATATTATTCTTAACCATTTAATATGTACCATTCGGTAATTATTGGTAGACTTACAAAGTTGTGCAACCACCGCTGTAACCTAATTCCAGAACATTGTCATCACCATAAAAAGAAACCCTGTCCTCAGGATTTCTCACTCCTCCTTCTCCCCACCCCCACTCCATCAGCTCCTCGCAACCACTAATCCACTTTGTGTCTTTATGGATTTGCCCATTCTGGACATTTCGAATAAATGGAATCATACTGTACACATGTGGCTTTTAGTGTCTGGCTTCTTTCACTTAACACCATGTTTCTGAGACTGCTTAATGGGTACAGGGCTCCCTTCTGGAGTAACAGAACTATTTTGGAACAAAATAGAGATCATGGTTGCACAATACTGTGAATGCACTAAATGTCACTTTTTTTAATGTCACTCTTTAAAAGGGTTGATTTTATGTTAAATGATCTTGACTCAATTTTTAAAAAAGAAGTAAAAAATTTCAAAGTAGAAACTCTGGACTTGAAAGCTCCAGTTTAAGAATTTCTCCTCTGGGTACACATGAATATACAGGAAATAATGTATGTACAGGGTTGATCACTGCAGCAATGTTTGAAAGATCAGACTATTAGAAACAACCAGTTGTCTATCAGTAGGGGACCAATTAAATAGGGGATGGTGCAACCAGGAAACAGAATAGCCACCAAATATGTACTATAATGTAATATAACATAATACATCATATTATATCTTTTAAAAATATTTACCCTTCATTCATTTATTTCCTTTTAAGATATTATTTATTTATTCATGAGAGACACAGAGAGAGAGAGAGAGAGGCAGAGACACAGGCAGGCTCCATGCAGGAGCCTGATGTGGGACTCGATCCCCGGACTCCAGGATCACACCCTGGGCCGAAGGCAGGGGCTAAACCGCTGAGCCACCCCAGGATCCCCATCATCATATTATATCTTATATATGATTATATATTAAATATAGCAGTGAAAACATTAAAATATCCATTTTATACAATAATTTAATACATTTATTTAAATTATAATTTACAGTAACTAAAACTAATACATGTTAAATATATTAAAAACATTATTTGAGGAAGAAAAAATAACTTTCTAAACCAAAATGACTTTGGGCAGAAAGACGTAAGAGGAAGATGGGATGGGCACACGGTTGGGCCTAAAGATTTCAGGTGGAGGGAGACTGTATATGGGGTAAGAAATGGGGATTTATCCTGTAAATGACAGGCAGTCATGGAGACTTGGTCACCCTGGGGCTGGAAGGAGGAGGCTGGGAGCAGCAAGAAGCAGGGTAGGTAGAAAAAGGAGGAGTGTGCAGGAAGCTGAGGTGTCTTGAGGAGACAGGGAGGAAGGAAGTGTTGAGGGTAACTCTACCCTCTGCACCTGGGCAGGCGTTTTTGTTTCCTGCCAAGATGAGATCCAGAGGGTAGGGGACATGTGAGAGAGGCTGACAGCATTGGGAGCGTTCAGGTCTCATTTCCAGGGGCTCCGAGAGGAGAAAGCTTCCAGTTTTCCAGAGGAGAAGAACATGTCCTCAAGGAAGGACAAGAGAGAATGATTGAGAAGCATAAAGAAATTAAAAATTGCACGTTGTTGTTTTTATCTTTTCCTGAATCTTATTAGATATCCTGTGTCCATGCAAGTGTGGGGGGAAGGGAATGCTTATATGGATCTCTCTGTGTGTCAGCACAGAGTTTTTGGAAAATGATTTCACATAGGTCCACATTTAAATTGTAGATGTCTTCTATCAGTTCTATCAGAAACACTTTGTACTCAAAGATATGCACAAGGATATTTTCTGAAGTATTGTTGGTAATAGTAAAAACAGGAAACATTAATAGGGAAATGGTTAAAAAAAAAAAGAGTATATCCAAACTGCAGAATATTGTGCAGCAGTTAGAAAACTTAGGGTAGCGCTCCATGTGCTAATATTAAAAGATGACTACGACTTGTTAGGTGAAAAAAAAGCAAATAATAGAATACCTATGATTTTCAATTATAGGGAAAGTCTGCAAATTCATGCACAGAAATTCTGAAAAGATGCCACTCAACTGTGGCCAGTGGTTAATTCTGGGGAGGATGGGGATTGAGAAGAATGGAAGTGCTTCAAAGGAATTATTTAAAATTTTACTTGATTAATGTACTTTGTTTTGTTTTTGTTTTTTTTTTTACAATGGATCTATTTTGCTTCTTGAATTTCAAAAATTACTTGGAAAACATAGGGAGAGTTGACCTTACGGAGTAGTTGTGGGAATGAAAAAAGCAAATGCATGACAGTGAGCTTCATAGAACGCTACACCGATAGAGAGTTGTTGCTTGTAGTGCATAGTGGGCTCCTTGAAGGCTGGCACTCTTGGCTTATCACTCCACCTGTACAGATTCACATACTCGTTCCTTCAATTTCTCACTGGAGTAGACGTTTCAAGAAGTCAGGGCCTTGTCCGCACTACTCACCCTTATTTTCCCCAAACCCGCGACAGTGCCTGAGGTCAATACATGTTTGTTAAATTAAAAGCAAAACCTGGGACGCCCGGGTGGCTCAGCGGATGAGCACCTGCCCCTGGCTCAGGGCGTGATCCGCGGTCTCAGGACCGAGTCCCACATCAGGCTCCCTGCTTGGAGCCTGCTTCTCCCTCTGCCTACGTCTCTGTCTCTCTCTCTCTGTGTCTTTCATGAATAAATAAATAAAATCTTAAAAAAAAAAAAAGACAAATTACAAAATCAACCTCTGGATACCAGACTAGTTAGAAGCCACTGCAGGATGAGACTGCAAAGAACAGGTACCCGGTGACAGTCATTTAGTGCGTCCCCAGCGCAGCTAAAGCCGGACTATCGTTCTAGCATTAGGTCTCAAGTGGCCAAATTCTCAGGCAGGATGGGAATAGCGATCCCAGAGGTCGCCGCCTACACTTTTCGAAGGCCGGGAATCGCTCGCTCGCGTAGAGCGGCTGGGGAGGTTGCTTAGCAACCGGGCTACGGAGGCGGGCCGCACTGCGCACGCGTACACGTAGGCCCGGCGGATGCGGACGTGGCGTGCTGCGCACGCGCGGGCGGCCGCTCCGGGGCGCGACGGTTGCTAGGGCGACAGGGATACAACATGGCGGCCGGATCCTAACGCTTCCTGTCCGGGGTTAGGGACCCTGCCTTAGAGGAGTGGAAGTCAGGGTCAGGGGGTCGTCCTTTCTGCCCCTTTCTTCTCGGTCCAGTTTCGGCGAGGGCTTGTCGTCGGCTTCCGCCTCCAGGATGAAGAGTGAGCGAGGCCGGGAGGGGCTGGAGGGGCCGAGGCGGCCGCTGGGCGATTCCGGGGCCGCGGCGGGTAGGGACCCCGCGCCTCCCTGGGTGGTCGGAGCCGCTGGCGGCCCCCGGGCTCGGGGCGGGCGGGGCGGGGGCGGCGGGGGCTCAGCGACTCTCCAGGCCCCGCCCCCCCATATTTCAGGGCGAGGTTTTGTTAGGAGTCTGGGGGGTCTTGTTTTAAAATGCTGGTTTTTGAGGCTCAGATTCTTGAACATTGGGCAGGTTGCTGTGTGCCTTCCTGCCTTTTCGTGACATCGGTTTAGGGAACAATTGGGAGGAGAGCTGGGCTATTTTTTTGTTTGTTTTTAATTTTTAATTAATTAATTAATTTTATTTATTTTTATTTTTTATTTTTGGATCAAGCAGTAGTGTTTTTAGGGCTTTTTAATAGGGATTTTGAGACAAACTTTTGGTGAAATGAGTGTTAATTGTGAAGTTGGGAAAGGAGATGGTCGTCCTGGAAAATGTGACGGGTAAAAAAATTTACCTGTGCTTGGGTTTGTGGATTATGGGCCCTTCAAATGCAACCAACTAGAGTGGGCTTTTTTTTTTCCCCTCCCCCTGTGAAAAGATTAATTTCGATTAGATACAGTTACAGGGTACAATTTGCATTGTACCCTAAACGTTAATTGGTAATTGATTATGGCATGTTGTGGAAGAAAGATATGTTAAAAAAAAAGAATTAATTCATCTCATTTGCCCTTTGCAAGACATTCTTATTTTATTTTTTTCTTTAAAGATTGTATTTATTTATTCATGAGAGACACCCACACACACAGAGGCAGAGACACAGGCAGAGGGAGAAGCAGGCTCCATGCAGGGAGCCCAGCCCGATGCCCACTCGATCCTGGGTCTCCGGGATCACACCCTGGGCTGAAGGCAGACGCTCAACCACTGAGCCACCGAGGCACCCCAAAATACAATATTTTAAAAATAAATAAAAATAAAAGGGGGGGATAGATGTACATTTATATATTTTTTCATATATAGAGATAGATACACATTTATAAATACAGATATATAGAGACATAAAAGAAACTAAAAGAGCAGTTGCCTCTAGGAAAGGAGCAGGGTCTAAGAGGCAAAGGTGAATAAAGGGAATGACCAAATGATCAGACCTAACTTCAACAAAACTGAGACACCCTGACATCAGGCTCTCTAGATGGGACACACTGACAGGCACATAACATCACCTCCGACGTATTTCTTGATGAAAAGATTTAATCTAAAACTAATCATGAGAAAACGATCAGACAAATCCAAATTGAAGGACATTCTGCAAAACATAAGGCCTGAATTCTTTAAAAAGTCAAAGGCACAGAAGGCAGGAAACTGCCAAATTAAAGGAGGCCAAAGAGATATGACAACAAAATGCCCTTTGTGGTTTTTGATAGGATCCTGGAAAAATAAAAACACCTATAATGGATGTTACTGGGGTAACTGGAAAAATCTGAAATATAGGCTGCATTCTGAATAACAGCACTATGCCAACACATTACCTGTATTGTGATGATGTAGGAGAGCGTCCTTTTTTGTAGCAGATACTTGCTGAATTATTAGTGGTGTAAGATACTGATGTCTACCACCAACTCTCAAAAGATTCAGTGAAAATACTGTACGTAATTTAGAGAGCGCAAGTGAGCAAGCACACAAAAGGCAAAATGGTGCCTCTAAGTGGAAGGTTTATAAATATTCAATGAATTCTTGCAACTTTCATGTAGATTCAAAAAATTTCAAAATACAGTGTTGAAAAAAGGAACACAGTGAAAAAAATGTGTACATAAGTTCACACTATAAAAGCATAAAGCCTTTTGTAGGCCTTGTATTCTAATTACAGCTTTGGGTGCATTAATGGAAAAGATAATCATGTAAACAATATCTACCAAAAGAAAATAAGAATGTCAGGGGCGCCTGGGTGGCTCAGTGGTTGAGCATCTGCCTTTGGCTCAGGTCGGGAATGCTGGGTTATCATGTTGGGCTTTATCTTCTACGTGTATTTTCTACGTGTATTTTCTATTTTGTTTTCTAGACAATGCCTAAGTGTTTAGGAATGTATTGATCATTGATCGCCTTCTCCTTTTTGTTTTGCATTGTTGGCGGTGTAGGGAGGAGGGAGAAACACAGTGAGTGACATTGTTAGGAGCATGGGCTTTAGAACCAGGCAGACATGGCAGTCTCTCCTGCAGGTTACTGACCTTTCTTAAACGGATTTTCTTCATTGTTCTAACAAATCACCACAATTTAGTGGCTTAAAATAACAACATCTTCATCTCTCTCTCATAGTCCAGTGTGTGGTCTGGACTCAATTAGGTGGGTCCTACTTGGAGTCTCTCATATACTCGTAGTCCTCTCAAAAGTTTCTCACTCACATGCCTGGCAAGTGATGCTGGCTGTCCCCTGGGACCGGAGCTTGGGCTGTCAGCCAGAACACTACATCTCCACATGGCTTGACCTTCCTCACAGGGTGGCATTTGGGTTCTGAGGATCAGCATTCCAGGGGTGTGAGGTAGAAGCAGCATCACCTTCTCTGATCTAGCATCTGAAATGTCATAGTGTCTCTTCCACCTTCCCCAGATTTGAGGGTAGAGAACGTAGATCCCACCTCTTGATGGAGTGGCAAAGACACACGCTAAGATGACTGTGTGGGATGGGATATCTAGAAGCTGCTGTCTTTAGAAAATAAAATCTTCCACACTCAGTTTTAAAGAGGCATAAGAGGGTTCCTGGGTGGCTCAGTTGGTTAAGCATCCAAGTCTTGATTTTGGCTCAAGTCATGATCTCAGAATTGTGAGATCCAGCCCGACACCAGACTCTGAGCTGTGCATTGTGGAGGCTGCTCAAGATTCTCTCTCTCCCTCTGCCCCTACCTCTCAAAAAATAAACAGGCATAATAATACCTATTTTATAGGATTGTTTCAAATATTAAATGAGATCAACTATGTAAAGCTCATAGCATAGCATCTGGTAAGTGGTAAATTATAAATGAATTATTATTTGCTATCCCAGTGGATAGAAGGCAGGGGTGTAAAAGGGGAAAGAATGACTGTCAGATCCTTGTTTTGAAAAAATTTACCCTTATCTAACCTAGTGGGAGTGCCAGCATTTTACTTTATGAACTTTTTAATGGATTATTCAAAATATACCTATGAAAAGAGAAAAAATCCTGCACGTTCTGAAGGCATCACAGTTTCCTATTATATCACAGGGAATTTTTATTTTATTTTTTATTTTTTTGGGGGGAATTTTTAAAATTATCTGTTGTCATTGCAGAAATTTAAGCTTTGTGTCTCTCCTAAATGTATTTTTATAGAATCAAAATTGCAAGGTACCTCAGATCATCTTAATTCTCTCTCCCTAGTGCTCATCTCATCTTCTGCTTTTATAAATAGATGCATCAACTAGCAACTTTTTCTCTTTAAAACAAAGTCAGTAAAAGTAATACTGCTTTGTAATAAATTGAAACAGTGAAAGGTTTTAAGTTATTTTCAGGACTCTCCCCTACTCAACAGTCAATCCTGGTTAACATTTTCTTGGATGTGGGGCATTTGGGGGGCTCAGTCAGTTAAGCATCTGACTCCTTTTCGGCTAGGGTCATGACCTCAGGGTCATGGGATTGAGCCCCATATCAGGCTCTGTGTCCAGTGGGGAGTCTGCTGGAGATTCTCTCTCTCTCCTTCTGCCTCCCCGCCCTCCCCCCCACCTGCTTGCACACTCTTACTCTCTCTCGAATAAAATCTTAAAAAAAGAAGATATATTTTCTTAGATGCACTCCCATGAATTTTCTGTGCACATTCTGTGTGTACATGTGTGTATGTACATGTATGTAGGTGTGTGTATATATATGTATATATATACATGAATATGTATTTGTCCCTTAGACAGATACCCAAAACTAAATGGAATTCTATTAAATATGTCGTACTGTAACTTGCTAGGATGATTCTTCAATGAATATGTTTAACACATTTCTTAAGTAATTCTTCACATTTATCAGTGGCTTATATTCCTAGCAGTGGACTTCATTAAAGGGTATAAGTTAAATGAAAAAATTTTATGAGTTTATGAATAATTTTATGTCCTTTTGTTTTGTCATGATGTTTGGTAATTCAAGTCACAAATTTCTTCACTTGGTATCAAGTAATTAATTGGGTACAGCCCTCTTCATTGAAGGTTCCTGACCTTATTTTAGTAATTTGGTTTGAATTACTTCATCTCTTAAAGAGAGTGGAAATTAGAAGCTGAATCCTCTTCCTTCCAACTCTAGTTGAGAATTGTATTCCGTAATTAACCTCTGCCAATTCTTTTCATCCCTCCACTGGTGAAGCCCCCATAGCTGTTGCCTATCACCTGCCTTGATTAAGATTTAGAAGCATTACTTAAACACATATATTTGGATTTGAGCATTACAAGTGTCCCTTTTCACAAAAAGTGAATTTGACCTCCATTTTCATGCATTAAGTAAGGTTTAAATTCCACTTACACAAGACTTGATTTAATAAAAATGAATAGAATCTTAATGCAGACAGTCTCATTTACCTTCGTCTTTCTATCCTTTCATACAGCTATCTTATTAAACTCTTCTCTGTCCTTGAGTCTGGGTGGTTTGGGGGGTGGGTTTGGTGATTGTTTATTTTGAATATATTCCCTGTAATGTGGGGTAGGATTTTTTTTTTTACTAGTACAGCTCTGTACCCTTCATAGCTTTGTGTTATGCTTTGTGTACTTGTTAGTGTTCTTCATGCAACTTGAAAGGCTTGTGGAAACCTACCAGATTCTGTTGGAGAGAATGGGAAAAACCTTTTCCTAGGTGTTTTGTCCTAAGGGTGTTTCTCTTTCTCTCCCTTGCCTTTCATTCTTGTTTTATACTTGAAAGAGTCATAGGGTAAATAAGAGACCCTTTATCCACCGTGGCCATTTCCAGAGCCACGGGTTCCATTTGTCACATGCTCTTTGTGTTGTCTGGAGCCACCCAGGGATGTTGGCTCACAGTCAGTGTTTGTACTTTTTTTTTTTTTTTAAGATTTTAATTTATTTATTCATTAGCAACACAGAGAGAGAGAGGCAGAGACACAGGCAGAGGGAGAAGCAGGCTCCCTGCAGGGAGCCCAGTGCGGACTTGATCCCGGGTTCCCAGGATCATACCCTGGGCTGCAGGCGGCGCTAAACCGCTGCGCCACCGGGGCTGCCCTGTACTTTTTTTTTTTTTTTAAGATGTTATTTGTTTGTTCATGAGAGATGCAGAGAGAGAAAGAGAGAGAGAGAGAGAGAGGCAGAGACATAGGCAGACTCTTCTGGGAGCCCAGTGCAGGACTTGATCCCAGGACTCTAGGATCGCAGCCTGAGTGAAAGGCAGGCGCTCAACCACTGAGCCACCCAGGGATCCCTGGAGTTTGTGCTTAAACTACTTTAAAGTGTACAGTTGACTGGTTTTGTTTTGTTTTGTTTTTGTTTTTAAAGTAAGTCTATTTATTTATTTATTTATTTATTTGTTTTTATTTATTTTTAGTAAGTCTGTTTAACTTGTCTGTGGTGAAATACAAATTGAGATTTGTTGTGTAAAATTTCCCTTCTTCCCTTCTCAAATTGAATTCCTCAGTCCACAGCCCAACTTTCGGTAACTGACTTTCATCCTTCCCATGAACTTTGTCTCCCTTTAAACTGCTATTATAGTATCAAGACAGTTCATTTTGAGGCCATTTTGAGCCATTTCTGTTGGTTACCCAATAAGTTTACTGATTTCTTAAAGTCCTTGAGAATGCTTATACCCAGACACACTTAAAGTAATATACATTTATTGTGAACACTGAAAAATATAGACAAGAATAATGAAGAGAATTCAAATCATCACTGATCCCATCCAGACATAGATACTTTAAAATATTTTGGATATTTTGGAGCTTTGGGGTGGTTAAGTGTCCACCTCTTAATATCTGATCAGGTTGTGATTCTGTTGGTGATGAGATCGAGCCCTGCGTCAGGCTCCATTTTAGGAGACTGCTTGAGATTCTCTCTCTCCCTCTGCCCCTCACCCCCCTGCCCAGTGTACTTATTCTCTCTCTCTTAATAAATATTTTTTTAAAAGATTTTGTTTATTCATGAGAGACACAGAAAGAGGCAGAGACATAGGCAGAGGGAGAAGCAGGCTCCATAGAGTCAACCTGACGTGGGACTCGATCCTGGAACCCCAAGATCACACCCCGAGCCGAAGGCAGACGCCCAACCACTGAGCCACCCAGGTGTCCCTTAATAAATCTTTAAAAAATATTTTATGGGAGTGCCTGGGTAGAAACTGAAACTCTTGGTTTCAGCTCAGGTCACGATCTCAGGGTCTTGGGATTGAAATCCATGTCCAGCTTTGTACTCAGTGCAGTCTGCTTAAGTTCTGCTTCCCTCTCCCTCTGTACCTACCACTCGTGCTCTCTCTCACTCTTTTGTCTCTAAAATAATAAGTAAATCTTTAAAAACAATTTTTTACGTATTTATATCCATTCTTGATGTATATGTATTTGTATGATTGTTACCATCTTTTTTCACTTAATATTAAATTATGGCTGAATATTTTCTTATATCATTAAATAGTATTTGAAAAAATTGTTTTTAATGGCTACATAATATTTCAGCATGTTGCTGAAATTATTATTAGATCATTCCTTGATATTAGATACTTAAGTTTTTAGCGTTCTTGCTGTCGTGGTACTGTGATGAACATCACTGTCTATAAATTTTGTTTGTGTCTCTGTTGGTATCGTTGGGATAGAAACCTGGATGTGTAATTGCTGAGCTGAAGGATATGAGCTCTTTTCTTTCTAATATCATTTTCCTACTTAAACAAGTAATTTATGTTCACTGAGAATATTCACACAATACAGAATGATTAATCAGAAAGTGAGAATCTGCCGTAGCCCCTTTCCCCAGGAAGCCTGTCATCACCAGGGAAGGTAGCAGGTGTTCTCAGTGCTCTCGCTGTGCACCTCTCATTTCCCCATTAGATGTGCCATGTCACATGGCCACTGTCTCACCACAACCTTGTCCTAGGTGGAATACACATGTTGCAGACCGTTGCCAGTTTGATAGATGGATTAAACGAAAAAAGGCAGCTCTTTTTGTATTCCATTAAGTGCCAGTAGTTTTACCTACTGGATATTTTTATCTCTTAAGTGAATCGTCTTATGCCCTTTTGTCCATTTTCTTTGAGAGATACTAGTATTTTAACTTATGTATTTGTAAGTTGTCTTCATAATTAAATATATTAGCTGTCCTTATATTTGTTGCAAATACTTTCTCAGAAAGTTCTTTGCCGGGGATCCCTAGGTGGCTCAGCAGTTTAGCATCTGAGGTGTGATTGGCCTGGGGTGTGATCCTGGGGTCCCGGGATCGAGTCCCACATTGGGCTCCCTGCGTGGAACCTGCTTCTCCCTCTGCCTATGTCTTTTCCTCTCTCTCTCTTTGTGTCTCTCATGAATAAATGAGTAAAATCTTAAAAAAAAAAAAAGTTCTTTGCCTTTACACTTTGTTAAATTTTTGATATAGGCATATTAAATGTGTGGGTAGGCTCGCCTCTAGATCTTCCTTCTTTGTGAATTCATTGAACTTCAGTGTTAAAAAGCCATCCCTGTCTAATGGGCTGGTGAATATACAAATGCATTTTCTTTTACTGTGACTTTTACATTCAACCTTTTACCAATATTAACCAATATTTAAATGTGTTGTAGAGCAAGGATCTGACTTGAATTTTTAAATGTGAAGTCTCCCAATTTAAACAACTCTTTTGAGGTATAATTTCCACACAATAAAATTCACCTATTTTAAGTGTACAGTTCGATGATTTTCAGCAAATGTAGACAATAGTGTCTCACCTCCACAATCAGGATGTAGAATGCTTCTATCACAGGCCACAAGTTCCCTTGTGCCCCTTTACAATCAATCTCCTTCCCCTACTCCTGCCTCCATGGATCATTACTATGCTTTCTATTGCTAAAATATTGCCTTTTCTAAAATTACATATAAATGAAGTGTCATAAATGTATTTATAAATGTATATGGCCTTTTAAACCTGGCTTCTTTCATTTTTAGCATGATGTTTTTGAGGTTCCTGCGTATAGTGGCATATGTCAATAGTTTGGTCATTTTTATTACTGAATGTAATTCAGTATTAAATTGTATGTATTCTGTTGTATGAATATACCACAGTTTGTTTATCCATTCATCAATTAGTGGATATGAAGGTTGTTTCCATTTTTTTGGCTGTTGTTAATAATGCTGCTGTGAACATTCTCATGTAGAAGTCTTTGCATGTATATATGTTTTCATTTTTCTAGGGTAGATTCCTAGGACTGGAATTGCTGATTGTATTTTTTTTTTAAGATTTATTTATTTATTTATTTATTTATTTATTTATTTATTTATTTATTTATTTATTTATGATAGACATAGAGAGAGAGAGAGAGAGGCAGAGACACAGGAGGAGGGAGAAACAGGCTCCATGCCGGGAGCCCGACATGGGACTCGATCGCGCCCTGGGCCAAAAGCAGGCGCTAAACTATTGAGCCACCCAGGGATCCCCTGATTGTATTTTTTTTTTTTAAGATTTAAAAAAAGTTTTATTCATTTGAAAGACAGAGCACAAGTAGGGCTGAAGAGGCAAAGGGAGAGGGAGAAGCAGACTCCCCACTGAGCTGGGAGCCTGACATGGGGCTTGATGCCAGGACCTGAAGATCACAATCCAAGCAGAAAGCAGATGCTTAACCAACTGAGCTACCCAGGCACTCCTCCTGGATTGTATGTATGTTAAATGCATACTTAACTATCTAAGAAACCTCCAAACTGTTTCTAAAGTGGCTATACCATTTTTTATCCCCATTATCCACGTATGAAAGATCTGTTGAGTCCACATCTTCACTAACACTTGGCATTTTCAGCCTTTTAAATTTTAGACGTTCTAGTGGATGTGCTTTAAGGAGTTTTAAGAGTTGGTTGTTCTCACTTTGTTAAACTATCCTGGGGGCTCAGTGGTTGAGTGTCTGCCTTTGGCCCAGGTTGTGATCCCAGGGTTCTGGGATCAAGCCCCACATCCAGCTCCCTGCAGGGCTCCTGCTTCTCCTTCTGCCTATGTCTATGCTTCTCTCTAGGTCTCTCATGAATAAATAAATAAAATCTTAAAAAACAAACAACTATCTAATTTTGTAAGGGGCATGAAGTTACAGCTCAGTGTAGGCCACATCATGGAATACTGAGTGACCAGATTGCTTGATGGACTGACTGCTTTAGGAGTTTGAAAACCACATAAGGAGAGACCAAACAGTACTCTGGTAAGGGTTAGGCTACTAACAACTGGAATTTGTGTTTTTACTGTTCCTCACACCAGAGAATGTGCCCCTATATTGTGGTGTTCCCAAATTCTGCCTTTCTCATGGACCTTGTTAGCTGAGCCAGTAATCTTGTAAAGAATCTGTTGCCAAGGTCAATGCTCTTAAAGTGCATTGATGTGACTTCATCTGCATCCCCTTGGCAGTGTTCTGCTTATGGGGAACAGTAGTGGCAGTGTAGCCAGGAAATGGCTTCTGGAGTCAGATTCCTTGCTTTTAAAGAAAGCCCTGCTCTATTGTTCATTGATGTGACCTTGGGCAGGCTACTTAACCTCACTTGTGAGAGAGGATTAATGGGGTACCCTATTGCATGGGATTGTTGAGGTGATTAAGTGTAAATGGTGCCTGACGACTAATACTCAGAGCTTGGTGTTTAATAAATACCGTTCTCCTGTAAAACACATCAGGACTTCTTGGAGAAACGGCTGATCCTAGGACTGAGACAGGATATACATAGGATTTTGTAATACCAGGAAGTAAGAAAATACTCAAAAATAAACCCAAAGATGGGGCATATCAAAGGGACACAGGAACCAACTGAATGAGCTCCTAGGTGGCCAAAGCTGGAATTATTTAATTTAAAATAAAATAGTATTGGATAATCCCAAAGTATGAAATAAATATCCATAGGTCCATACTAATGTAAATGATTAAATAAATGAGAATAGAGTAACTTCCCATGTAGAAGAATTCCAAATAATTAATGTAGATGCTCCATCCTCACAGAGAAGAACATTATTTCCCTCTCTATGTGTAGGATATGTGTAGTGACTTTTCCCAAAGGATACAGGCTAGAATGGGGTGGGGAGAAAGAGTCACTTTACAGAGGAAAAACCTGACAAGCAAGACCTCAGCCTGGTGGTGATGGATCATCATCAGTGGTGACAAGCCATGCTGATAGTATGGGCCCTAGTTAAGATGTGCCAGTATGGCATTGTAGTGCTGTGATCTTCCCCAAACCCATAACCCAAAACTAATGATGAAGAAGAGACAGATTCCAGTAGAAGGACATCTTAGAAAATACCTGACTAGTACTCTTCAAAACTGTTGATGTCACAAAACAAGGAAAGTGTAAGGAACTGACACAATAAAATCTTAAAAAAATAATAATGTCTCAATATGGGTTCATTAATTGTGACAAATGTAAGATGTTAATAGTAGGTGAAACCGCATATGAAGTATATGGTAATTTCTATATTATCTGTACAATTTTTCTGTAACTCTAAAACTATTCTAAAGTTAAAAGTTTATTTTTTTTAAAGATTTTATTTATTTATTCATGAGAGAGACAGAGAGGCAGAGACACAGGCAGAGGGAGAAGCAGGCTCCATGCAGGGAGCCTGACGTGGGACTCGATCCCGGACTCGATCCTGGGTCTCCAGGGTCACACCCTGGTCTGCAGGCGGCGCTAAACCGCTGAGCCACCGGGGCTGCCCCAAAAGTTTATTTTTTAAAATGGTGCTTGACATGTAGTAACTGCACAACAATGATAGATAGCTATGATTGACTAGGTTGGTTTTGTTTGCTTTAATGTTTCCTGGGACCTGATTGTAAGTGAGGCTGAATTCACCTTATGCATCATTTCTTGGCATGTAATTGGGAAAAACATATCCTAAAGGACAGCTTATTAGAGGACTCTAAAGCTTTTATTTATCCCTTTCGCCTTACTGTTGCATTTAGATGGATGGTCTGACTTAGGAAAGGAGATAACCTGAGGGACAAGAGGTCTCTTTCAATATAATTGGAGTATTCAAAGATTTATTTATTTGTGTGAGAGAGAGTGAGTGAGTGAGAGAGAGCACGCATATGCTTGGATAGGGCAGGGGGAGGTGAGGGGCAGAGAGAGAGAGAGAGATTTTAGCAGACTCTGCTGAGTGCAGAGTCCAACCTAGGGCCAGATCCTACGACCCTGAGATTGTGACCCTGACTCCTGAGCCAAGACGAAGAGTCCAGTGCTTAACCAAGTTCACCACCCTGGTACCTTAGGGCTACTCAGCATTTAAAGATGGAGATGAATAGAAAAGGATTGGTTGCCAATTAGTCAATAGTAATAAGTTTGTGATTCTCTTGTCAGGGAAGTTCCTCCCATTGTATGTGTACAGGAGACCATAGGAATATTAGATTAAGAGGCACATGACCAGGCATTTTCTCTGATTCATTTGTTGATTATGTACAGGGCACAAAGAGAACAGATTGGAGACCTTTCCTCTAAGGGACTTATGGCCTCCCTGGGAGCAATGCAAAGTGGAACGTGAGCTGTTCTGTAACAGAGGACAGGGGACACACAGAATGAGGGAAAGACATGCTTTAAGGCCCACTGGGTGAGTCGTAGGAGGTTAGAAACTAAAGCACCATGTATTTAATAATATACACAGGAATTTATTAATTTGACCTTTAGTTTTTAAATATTTTATTTTTATTTTAGAAGGAAAGCATGAGCGGGAGAGGGAGAGAGAATCTGAAGCAGACTCTGAGCTAAGTGCAGAGCCTGATATGGGTCTCGGTCCCACGACCCTGAGATCAGCCAAAACCAAGAGTCAGATGCTTAACGAACTGCACCACCCAGGTGTCCCTAATCTGACCTTTAATATTATCTAAACACAAGTATGTGGCTCTTCCTCTCTTTTATAAAAGAAAAGGACCCAAAATTAGTGTCAAGGCACAAGCTTCCAAGTTCTCTCCCAATGGAATCGCACAGAATTTGCTTAATCCTCCAGCAATACATTGTGACAAGAGGTGTAAAATGTTTTCAATCAGGGAAGCACATTAGAGACCCAGGGTTTTTACTGGGAGCTGACAACATAGATACCCTCTTCCCCAGTGCATAGATTTGAAATCTTGCCTTGCTGGGAGCTAGATTGCTTAATTTTTTGTTCAGAGAAGTACAAGAGGACAAGAGGAATTCTAATAATTTTGTTTACAGATCTTCAGTTTGGGGATCCTGACCAGCCCTGGGAGATGTTAACGTTTTCTTTGGAGACAGGCCTGGTTATGCATCCCACACCCCTCCCAACTGCCCTTCCTTACCCTGAAGACTCACCACATACTCAAGGGAAGGCACTCAGGAATTTTGCTGTTAAACATGGTTCTCCTTATTTTACCCTGCATCTCCTAAATATAGTTGCTCTTGGAACCCTCTTTTGTGGAATACTCATTAGGTTTTGTGGAACCCAATTTGGAAAGTGCTAGTCTGAAGACTCAGCACAGGTAGTTCTCCCTGCTGATGTTACGCAGGGAGGCCCTTCCTGGTCTGATAGCCCATCCTTTTCTTTCTTTTCTTTTCTTTTTTTTTTAATTAGGCTCCACACCCAGTGTGGAGCCCAACATGGGGCTCAAACTCATGACCTGAGACAAGATCAAGATTCAGGGCAGCCGGGTGGCTCAGCAGTTTAGCGCCACCTTCAGCCCAGGGCATGATCCTGGGATTGAGTCCCATGTTGGGCTCCCTGCATGGAGCCTGCTTCTCCCTCTGCCTGTGTCTCTGCCTCTCTGTGTCTCTCTCATGAATAAATAAATAAATAATCTTTAAATAAAAAAAAAAATCAAGATTCAGATGCTTAACTGACTGAACCACCCAGTCGCCCCTACTTTTCTTGTAATGCAGATCAGTCACGAGACTTGGCTGCTGTCATGGTCTTTGCTGCAGACCAGCTTATCATATACAGATTTCCTTGTGTACTAATGGAATAGTCTTAATACTAAATTCATAATACTCCATTGCCGAAGCTTTCTTTGTTTTTGTGGTTGTTGTTTGTTTGTTTCTGTCTTGGGTAATATAATGCCAGGACCAAGTTGACCTTTCAACAACACAGGTTTGAACTGTGGGTCCACTTATATATATAAAGTGAGCATGTCCATGTAACTTGCTCCAAGATCGGAAACAGCATTACCAGTATCCTGGCAGTTCCCTGGGTTTGTTCCAATAACACCACCTCCCAAGAGGAACCACTGTTCTGGCTTCTAAGGCCACAGACTTATCTGTTTTAATATCTTTACTGAGGTATAATTTACGTACTATAAAGTTCACCCATTTCAAGTCTACAACTCTGGGATGCCTGGGTGGCTCAGCAGTTGAGCATCTGCCTTTGGCTCAGGGCGTGATCCTGGAGTCCTGGGATCGAGTCCCGCATTGGGCTCCCTGCAGGGAACCTGATTCTCCCTCTGCCTATGTCTCTGCCTCTCTCTGTGTATGTCTCTCATGAATAAATAAATAGAATCTTTTAAAAATGGGGCACCTGGGTGGCTCAGCCGGTTGGGTATCTGCCTTCAGCTTGGGTTGTGATCTCAGGGTCTGGGATTGAGCCCCACATCTGGCTTCCTGCTCAGTGGGGAGTCTGCATCCCTCTCTGTCCCTGCCCCCTCCTGCTCTCACACGCATGCTCTCTCAAATAAATACAATAAAAAAAAAAGAATCTTAAAAAAAATAGTCTGCAACTCAATGATTTTAGGTGTTTTTTACTGCATTGTGCAATGACTGTCATGATAATCTGTTAAAACGTTTTCATCATTCCCAGAAAGCATCTGTACTCGTTAGCAGTCACTCTCCATCCTCCCCACCTACCCAACCCAGGCAGCCACTAATCTATTCTCTGTGTGTACGGATTTGCCTCTTCTCATCATTTCATATAAATGGCCTTTTGTGTCTGACTTCTCTTATCATGTTTTCAAGGTTCATCCATAATGTAGCTTGTGTCAGGATGTCATTCCTTTCTATGGCTGAATAATACTACACTCTGTGGATAGACCATATTTTGTTTATCCATTTGTTAGGTGATGGACATTTGAGTTGGTCACTTCCATCTTTGGCTATTATGAATAATGCTTCTGTGAGAATTTGTGTACAGGTTCTTGTTTGGACATAAATGTTCATTTCTCTTGAGAAGTAGAATTGCTGGGTCATATAGCAATTCTGTTTAACATCTTGAAGAATTTCTAAACTGTTTTCCACAGTGGCTGCCCCATTTTACATTTCCATGCAGTGTGCCAGAGTTCTCCCTTCTCCACATCCCCGCCAACACTTTTTTTTTTTTTTTTAAAGATTTTATTTATCCATTCATGAGAAACACTGAGAGAGGGAGGCAGAGACACAGGCAGAGGGAGAGCAGGCTCCCTGTCGGGAGCCCATTGCGGGACTGATTCGAGGACCCCAGGATCACACCCTGAGCCAAAGGCAGACCTTCAACCACTGAGCCACCCAGGTGTCCCTCACCAACACTTGTTTGATTCTAGCCATTTTAGTGGGTATGAAGTGGTATCCTATGTTTTATTTTATTTTTTTATTATTTTATTTTTTCAAAAAAGATTTTATTTATTTATTCATGAGAGACAGAGAGAAAAACAGGCTCCAAGGAGGAAGCCCGACATGAGACTTCATCCTGGGACTCCAGGCTCACACCCGGGACTGAAGGCGGCATCAAACCACTGAGCCACTGGGGCTGCCCTGTTTTGTTATTTTAAATCATCTCATAAATTATTTTTATTTCATAGATTGCCATTTGCTTTAAGATGATATTAAAATGCTTTTTAATTTCATAATCCATTTTCCTTAAAGGAACCATAAGAAAAATATTCTATTATCCCTTAAATTGTTTTTAATTAATCACTTTAAAAAAACCCAGAATACAAATACAAAGTATAACCTAAAAAAAGCATAGATGGTTATATGGTGAAAAATGGGTCTCCTTTTTGCTCCTATCCCCAGCCATTTAGATTTCCTCCCCTGAGGTGACCACTGTTGATACTTTATGTTTCTTCTAGTTCCTTCTGTATGTAGATGAGCATACATGTGTATGTGTGTTTTAGTTTTTTATTGCTGCTGTAATAAATTGTCAGAAACTCAGTGGCTTCAAGCAATACAAATTTATTGTCTTAGAATTCTGGAGGTCAGAAGTCTGAAATGAGTTGCACTGGGCTAAAATCAAGTTGCTGGCAGGGCTGTGTGCCGTCTGGCGGCTTTAGAGGAGAATCTGTTTTCTGGCTTTTTCTTTTTTCTTTTTTTTTTTTTTAAGATTTTATTTATTTATTCATGAGAGAGAGAGGCAGAGGGAGAAGCAGGCTCCATGCAGAAGCCTGATGCGGGACCGATCCCCAGACTCCAGGATCGCACCCTGGGCCAAAGGCAGGCGCTAAACCGCTGAGCCACCCAGGGACTCCTGTTTTCTGGCTTCTTCCAGCTTCTAGAGGCCACACGCATTCCTTAACTTGTAGACCCTTCCACCGTCTTCAAAATCAGCAGTGTCACCTCTTCTAGTCTCTCTGACTCTGTCCCCTCTGCTGTCTCCTGCTGCTTGTAAGGACCTTGGGGCTACGATGGACACACCCAGTAAGTTTAGGATCCTTTCTTATTTTTAGGTCAGCTCATTAGCAATCTTAACAATTCCCTTGGTAGTCTTAGTTCCCTCTTGCTATGCAGCCTAACATTCACAGGCTCCAGGGATGTGGATGCTGCTGAGGGGCCATTCTGTTGGATACCATGTATATACCTATCTTTCTTTCGTTCTTTCTCTTCCTTCCTTTCTCTCTTTCTTTCTTCAAATGTTAACATAATTGACATACTATTCCTTAATTTGTCTTTTTTGTTTAGTAATATATTTCAAAAGGTTCTTCCTTGTCAGAAGCTACAGAGCTACCTTATTTCTTGTCATGTGCTATATAACATTCCTTCGTATGGCATTTTCATAGTTTACTTAGCCATTTTTTAGAGTGTTTCTTCAGGTGCTAGAGTTTTATGTTTTTATGTAGTCAAATATATGAGTCTTTTCAGAGTGATTGCTTATATTGTTATACTTAGAAAATAATTTTCCTTTACTGAAGAAAAATAATGTTTTTCTTAGAGTAGGAAAATGTTATGTTCTGTTTGTAACCTGGGGCTGCTGCAACAAAGTGCCACATGTTTGGGGGCTTAATACGACAGAATAGTATTCTCTTCCGGTTCTGGAGGCCAGAAGTCTGAAATCAAGGTGTCAGAAGGACTGAGCTCCCTCTGGAGGCCGCAGGGGCAGGTCCGTATCTTCCCCTTCCAGCAGCTCTAGCACTCTGCCTCTGTCTTCTCATGGCCTCCTCTAATATGTCTGTCTGTCTGTCTGTCTCTCTTTTTATTGTGGGGAAAAATAATGACATGAGCTCTACCCACTTAATAAGCTTTTAAGTGTATGTTATTGCTAACTGTGTGCACGTTGTATAAGAAATCTCTAGAATGTTTTTACCTTGCATGACTCCATACCCACCGAATCATAATTCCTCATTTCTCCCTCCAGCCCCTGCCAACCACCATTCTGCTCTGGGTGTCTCTTATAAGGACACTTGCCTTTGGATTTTAGGGCCCACCTGGATAATCCAGGATGATGTTCTTGTTTCAAGATCCTTCACTTAATTATGCCTGTAAAGACCTTCCAAATAAGGTGACAGTTACAGGTTCCAGGGGTTAGGACGAGGGTATATCTTTTTGGGGTCCACCACTCAACTCACTACATCCTCTCAGTGCTTTTTATCTCCCTCCCTAGAAATCGTCTTTGGAAAATAAATTTTTGTGAGAAGCTTTAACAATGATTTCTTGTCATTTCTTTCAGGAGTTGTTGAACATCTACCATATGCACAGGTTCTTATTTCCTCCTGTGGCAATTACTACAGTATGGCAGTATTATGTGGTATTTTGAATGGTAATAACATGGTTAGATGCTGTTCTTGGGGAAAAACATTTTCTCCAAATATGTAATTACAAATAGGAATTTCTCATTTTGTGTGGCCTGAAGCTAAAGTATTTGAAAATATACACTGAAATTGATCGTTATTTTGAGTAAGATTGCAAAGTAACATTAAAGTGAATATTACACATATATGAATATTTATAGGTAAGAATAATACCATACCAAATACTCTGTATCAGTAAAATTGGTTGATGTATGTGTTAACACTGTGATGAATTGTTGGGGGAAGCAGTTCGCTGTGTGCCCTGAGCTTCTCTACAAGTTCTTGCTGAGTGTGCCAGATGACAGGACTTATCTGGCTTCTGTGCTGCTTATTCAGAAAGTGCTGGGCCTTTGGCCCCGGGGTCCAATCCTGTAAAGCAGTCCGTTGCATGTACAGGTGTCATCTGGGCCCATCATGTCACCACAATGAGACTTTGGGGCAGGGGGACGAATGTGAATGTGCTGATGCTTGCTGTACCATGAGTCATAAGGTCTTTGTCTCTAATCCAAGAGTCTATGTCTTCTGCTAGTACTCATGAAACAGTAGCAGACTAATTTGACAACTTGTAAGTAAGTAAAATCTGAGACCAAGATAAGTTTGTTCTGAAAAATTAGGTATAGATTGAATTTTTTAGCTAAAGTCACTGAATATTTATTGAAAATAAAATTTTTTTAAAGTGGACTCCATACCCAGTGTGGAGCCCAAAGTGGGGCTTGAACTCATGACCCTGATATCAGGACCTGAGTGGAGATCAAGAGTTATATGCTCCACCAACTGAGCCAGCCAGGCATCCCGAAAAGATTATTTTTTGTGTGTAAAATCTTATAAATACAAATTCTGAAAAGCCTATCATTGTTTTATGACACGATGTTTACATATCAGGCATAGTAAGGTATGCTTACTAGGTGCTGTAATGGATACATAAACCCCCAAATCTCAGGGGGTTTCCACAAAAGAGGTATTTTTCATGGTTCATGTGAAGTCCTATGTGGGTGTTCCCCATTGGGAGACTTTCCTGGTAGTTTCTCCATCACCTTTATCTTCTCAGGTATCCTGGGAGTTCATTTCTCTCTCAGCTGGTCAGAGGTGTGAGCATGTGGGTGTGTGTGTTTTGGGGGGGGTCCACGTGTCAGCGGTTCGGTTTTTTCTTTTTTTTCTGCCTGCTGTCTTTGAGCATGCTGTGGCTGCCACGGCGACTGCCACTTCCTCTGCTTTTACTTTGTTATTCTTCTTATTATGGATAACTTCAAGCATGCCAGAAGTAGAGAAAATAATATGGTGAGCCCTCATGTGTACCATCACCTGGTTTCAACAGTGATGACATTTTGCCACTCTTACCCCTGCCACTTTTTTTTTTCCTGGAGTCTGTAGTGTTTATTGTTGCTTTTTAATGAAACAGCATTCTCATGGAAAATCTCTAACTTAGATGATGAGGATGAGACACTTGTAACTTACCCCTCAGAGAGAGCCACAAAATGTTTTGTCTTTAAGGAATAATCTGTGTCATTATTATTTTTTCTTTTTTCTTTTCTTTTTTTTTGAGAGGGAGAGGGTGGGGGTAGGGCAGAGGAAGAGAAATTCCCAAGTAGGTTCCATGTCCATCAAGGAGCCTGACCCGGGGCTCGACCCCATGACCCTGAGATCACTACCCAAACTGAAACTAGGAGTCAGACACTTAACCTACTTAGCCACCCAGGCACCTCTAATCTGTGTCATTTTAAAAAATATATTAAATATATTCCATTATGTGGATAACCATATGTAATTTGTCTAGTTCCATGATGGGGGGAACCATCAGTTTTTCCCTATTAAATAATGTTGAACTAAGATCCTCGTATCATGCCTATTTGAGCAAATATTTTTTATAGGATAAGTTCTTTATTTAGAATTGCTGTGTCGGAGGGTATGAATGTCTTACAGATTTAACAAGTATTGTCGGGACACCTGGGTGGCTCAGCAGTTGAGCATCTGCCTTTGCCTCCGGAATTCCGGTATCGAGTCCCGCATCGGGCTCCTGCATGGAAGCCCGCTTCTCCTCCCTCTCTGCCTGTGTCTCTGCTGCTCTCTGTATCTCTCATGAATAAATAAGTAAAATTAAAAAAAAAAAAACCCAGGTATTGTCAAATTGCCTTCCAAATGCCTATCCCAGTGTACACGTTCAGCAGTGGCAAATGAGAATGTATAAGAGCATTTTAAAGCAAATCCCTACACATCATATCATAACCTGGCAATCCTTCAATATTTCTTGCTAACAGATAAGGACTTTTTTCATTTTTATACATTTCCCCTTTTAAAACTTCAATCCAATTAATTAACATATAGTGTTTTATTAGTTTCAGAGGTGAATTCAGTGATTCGTCAGTTGTATATAAAACCCTGAGCTCATTTTATCGTGTGCCCTCATTCATGCCCATTCCCCTCCCCTCCAGCAATCCTCAGTCTGTTTCCTGTGACTAAAAGTGTCTTATGGTGTGTCTCCCTCCTGATTACATCTTGTTTTATTTTTCCCTCCCTTCCTTTATGATCCTGTTTTGTTTCTGAAATTCCATGTAGGAATGAAATGATAATATGGAATATTTGATATGATAATTGTCTTTCTCTGATTGACTTATTTCACTCAGTATCATACCCTCTATCTAGTTCTATCCATGACATTGCAAATGACAAGATTTCTTTTTTTTTTTTTTTGGTGGCTGAATAATATTCCATTGTATATATACCACATGTTCTTTTTTAAAAAAAATTTTATTCAAGAGAGACACAGAGAGACACAGAGACACAGGCAGAGGGAGAAGCAGGCTCCATGCAGGGAGCCCAATGCGGGACTTGATATTGGTACTCTGGGATCACAACCTGAGCCAAAGGCAGATGTTCAACCACTGAGCTACCCAGGCGTCCCTATACCACATGTTCTTCATCCATCCATCTGTGGATGGACATCTGGGCTCTTTCCATAGTTTGGCTGTTGTGGACATTGCTGCTATAAACATTGGGGTGCAGGTGCCCCTTTGGATTACTGCATCTGTATCTTTGGGGTAAATACCCATAGTGCAATTGCTGGGTCATAGGGTAGCTCTAATTTTAACTTCTGGAGGACCCACACTTTTCCAGAGTGGCTGCACCAGGTTGCTTTCCCACCATTATTAGAGGGTTCTTCTTTCTCCACATCCTTGCCAACATCTGTTGTTTTCCTGACTTGCTAATTTTAGCCACTCTGACTGGTATGAGGTGGTATCTCCCTGTGGTTTTGATGTGTATTTCCCTGATGCCAAGTGATGTGGAGCTTTTTGTCATATGTCTGTTGGCCATTTGTATGTCTTCTTTGCAGAAAAGTCTGTTCATGTCTTCTGCTCACTTTTGACTGGATTATTTGTTCTTTTGGTGTTGAGTTTAATAACATATTTATGTTTCTTTTTTTTAATTGAAAGAAAATTTTAAAGGTTTTATTTATTCATGAGAGACACACACACACACACAGAGGCAGAGACACAGGCAGAGGGAGAAGCAGGCTCCATGCAGGGAGCCCGACGTGGAACTCGATCCCAGGTCTCCAGGACCACACCCCAGGCTGAAGGCAGGTGCTAAACTGCTGAGCCACCCAGGGATCCCCTACATTTCTTAAAAACATTATCACTTCTCAAAAAGTTGTGTCTTTTATTGTTGGTTTGTTCCAATCAGAAGACACACAGGCATTAAAAAAGTGTCTTGTCTGAGAGAGATGTTGAAGAGGATGGCCTTCTTTGGAGTTGTGCTGTGCCCTCTGCCTGTGTAGGGTTGGGACCCAGAGGTAATGGGCTTTTTATGGACTGAGTCTGTTTGATAGGTTTCTGATCTGTTCATTTCTGGTTAGCTCCACACTCAAGGTTCTTTCCTAGACATAGTTCAAAAGCCTACCCTATTTCGTTTAGGTCTTGCTTTCTGTGTCTCGTCCCAATCTGTGGAACCTCCCTCAAAGCTCTGTGAAGCCAATACCTGACTAGGATGCGGACGAGCTGTCTCTCTGTGATCTTGGTGCCATCCTGAACCATTTGTACGACTGTGAGGTCTCTCAGACTGCTCCTGTCAACATTATTTTCCAGACTTACGCTCCTATTATTTGGACTACCGGAGCTTTTTCAACCCAGTAAGACTTTCCTTTCTGGGTTTTTCTTTTTTTAAAGATTTTATTTATTTATTCATGAGACATACACAGAAAGAGAGGCAGAGGAAGAAGCAGGCTCTCTGTGGGGAGCCTGATGTGGGACTCGATTCCAGGACCTTGGGATCACGACCTGAGCTGAAGGCAGGTTCTTTTTTTTTTTTTAATTTTTATTTATTTATGATAGTCACAGAGAGAGAGAGAGAGAGAGAGAGAGAGAGAGAGAGGCAGAGACATACGCAGGGGGAGAAGCAGGCTTCATGCCCCGGGAGCCCGACGTGGGATTCGATCCCGGGTCTCCAGGATCGCACCCTGGGCCAAAGGCAGGCGCCAAACTGCTGCGCCACCCAGGGATCCCTGAAGGCAGGTTCTTAACCGCTGAGCCACCCAGGTGTCCCCTTTCTGGGTTTTTCTCACTCCTTCCATTTCTGCTTGAAAAGTAGCCTTTCTTTTCTTTTCTTTTCTTTTCTTTTCTTTTCTTTTCTTTTCTTTTCTTTTCTTTCTTTTCTTTTCTTTCTTTTCTTTTTCTTTCTTTTCTTTCTTTCTTCTTCTTTCTTTTTAGTAGCATTTCTTCCCTGAGTTTGTTGTTGTATGAAATCTTTTGCTTGGGCAATCAGTAGTGTTCCACACACCCCACCACACTGCCCCTTTCCACCGCCTTCCAGAGGCTGGCAGGCCCTGGAGACATTGCTCTGTGAAGGCAGCAGTTACTGCAGGCAGCACTTGGGACTTTGCCGTGGTACACCAGGCTCTCCAGTGCCCCAACTTGCTGTCTACCACCTGACTGCATTTTTTAGATTGTTTAGATTTTTTGTTCTCAGCACCTCATCTCAAGATATACATGCCTGCATCTGTCAGGGTTTGGTCAGGAAAACAGAAACTGCTCTAGGTATTTCAAACAGGATGAGATTTAACACAGTGAATGAGAGATTGTGAAACCATTATCTGCACTGGACTGACTGATGGTGGTGGTGGCAGTTTTAAAACCAGGGAAGCTACTATCAGCTTTCAGAAAATCAGGAAATGCAAGAATGAGAGGAACTTGCCACAGATCACCTGGGCCTCCGTAGAACCCCAGGGGCTGATGTTCAGTAGAATACCCTGAGGCTGCTGGTGCAAGATCACCATAGCCAAAGCCCTTGCTCAGGTGCTCCTGCTAGAGAGCCCCAGTCGGCCTCCACTGCTCTGGTTGCCTATTTTCCAGCCCTTATAGGGTAGCTGAGCCTCTGACCGCTGGTGGCATTCAGGCTGAGACGTTCCCTGCTGTACGAGGAGGAGCACAGACAGACTAGGAGGAAATGGTGCTCATTGCCAACACACAACCTAGCTGGGTTTTTTTTCCCCAATGTAAGAAAATCCTGTTAACTTTTTTTTTTCCCGGTTGTATTGAGAAATAATTGGCACCCATCACTGTGTAAGTTTAAGGAGTACAGCATGATGGCTTGGTTTACATATTGTGAAATGATTACCACGATAGGTTCAGCTAACATCCATCTTCCCCTGTAGATTTGATAAAAAGAAAAAAGGAAACAAAATTTTCTGCTTGTGACAGGGTCCCTTAGGACTGTTCTCTTAACAACTTTCCTGTATGTCATACAACAGTGTTAGCTGTGGTCTGTCATCTTGTGACATGTTCCATCCCTGTGCTTTTTTATTTGTAACTTGGAAGTTTGCTCTTCTTGACCATCTTCTCCAGTTCCCCTGTGCTTGCAGCTTCCTGTGAGTTGAGGGGAGCCCTGAATCCTAGAAACCAGAGTAATAGTCCTCGGTATGTTGGCATTGGGCTATTGTATAAATGGGTAAAAAAGCTTGCTTCTGGAAGTGAGTACAAAGTATATGCATACATAAATTTCATCTGTGTAATTGTTTTTATTCGTAGACTATAAAGCCATTGGCAAAATAGGAGAGGGAACGTTTTCTGAAGTTATGAAGATGCAGAGCCTGAGAGACGGAAGCTACTATGCATGCAAACAGATGAAGCAGCACTTTGAAAGGTAGGTGGGCAGATAATGTACTCACAACTAAATGCAGCTACAGGTTTAGAGCAGGAAGGGCCACTTAGTGTGAAAAGTTATTCATGTAATAACACCTATTAGGGACTAACTTATGTTTATGATAGTTATGAGCTAACTTCATGTTTATGATACTATTCATGTTTATGATAACTCTTCTGTTTATGATTATATTCATGTCCAGGCTTACTGTAATATCAGTAATTAATGGTCACAAAACATTTAAATTGTAAAAGTATGCCTCACTTTAAATAACCTATATGTTCCTGAAAGTTGTATGTTGGACTCTTATAATAGAATCTTAATAGTTGAAATATAAATTGGAAACCTTAGTCTCGGGGCGCCTGCGTGGCTCAGCGGTTGAGTGTCTGCCTTCGGCCCAGGGCGTGATCCCAGGGTCCTGGGATCGAGTCCCACGTCGGGCTCCCTGCATGGGGCCTGCTTCTCCCTCTGCCTGTGTCTCTGCCTCTCTCTCTCTTTCTCTTTATCTGTGTCTCTCATGAATAAATAAACAAAATCTTAAAAAAAAAAAAAAGATGAACTCCTAATTTATTAAAAAAAAAAAAAAAGGAAACCTTAGTCTCCATGTATTAGAGGTACCTATGATTTAATTATTTGTGAATCAATTAATATATTGGAAAACAATTTCCAGATAGAGTTGGAAAAATTATTCCCTGAAAGGAATCAGTTGCCACTTGTGGAGAGGGAAGCTCTCTTATTCTAGGTTCATCCCTTGGAGGACTGCTGTGGCTTTGGCCCTCAGAGCAGTCTCTTAAATCCCTCACACTTGCAGCTTTCTAACATAGGGCACTAATGAGCCAGACAGCAGATGTGATTAGGCAGCTCTGTCAGAATAATGAAGCAGCGGCTGCCTCACGGCAGCTGGGAAACTTCAGTAGAGAGGCTTGAAGCTCAGCCTTTGTTTAATATCAAAGGAATTGAGGTCTCTAAATAGTAAAAGCAAGTTGTAAAAAAAAGTAGACATTCCCCAACATCCACACACAGTCTTCTGAAGTGTTTCAGGATATAAACCTTGATTTTAGACTCTTAGTACAAAAGATTGTTTCTCAGATCAGAAAGGAGCACAGGACAGTTAGAGAGTATTGAGAATAGTAATGTCACCTTTGTGACCTCCCCATGGGGTAATTGTAACCATCCCTGGTTTGCACACGAAGAGAGGTGCTCAGAGATCTGAAGTAGCTTGACAAGTTGTCACTATAGGTCACTAGGTGGGCAGAACCATATTTGAATCCAGATTTCACCGACCCAGAATCCTCCCCCTTCACTGCCCAGAGCATCCGGTTCTTTACCTACTGCTGCCAGGACTCTGAAGCGTCTGGGTCTTCAGCTTTTCCTCTGTTCCTCCCTTCCTCTGTGTGTTCTGCATCTCTGGGTTTATCTTTCTTCCTACTCCACCTTTACCTTTAAACTATTTGGGGTGGAGGATTTGATGCACAGTGTACTAACTATCCCATACCCAAAGAGCAGGCTTTCTGAAACAACTACCTTTGAGAGAAGCACCGCACCCCCAGAGTAACAGAGAAAGGACTTTGAATGGCGGGATGTGATGCATTTGCACATCAGGAGAGGATTGGAATCCCCCATCAGGTTCCACTGTCAGGCTCAGGGGTGGATGTGCTTATAGCAATGATTGCTGGCTGTTATTTTGTTTAGAGATAGATATAAAAAGTGGACTGGACAGAGCCTGCAGACTTGAGGCATTTCTGGGATTATTTGTGTGTCAGAGGAACATGCGGTTACACTTGTTCTGTTGAGCTGGCCGTCAGGAGAAATCACACTTGGTCATGGGTGTGCCTTCAGGAAGATAGAGATATCTGTAATACGGTACAGAAAGGTGTCCATCAAAGATGGTGTTCTTTCCCGAAAGTCCGTAATCTGTTTAATTATGAGAATACATCAGACCAAATTAAGGGGCATTCTATGGAATACCTGCCTGGTACCCCTTAAAATTGTCAAGTTAGCAAAAAACAAAAGACAGGAACCGTCACAGACTGGAGGTCAGTATGGGAACATGATGACTTAATTATAATGATGTGTCCTGGGTCCTAGAAGAGAAAATGACATTCACGGAAAAGCTGGGGAAATCTAAATAAAATGTCTAGTTAATAGAACTGTACAAACATTACTTTCTCAGTTTTGATAAATGTTGCGTAAGATGTTAACACTAGGGGAAGCTGGGTTATGGGGACTTTCTATCTGGTAACTCTTGTGTTAGTCTAAAATGATTTCAAAGTAAAAAAAAAAAATCAAAATAAATAAAAGTAACCACTGACAATATGGAATTGCTCCTGTTGCTGCTAAGCTTCCTCCTGATATTTCTTTTTTTTTTTTAAGATTTTATTTATTTATTTCTGAGAATACACAGAGAGGAGAGAGAGAAGCAGAGACACAGGCAGAGGAAGAAGCAGGCACCATGCAAGGAGCCTGACGTGGGACTCGATCCTGGGTCTCCAGGATCAGGCCCTCGGCCAAAGGCAGTGCTAAACTGCTTGAGCCACCTGGGCTGCCCCCTGATATTTCAAAGATATCAAAGATACTAATGTTTCATTATTTTCTTCTCTGTAGTTGTCATCCATTTTTGAGAAGTAAATAAACATATGTTATTTAAACATATGGTCCTCTCTTGTTAAATCTGTACCCCACAGTATCAATTGGTAAAGGTACTGCTGTTATTTCTAACTTACAGGAAGAAATGACTTCATTGTTTCTTTTTTTTTCTTACATTTTTTTTTAAATTTCTTTTTATTGGAGTTCAATTTGCCAACATATAGGATAACACCCAGTGCCCATCCCATCAAGTGCCCCCCTCCCAGTCACCCCACCCCCCGCCCACCTCCCTTTCCACCACCCCTTGTTCGTTTCCCAGAGTTAGGAGTCTCTCATGTTCTGTCTCCCTCTCTGATATTTCCCACTCATCTTCTTTCCCCTTTATTCCCTTTCACTATTTTTTATATTCCCCAAATGAATGAGACCATATAATGTTTGTCCTTCTCTGATTGACTTATTTCACTCAGCATAATACCCTCCAGTTCCATCCACGTCGAAGCAAATGGTGGGTATTTGTCGTTTCTAATGGCTGATTCTTCTTTATCCATTCATCTTTCGATGGACACTGAGGCTCCTCCACAGTTTGGCTATTGTGGACATTGCTGCTATAAACATTGGGGTGCAGGTGTCTCGGCATTTCACTTCATCTGTATCTTTGGGGTAAATCCCCAGCAGTGCAATTGCTGGGTCGTAGGGCAGGTCTATTTTTAACTCTTTGAGGAACCTCCACACGGTTTTCCAGAGTGGCTGCACCAGGTCACATTCCCACCAACAGTGCAGGAGGGTTCCCCTTTCTCCACATCCTCTCCAACATTTGTTGTTTCCTGTCTTGTTAATTTTCCCCATTCTCACTGGTGTGAGGTGGGATCTCATTGTGGTTTTGATTTGTATTTCCCTGATGGCAAGTGATGTGGAGCATTTTCTCATGTGCTTGTTGGCCATGTCTATGTCTTCCTCTGTGAGATTTCTGTTCATGTCTTTTGCCCATTTCATGATTGGATTATTTGCTTCTTGGGTGTTGAGTTTAACAAGCTCTTTATAGATCGTGGATACTAGCCCTTTATCTGATAGGTCATTTGCAAATATCTTCTCCCATTCCATAGGTTGTCTTTTAGTTTTGTTGACTGTTTCTTTTGCTGTGCAGAAGCTTCTTGATGAAGTCCCAATAATTCATTTTTGCTTTTGCTTTTCTTGCCTTCATGGATGTATCTTGCAAGAAGTTGCTGTGGCCGAGTTCAAAAAGGGTGTTGCCTGTGTTCTTCTCTAGGATTTTGATGGAATCTTGTCTCACATTTAGATCTTTCATCCATTTTGAGTTTATCTTTGTGTATGGTGTAAGAGAATGGTCTAGTTTCATTCTTCTGCATGTGGATGTTCACTCGTAAAGCAATCAATGTGATTGATCATATCAGCAAGAGAAAAAACAAGAACCATATGGTCCTCTCAATAGATGCAGAGAAAGCATTTGACAAAATACAGCATCTATTCCTAATCAAAACTCTTCAGAGTGTAGGGGTAGAGGGAACATTCCTCAGCATCTTAAAAGCCATCTACGAAAAGCCCACAACAAATATTCTCAATGGGGAAACACTGGGAGCCTTTCCCCTAAGATCAGGAACAAGACAGGGATGTCTACTCTCACCACTGCTATTCAACATAGTACTAGAAATCCTAGCCTCAGCAATCAGGCAACAAAAAGAAATAAAAGGCATTCAAATTGGCAAAGAAGAAGTCAAACTCTCCCACTTCGCAGATGGCATTATACTGTACATAGAAAACCCAAAAGACTTCACCCCAAGATTGCTAGATCTCATACAGCAATTCAGCAGTGTGGCAGAATACAAAATCAATGCCCAGAAGTCCGTGGCATTTCTATACACTAACAATGAGACTGAAGAAAGAGAAATTAAGGAGTCAATCCCATTCACCATCGCACCCAAAAGCATAAGATACCTAGGAATAAACCTAACCAAAGAGGTAAGGGACCTATACTCTAAAAACTACAGAACACTTCTGAAAGAAATTGAGGAAGACACAAAGAGATGGAAAAATATTCCATGCTCATGGATTGGAAGAATTAATATTGTGAAAATGTCCATGCTACCCAGGGCAATTTACACATTTAATGCAATCCTTATCAAAATACCATGGACTTACTTCAGAGAGTTGGAACAAATCATCTTAAGATTTGTGTGGAATCAGAAAAGACCCCGAATAGCCAGGGGAATTTTAAAAGAAAACCATAGCTGGGGGCATCACAATGCCAGATTTCAGGTTGTACTACAAAGCTGTGGTCATCAAGACAGTGTGGTACTGGCACAAAAACAGGCACATAGATCAATGGAACAGAATAGAGAATCCAGAAATGGACCCTCAGCTTTATGGTCAACTAATATTTGACAAAGGAGGAAAGACTATCCACTGGAGAAAAGACAGTCTCTCCAATAAATGGTGCTGGAAAAATTGGACTTTATTGTTTCTAGAAGAAAGTTCTAGAAGAAAGACAGCTGCCTTGAGGGTCATCTTTAGGAAGCAGATTGCAAATTTGTTGGATGCTCCAGTGTCACTGATACTTGATCCACAAATTTAATGTTCTCTTGTTTTTTTACCCATGAAAATAATATTTCTAGCTCTTGGAGTATCTATCATCGTTAAAAAATTTAATCTTATTCGCTTGAAGAATAATTTTCCGTTCTTTGGAAATCAATTTTTGCTGATTTATCCTCGTCTAAGTAAATCCTCAGAGTCACCTTGCACAGTTGTGTGGGTGGCATGAGAAACGAGAAGCAGTAACAGGAAAATCACGCTGAGTCACACGGGCAGAACGAGGTTGGTATTTGGAGCTTGTGACTCCCACCTCCTTCAGGTTTTACTTCCATTCCTTGCCTCCCCCTTTTACTGAAATAGAACTGGACAGCACCTGCAATAATAGTTGCTCATGTGAAGTCCGGGTGAGGTCGGATGAGTGAGTTCATCAGGATTGTTGTTGGGAAGGGTACTCTCAGCTTCCAAGGGTTGTTCTCCAGAGTGGCTCGAAGGCTCAGTTTGGGGATAAGGGAGTTACTTGCTGGAGCCAGCAGACCCAGCCCTTTTGATACCTGTTTTGGTAAATCTTCAGCATGGTTTCCACCTGTACTCCCCGCAAGTGCAATGGTTAATTAGAGGGCCCCCTTTCTTTTTTGCTATGATTGTATTCCATATTCTTCCTATAAAAATACTATGAAGAGACAGAATGAGTTTCTTTAAAAAAAAAAATCTGTGGTCTTGATATTTATAGGATCTCTCTGTGTCCTGAAGCAATAAGAATAACACACGTGGGCCACTCCTAGTGGCAGAGGGACTAGCTCAGGCTCTGAAGTTATGTGACCTTGGACGGTTCCTCCATCTCTCTGTGTCTCAGCTGTTCTGTATATACCATGTGGGGTATCTACCTAACATCTCCCTCATAGTGTCCTGTGATCAGCCTTGTGATCAGCCCTTGTGAGGGTTGACTGAGGGCAGGTAGGCATTCAGCACAGTGCTTGTGCTCTGATCCACAGTCACAGCCTGCCATATAACAGTGCAGGTGAGTGGGGTTTGAAGACTTGAGAAAATTGAAGCGGGGCGATAGCAGAAATCGTGATAAAGATGACAGCAGTTGTTCACCAATGGTCTGGCGCCACGCCCAGCGCCGGGTGAATTTTGTACATATAGCATTTAATCCTCACTGCAGCCCTAGAAGAAAGATGCTGTCGTTGCTTTCTTTCAGGTTAGGGAAGCCTGATTGGAGAGCCCAGTCCCCTCACCTGTCCGGTATCACCCAGCTGGCAAGCAGTAAAGCCCAGCGTGGGACCCGAGTCTGTTGTAGGTCCAGAGCCTTGTTCTTTCCAGCGCTCCTCACTGCTGCAGAATGCCATGTAGCCGTCTGGTCTTGACTTGGCCCGTGGTTTTTCTCAAGTCACATGACTACATGGTCCTCAAATTATTTTTACAAAAATAAAGTCTGCTTTGTAAGGTTTTAAATAAAAACAAAGGCAAGAAATTCGTGAGTCACTTTAAAAGCTCTTTTACTTACAAAGAATATAATAATAGAAAATTCCAACGTATACAAAGTAAACAGAACAGTATAATGAACCCCAGGTGCCCAGCAGCCAGAATCAGCACGCCTGTGATTTTTATTTCCTGTGCATCTCCACCGGGCCTCCTTCCCTGCTTGCTTGTTAGTATACGGTTCTTTTTTTAAGGCAAAATTTGCATACGTTAAAATGCACATTTCTTTATAATTTTGGCAAATGGATATTATCATGTAATTAAGAGATAGAACATTTCTGTCACCTAGAAAGCTCCTTCATGGCAGTTCTCCACCCCCATCCAAGGCAATCACTCTTCTGGCTTTTTTTCCTTTATCCTCTGCTAGAAATTCGTACTAAATGGTATCTCCTAGAAAGTGCTGAATGTGCTCTCTTGACCAGCTCTGTTGGCTCAGCATGAAGTCTTTGAGATTCATCCACACTGTGGCTCCGGCAGTTTATACCTTTTTACCAACCTTTTTACCACCGAGTAGCAGAGTAGCATTCATAGCATGACACAATCTGTTTATCCCTTCTCCTGGTGACAGACTTTTCAGTGGTTTTGGTTTCAGGCTGCTATGAATAAAGCTGCTATTAATTAAACCTCATGTACAAGTCTTGTTGGGATATAGGTTTTCATTTTTCTTGGCAGTTACCTAGAACAGAATCGCTGAATCAAAGGGTAGGTGTTTAACTTTATAAGAAACTGCCAAGCCTCTTTCCAAAGTGATTATACCTGCTTGCATCCCCACCAGCAAAGAATGAGAGTTGCAGGTGCTCTGCACACCTCCTCCCACTCCAGCATTTGGTGTTAGTCTGAAATGTTAGCCCCCCTTGTTGAGTATGTAGTGGAGTCTTATTTTGGTTACTTTCCACTTCCCTGATGACTGGTGATGCTGAATACTCACTCATGTGCTGCTTATTTGCCACTCATGTACCTTTTGTAATGTGTGAGAGTATTTCTTTCTTAAATGTTTGAAATAATCTACCTGTGAAATCACCTGGGCCTAGAAGTTTCCTTCGTGGGGAAGCTTCATCCCCATACCCCGTGATGTTTATCACAACATCATTCATAGTGGTGATGAGCTGGAGACAAAGCAGGGCAGTGGATGATGGTACCCTGGTCCCACGGAATGTTACAGTCAAATAGAACCATACCAAGTAATTTGGGATTTTCATAAGGTTTTTCAAAGCTTCATTGAGATATAATTTACATATCATAAAAGTCCACCCATTGTAAGGAAACATATAGTTGTGCAGCTCTCACCATGATCCCATTTTAGAACACTTCCATCAGCTGTGAGGAGGCTTTTGCTAACAAATTCTGTTTCTTTGGTAAACGTAGGGCTACTTTTTTAAAAAATATTTTTAAAGATTTTTTTAAAAATTTATTCATGAGAGACACAGTAAGAGAGAGGCAGAGACATAGGCAGAGGAAGAAGCAGGCTCCATGCAGGGAGCCCGATATGGGACTCGATCCCAGGACTCCCAGATCATGCCCTGGGCTGAAGGCAGGTGCTCAGCTGCTGAGCCACCCAGGGATCCCCAAAGGGCTACATTGATTTTCAAGTTTGTGTTGGATTTGGTAATTTTTTTATAGGAATTTGTCTATTTAAATTGTCATATTTATTGGCATACACTTGTTCATAATACGCTCTTATCTGTTTAATAATCTAACTCTAGTGATGTCCGCTCCGTCATTCTTGATACTAGGAATTGGTGGTAGTGTTTTATCTCATTTTTTTTCCTCCATTGGTCTTGCTAGGGGTTTATCAGTTTTATTAATCTTTTCAAAGAACTAACTTTGGGTTTATTAATTTTCTCTATTATTTGTCTGTTTTTAAAAGATTTATTTATTTGAGAGCTGGGGGTGAGAGGAGCAGGGAAGAGAGAGTCCCAAGTAGACTCCTTGCTAAGCGTGGAGCCTGACACAAGGCTTGATTTCACCACCCTGAGATCACAACCTGAGTTGAAGCCAAGAGTCAGTTACTCAACCGACTGAGCCACTCAGGCATCACTGTTTGTCTCTCTTCTGTGCCATTGATTTCTGCTCTTTATTGTTGCTTTTCTCCTGTTTTGTTTTAATTTATTCTTTGTTTACCTTCTTGAGGTGAAAACATAGATAATTGATTTTTTCCATTTCTTCCTTTCTACATAAGCATTTAAAGCACAAATGCACTTCTAAGTCCTATTTTCCTGCATTCCATACGTCTTGATATGTTGTTTTCTTATTGCTTGCTTTAAAATGTTTTCTAATTTGCCTTGTGATTTCTTCTTTACCTGTGGTTTATTTACAAATGTGTTTGATTTCCAGATATTTAGGGCTTTTCTACCTAGTTTAGTCTCCCTCCCTCCCTTCCTTCCTTCCTTCCTTCCTTTGACCTTATTTATTTATTAGAGAGAGAGAGCACAAGCACAAAGTGGCAGTGGGGAGACAGAGGGAGAGGGAGAGGGAGAAGCAGACTCCCCACGAGCAGGGAGCCTGACGCAGGGCTGGATCCCAGGACCCTGGGATCATGACCTGAGCCTAAACCAGATGGCTCGCTGACTAAGCTACCCAGGTGCCCCTCTACTATCGCTGATTTCTAATTTAAGTCCCTCATGGTCAGAGAATATGTTCCATAAGTCTTTGTATTTGGAAATTTATTAAGACTTATCTTTGGGTCCAGCCTGTTCATCTGATTGAAGAACATCTGAATGAAGGTGTTAAATATGGGTGCGATAGAAGGCTAGTTATGTCAAGGTGGTTAACAGTATTGTTAGGATCTTGTGCATCTTTACCAGTTTTCTCAGTGACTGTTCTGTCAGTTATGTAGAGGAGTACTGGAACTTCTGGCTTTTTCTTCTTTCTGCCATCAGGCTTTATTCCTTGTGTGTGAAGCTCTCTTATTTAGCACATTGTCCTGTCTTTTTGATGTACTGCTCCATCATCACAAAGTCGTTATAGGTAGTGATAATCTTTATTTTGAAATCTACTTTGTCTAGTATTAATATAACTACTTCTTCCCCTTCAGCTTGAGGACTTTCTTCCTACAGATTGGAAGGATTAGATAAACTTTTCGATAAAAACCCTTCCAGGGGGATCCCTGGGTGGCGCAGCGGTTTGGCACCTGCCTTTGGCCCAGGGCGCGATCCTGGAGATCCGGGATCGAATCCTACGTCAGGCTCCCGGTGCATGGAGCCTGCTTCTCCCTCTGCCTGTGTCTCTGCCTCTCTCTCTCTCTCACTGTGTGCCTATCATGAATAAATAAAACAAAACAAAACAAAACAAAAAAAAAACAAACAAACCCTTCCAGGGCGACTGCACCGTTGGTTAAGTGTCCCACTCTTGGTTTCGGCTCAGGTCCTGCTCTGGGTCCGGAGATGGAGCCCTGTGATGTCAGGCTCTGCGCTCAGTGGGGAATCTGCTTTCTTCTCCCTCTGCTTCCCCCCACTCATGTATACTCTCTCCCTTTCTCTCTAAAATAAATCTTAAAAAAAAAAAACAAACAACCCACTTCCGATGAAATGTTGAAATTGTATAATTTAATGTTTTTTATTTTTTAGACTTGGACCTGGTATAATTATAGTTTTTTCTGGTTGTAGGAAAAAATCCATTTATGGTAGATATCATTGTTTCTTTTTGGAGCAAAGGTTGCCTGCACTCCACTGTGTTCAATTCCAGGATTGTTTCTGTCTCCAACAGGATAGTGAAAACAAATAAAACCCTGGATATCACCTGACCACAAAATTTGAAGCAGCTCCAAGACACAGAAGATTGGTTAATTCCAGTTTTTTAGATTATTTTCGTGATATTTATTTATTTATTTATTTATAAAAGATTTTTTATTTATTTATTAATGAGAGACACAGAGAGGGGGTGGGGCAGAGACACAGGCAGAGGGAGAAGCAGGCTCCATGCAGGGAGCCTGATGTGGGACTCGATCCCTGGACTGCAGGATCACGCCCTGGGCGGAAGGCAGGCACTAAACCGCTGTGCCACCCAGGCTGCCCTATTTTCATGATTTTTAAAAGAACAGAGGTTATTTGTATTTTATTAAAATAAAATATTGTTATTTGAACAAAGGTTTGTGGCGCTTAGATGAAAATACCTTTCTAAATATATTAGTTAATTATTTCTGAGTGAAATGTTTGTGGAGGCATAAAAGAATTATGTCTGCAATAAGCAGAATATGTTTTAGGGTATGATAACTGGTTTTCATATTAAAGATGAGAAGAGTGGATGGTTGTTTGTCTCACTGTTTGACTATCCAGTTCTAAAAACTAATTTTTTTCATACGGAGTATTATAAAATCAGAACTGTCACTAGCTCCATTGGTTTCTTGCTCTTTCCACCTAGAGCAGGGTTTCTCACGTTGGCACTATTGACGTTTGGGCCCAGATTATTATTTGTTGTGGGGCCTGTCCTGTGCCTTGTAGGATATTTAGCATCCTTCCTGGCTGCTACCGCTGAATGCCAGTATGGAACAGCATGTTACAGAACCTGTGACAGCTAAAAATGTTTCCAGAAATTGTCAGATTTCCCCTGAGGGGCTAGGTCCTTCCCAGTGGTCCTTCCCACTGACCTACAGCATGCCACAAGTAGGGGCATGACAGGCATCAGGTAGAGGTGGGGTCTTCAGCAACCTAGTCCTGAGTCAGTGGGCTCCCCTCAAGGTGTGGGACCTTGGAGAAGAGCCTTGGTCGTCTCTTCCAGTGCAGACCCCAGGAAAGGTGATTGAAAGATGCTCTATAATCAGTTGCCTAAGTGCCCCCAAAAGAATGTTCCACTTGATCTTTTTTTTTTCCTCTTCCTTTTGTCTGATTGGTATCTTTATTCAACTCCCCTGTCTGCTCATGGAAGTCTGAAATGTGTACTTCAGGTGGTATTCATGTTGCTCAGCTGGTTAGTAATAAGGAATTTTATATGTTCCTATGTTTATTAATTATCAAAGAAACCACCAAGGTATTCTTTCAGGAGTTTATTTTTTTTTTTTTTTTTTTTTTTTTTTTTTTTTTTTTTTTTTTTTTTTAATTTTTATTTATTTACTTATGATAGTCACAGAGAGAGAGAGAGAGGCAGAGACACAGGCAGAGGGAGAAGCAGGCTCCATGCATCGGGAGCCCGATATGGGATTCGATCCCGGGTCTCCAGGATCGCGCCCTGGGCCAAAGGCAGGCGCCAAACCGCTGCGCCACCCAGGGATCCCTCTTTCAGGAGTTTAGATGGGGAAAATTTGAATGTATGTCCAAAGCTATAAGAACCTTGGTTTTTATCAGATAATGCAGATTGAGACGTGTTGAATTTTAACTGCTGTCGGGAAAAATATAAGCTGATTAACTTGCTTGAAATATTTGTGAGTTTTTCAGTTGTGACCATGGGTAATAAATAATGATTGACTAACCCTAATTGAAAGTTGACTTAAATTATAAATTATTTATTTTTACCTACACAATAGTATTGAGCAAGTGAACAATCTGCGGGAGATACAAGCACTGAGGCGCCTGAATCCACACCCAAACATTCTTACGTTGCATGAAGTGGTTTTGTAAGTATATTTGGGGCTTTACAAATTATCTCAATTTGATTACATGATTAAGTCTTTTTAAGAAATAAAACCATGGTAGACATTTAAAATACTTGTCTTGTAGCTCAGGGAGTAATGATTTTCATTTTATCTTGTCACATATTTCTTTACTTGGACAAATGTATAACTGATTCCTGCTGTGGAAATGCCTTCGTTTAGGTGACTTCGTATTATAAAAGCATACAAAATTCAAATGGTTCCTCTGCTGTAGGTCCGTGAGGCTTCTTTGTAGACAGTGGCCTGTGCATCTGAGGCCTAATGGGAAAGTACTGTTGTCATGTGTCAGGGACTGTACTTGCTTTGTCCCTGCCAGTTGCCACGTCTGCACAGTCTCAGGCAGTGAGACCTCCTACCTTACTATGGTTGATGCAATTCAGGGGACTTTTCATCTCTGTTCTAGTTCTAAGAATAGTTTCCCTAAAGCTTACCTATCAATCAAGAAGGCAGAGCACAGCTCATCCCTAGGTGTTGGCAATTCTGCACCATACTTCTGGACCCTGAGCCAGGAACTCGGACCCAGGGTCCTGGGCCCTGCCCTTCTGTGGGCCCTGAGAAGGTGCACACCATTTAAAGTCTCTCTGTGGCTTTCCAGGCTGCTTTTAAACCAGCCAGGTGTCTGACAATGAAAGTGCGATTGATTTTAATTAGAGGATTGAGCCGTCTTAAACTCAAAGTGAAATGTCTCATCATAGCTGTGTGGCCTCCTGGCCTGCAGTGTTCTGAGCGGTCAGTGTGGGCCAGGTCCAGAGACTGCGAGGTGCAGCAGTCACCATGGGGATGGTGCTTCGTGCACACTTCACAGGCATTTCTGCCTGGGATTGCGTGTGGGTCTCCTGATAGCCCCGCCAGAGGTGCCCTGAGTAGGGTCTGCAGTGACACGCTTTCCCCTCCTGGGGCTCAGGATCCCTCAGAGCTGTCTGAACTCAGATGCTGGCAGCTTGGCCAGGGGCCTCCATCCCTAGTGTGTGTAAGGCCTGGATGCCACACCGGCATCACGTGACCGGTCTTCCTCCCTTTTCCCCTGACTGCTTTGTGGATTTTGTCACCTCATTATAATTTATTCCAATGACATGGAAGGAATTTAGGTAAATTAAAAATAAATTTGTAGTCACAGAGCATGAATTGATCTTTTTCCTCTTTTTTGCTTAGCCAACTCCTCAACCTCATTTCTTCTTTCTGCTGGGAGTTAATTTTATATGTTTAAGACACATCTCATTAAAAAGAGAATTGTTTAGAATTTTTGCTTAAAGTTAAGGTTTTACTATTAAGTTAATTTTACCTGAAGTATTGATTGAAAAATCACAAGCTCTCTTTCAGTCAGTAAAGTCTTTGATGTGGCAGTGCTTTATGTCTACCAGAAATATTTACAAATGAATTAAATATTTGATTATATTTTCTGATCAAGATAAGAAAAAACATTTTTACAAACCTGCTTTCTTCTTCAGTGACAGAAAATCTGGTTCTCTTGCACTAATATGTGAACTTATGGACATGAATATTTATGAGCTAATACAAGGTACGTAGAATAATTTGCAAGCTAATCTAAGATCTTTCAAAGCTTGTAGTGCACATACTTTGTTCTGGTTCTCAAAATTATTAGTCACCAGAGTGCAGTAGTCACATATAGTAACATACAGTACTGAACTACTTCCCTCTTGGGAGATCTTTTTCTGGCATTCTCATCTACTCAGAATAGGGCTGCCCTTGAGAAAAGTAAAGCCATGTGCCTTCAGGCTGGCCAGTGATGTGGATGAGGATGGCTCCCCGACAGCCCTTCCTCACCGCGGCTCCCTGCAGGGGGCGCTGTGCCACTCCAGGGTTCCCTCTTCTGACTGCTGCTGTTCAGCATTCTGTTCTGTGCCTCAAAATAAGGCAAGGCTTGCCCCCAGACATCATCCCTCAGATGAGAGAAGACCTCCTTCTATTTGGATCCTTACACAGTCTCTCTCCCGGGCACAGGGTGCTCACTTATTTACTTTCTTTTGAACAATAAAGCACTGTTTGGGAAAGTACATGCGCCTGAGCTGGTTCTGGAGGCTTATAGAGGTCACCTGAAGGAAACTAGAGAGAAGAAGGCAGATGGTTGGCCCACATTTAGCGAATATCCCTGGGGGTCTGACTGCACAGTTGTGTTAGATGTCAGGACAAATGAGCCTCGGAGACGTCGCTGAGAAGCGGCACAGGAAGTGTGGTATTTTACAGGTCACATTGTGCTTATCGGACAGATGAAAACAAATCAACTGCTTCATGTTCTGTGAGTGACTATTTATGGCTTGGAATAGAATTTTAGTGGCAGCTGCGTAGTGGATTTAAAAACCACTGCATTCTATTTTCTGGAACAATTTAGGCCAAACCGAAGAAGGTGCGCTATGTAACATTTTTTAAGACCAAGAAGCTATTCTGTGATGAAGACACTGATGCTGAAGATGCACATGAAGAGCTCAAATAAAATTATTATGAAGTGGGAAAGTGGAAAAAATGATCAAATTAGTATATTTTATATGTGATTTGAAATGTATGCTTTAGTAAATTACTAATAAAAGCAAAGATAGGCAAATTTTTCTACATCCATAAAAGTTGATGAAAAACTTTTGGATCTAAAAACTTTAGGACATTTTTTGAGAAAATAGGAGATTGCCTTATATCTGGGCATATATGATATTTATGTTACAAACCTTGTGCTTTTATTCATAGGTAAGCCCATCACTCTGGGATCTGTTTGTGTTTTAAGTCTAGTTCTAACAAGTTAGTTATCAGGTTTCTTGGTTTAAAACCTATTAAAAACAAGAGCTTCTAGAATTTAGCCCATCAGCAGTAATAGAAAGTGAAGGTGACAATCCCACAGTGGGCGAGGAAACTGAAAATATAAAACAAGGAAACGACAACAAAGCCACCACAAACAAGAGCAGCCTGGGCAGACAGCTGAGAGATCCCAGGTCCCCCAGGATGGGCTAGAGAACGCACACCCGCATGATCGCATGATGCATGGTGGTAAGCATACCATGTCAGCAGCATGATGGAAAGTAGGAAAGTAAAGAAAGCAAATGTTTTAAAAAGATTCCTGCCTAAAATGATTGCAGTAGAAAAGAGTTTTATATTCAAGGAGTAAGCCTTATTGATCTGGAAATTTCCCTTCTTAAGCATCTATTCCAAATAGTCTGGATAAATGAGGTGTTGCTCCATGGTTTCATTTTCTCATACATTCTGTCTGACACAAATTGTGCCCTTTGGTCCTATCTGTCCATCAGAGGATCAGGACAGGGCCCCAAATACGATCTAGAGAGACAACCACCAAACCTTATATTACTTCATTTATAATTTTTTTATCAGTGAGCCAATATTTTGCTTTTTAATGTACCTACATAATCACTTCCTTTATTTAGTGTGTGAGATGTGTCTTATATTAGATTTCTGATTGTTGCTTCCTAGAGTGTGAAATTTCAAAACTTAGGGGGAAGGGGGTAGTAATTTCCAGCAAGTTTCTATGTGTTTAGACATTTGAGAAATCTTTGTTTAGAAATAAATATCTTTTCCAGTAGTAAGGGAATTGTATAATTGGAGAAATTCATTTCTTTCAGTATTTGTCTACAGAGAGAGATTATAGAAAATGGAATGTTATGGGGCCCCTGCATGGCTCAGTTGGTTGAGCATCTAACTCTTGATCTCAGCTGAAGTCTGGATCTCAGGGTCATGTGTTTGAGCCCCTTGTTGGGCTCCATGTGGGTGTGGAGCCTACTTAAAAAAATAAAATAAAATGTTATATTGTAGATCAACAGACATTGACTCATCACATAAATGTTGAGAACCTCTCATAGGCCAGTGCTGGGCTCAGTGCACAGAGCCTAAGATGCTGTCAGAGGCACGATAGTTTTAGAGATGTTAAAACATGGGGAAGATGACCGGTAGTCATTGTAAGACATTAAATATTGTGTCATGATTTCAGAGTTGTTAAAGTGTGAGGGAAAAAAATCTTCTGAGAATTGATGAAACACGGTGATCACTGTAACAGCCAACAAACAGTTAGTGGATGCTGACCACCTGTCAAGTGCTCTTCTTAGCACTTTCTAGGAATTAACTCATTTTACCTTCACAGCAGCCATTCAAGCAGACACTGTTATTTTCCCCATTTTAAAGATGGAGAAATGGAGGGATAGAGAGATAAATAACTTGTCCAAGGTTATGTACCTAGTAAATGGTGGATGTGGGTTTTGGGCTTGGACAGCCTCTTCCAGAGTGCCTGTTCTTAACCATCACACATACAGCCTCTTGGCTCCCACAGTGCTTGACGTCCCACAGTGCAGATAATGATCATCATCATTATCTCTGTTTTACAGATGAGGAAATCAAGGCTTCAAGGATTAAGTGATGACCCAAGGTGAAGTTGTTAATAAATAGCAGAACCAGAACTTACACTCCAGTCTGACTGAAGCATTAACTTTCCCGCTGTACCCACTACCTTGGCCCCCACAGCCCCCGCTCAGTGCCTCTAGTGCATAGGCACCTCCTCATTATCTGTGCTTATTGATGACAACATTGACTTAATTGAAAACTGATCAATCACTAAAGCTTTTCCTATTAGAATGACAGTTCATTTTACTTAAATGACTACTCTCAGATGGTTAGAATATTGAGTAGCACAGTCAGGTATCGAAGAGCCAGTTAATGGCATGAGTGGATGATCACACTGTCATCATTGAGCTGCCCACTTACATGCACACCAGTGGGCAAGGTCTGGTGAAAGTAGAGGGGAAGAATAGAAGATGCTTCTTTGTGGGGTTTTTTTTTTTTGAAGATTTTTATTTATTTGACAGCACAAGCAGGGGGAACAGCCGGCAGAGGGAGAGGGAGAAGCCGACTCCTCGCCGAGCAGGGAGCCCGCTGTGGGGCTCAATCCCAGGACCCCGGGATCATGACCTGAGCCAAAGGCAGACACTTAACCAACTGAGCCACCTAGGTGCCCCAGGAGATGCTTTTTTCGATAAAGAGTGTAGAGTCTGTTGAAGAGAGAAACTATATGAAAGTCAATCATTAGAGAAAATGAATTGCTTGGGGTTATTTTCTCTTTGTCCAGTAGGTGTCAGATGAGGCAGAGATGATTGTGGTCTTCATCTGGAAGAGTGGCAGATGTAGGCAAATGCAGGAAAGGATGTCTTACTGCTACATGCCAGGCGCTGCTCTGCAGGTGGGCACAGTGGGGGACATGGCGGACATAGTCCCACCCACATGGGTTCACACTCTGAGGAAGAGAGAGAGAGATGCTGAACAAGTGAAGAAATGATCAAGAAATAGTTCAAGAGGGGGATAAGTGTTATGAGTAAATAAAACAGGCCACATGTCAGAGTGAAGGGGATGAACTAATCCAGACAGAGACAGCTAGTGCAAAGGTCCTGAGGCCACTGTGAGGTTAAGAGGCCAGTGTCGCTGGAACATGAGGAAGACAGTTATAGGAAATGAGGTGGGCAGGGGGCAGTAGGACAGGTAGGGCCAGGGTAAGAAGTCCGGTTATTTAGAGTTCAATGGGAAGCATTAGTGGCTTTTAAAGCAGAGGAAAAGCATCTTTTGGTTGGTGTTTAGACCAGTGTTTCTAAAACTATAGTGGAAGACCAGTTTTTTGTTTGTTCATTTTTCTTTCTAATCAGTTGTGGACCAGGACTTTTGTAAAATATGTAAAAACTAATTACTGGAAAAATGATTATGTGCTTGGGGGTTGCAGCGATGTTGAGTTGCCATAAGAGTTCCTTAGTCACTCTTGTTTTGTCATCTCCTCTTAAACCAGTAACAAGCAGGGGCACCTGGGTGGCTCAATTGGTGAAGCATCTGCCTTCAGCTTTGGTCATAATCTCAGGGTCCTGGGATCAAGCCCTGCATCAGGCTCCCTGCTCAGCAGAGTCTGCTTCTCCCTCTCCCTTTGCCTCTCACCCCTGCTCTTACACATACATTCTCTCTCTCTCTGCCTGTCTGTCTCTCTCTCATAAATAAAAAGATCTTGGGGATCCCTGGGTGGCTTAGCGATTTAGTGCCTGCCTTTGGCCCAGGGCATGATCCTGGAGTCCCGGGATCGAGTCCCACGTCGGGCTCCCGGCATGGAGCCTGCTTCTCCTGCCTGTGTCTCTGCCTGTCTCTCTCTCTCTCTCTTCCCTCTCTCTCTCATGAATAAATAAATAAAATCTTTAAAAAAATCTTAAACAGCCCCTAGACCAGTATCAGTTCATGGACTACGCTTTTTAGAAGGATATTTCTGTTTTTTTTTTTTTTAAGATTTTATTTATTTATTCATGAGAGACACACAGAGAGAGAAAGAGAGGCAGAGACACAGGCAGAGGGAGAAGCAGGCTCCATGCAGGGAGCCCGACGTTGGACCCGATCCGGGGTCTCCAGGATCAGGCCCTGGGCTGAAGGCAGACGCTAAACCACTGAGCCACCCGGGCTGCCCACGATATTTCTGTTTAACGAATGAATAGACAACAGATCTATTCTTGCCAGTGTAACCCCAGGGGACTTAAGTGATATGGATGATTTTACAGAGTTACTGGGTGGGCTGAAGAGACACTCTGGGTGTGGCACCCAGGAAGCAACTACTGAAAATGATTCTGCAGAATTGGGCTGCCAAGGAGGCTGCTGCCTCTGCACAGACAGGATGCTCAAAGTGAAGAAGTTGCTATGGCAGCCACCAGCTCTAGAACCAGGCAGCCTTTGCCAGAGTCAGGAAGCTGCCTCCACCAGCATCTGCACTCACACTGAATGCTCTCCCTCCTCTTGTCTGCCCCATAATGCGGGCCTGAATCCTCTTTCTCAAGTAGTCTGACTTAGGCAGAACCCAATCATACATGGAGCTCCGAGCTACAAGCAACCTGAAGGACCTGGCTTTGAGCTTTCACACCTGGCCTGCGAGGTTGGAATGGGTCTGCATTGTGAGCCGTGAGGGCAAGAATGGTGGTAGGGAGACCAGCAAAAAGATGGTGAAGGTATTTTGCCTGACACTGAGGAAGAGTTTCCATGGAAGGGAGTAAGTAGATGGCATGCCTGGGCACCAGCCTCACCATAGCAATCCTGGTTTGTTTACATGGGTGCATTGTGCATGTGACACTGGGCATCTGCCACCTGTAGCAGGAAAGGCTGTCCTGGAGTTTATAAGGAAAAACTGATGAAGATAAGAACCTGATTATAGAGGCATCTATTGTTTTATTTTTTAAGGTTTTATTTATTTATATAATCTGACAGCAATGTGGGGCTCAAACTTAAGACCCCAAGATCAAGAGTCGCACCTTCTTCCACATGAGCCAGGTGCCCCTACAGGCATCTGTTATCTTAACTCGTATCTGATTCTGTTTTGCTTTGTTTTGTTTTGTTTTGAACTGTTCCAAGTTAAATTGCTTTTGTGAGTTGCTAGTTCACTCTGCCCCCAAACCTCGGGCGCCTGCTTTTTTTTTTTTTTTAATTTTTTTTTATTTATTTATGATAGTCACACAGAGAGAGAGAGAGAGAGGCAGAGACATAGGCAGAGGGAGAAGCAGGCTCCATGCACCGGGAGCCTGACGTGGGATTCGATCCCGGGTCTCCAGGATCGCGCCCTGGGCCAAAGGCAGGCGCTAAACCGCTGCGCCACCCAGGGTTCCCTCGGGCGCCTGCTTTAGAGCCTTGGTGCTTGCCCCCTCACTCACCTTCCCTTCTCCATTGCATCTCTTTCTTGTTTCCTTTCCACCCACACGAGGCCTTCCATGTCTCAGCTTCTTTACTGTTTGCACTCTGTCCGCTGGGCCTTTTGCTCTCCGGCAGTGCGGCCTTGTTGACTCTATCACTGGTGTCCTGTTGAGTGCCCGGCACTGTCCCCTGGGTGGGATGGTGTTAGTTGTCCACTTGGATAATGTTTATAGCTACTGAGTGTCGTAGATCGATTTTATTGCAAGGAGCACATGCCATTCAGCTAGTTCACATATGAAAGAGGGAGTTTATTGTAAAGCTTCAGAGCTCTTGTGGGACACTCAGTCAGGCCTCTTGGGAGGTGGAAGCAGGAAAGCTCAGGCTGTCAAGGCCACCACTGACCACCTCAGAGCCACGTGGTCCCATCCCTCTCCTCTTCTCTTGGTAGACGTGGCCACTGAGACCCTGGGAACCCTCCACTGGCAGCAGATGGGCCAGGCCTAGAAATCCTGGTCACTAGTCCCCTGCCAGAGTGCTGGCTGTTGCGGGTCCAGTGGGCTGGCCATGTCCCCTTAGGGTTATACCTTTTAGAGGCTGTGCATGGGGCAGGCACCCTGAAATAAATCCATGACATTGGGGAATGAACCAAGTAGGAAAAAGCAAAATAGGTTTGGTTTGACTATAAACATAGCATTATAGTTTATTTCCATGAATAGCTTAGGCAGTGTGTCTTATTACCTGCGACATAACTCTTTCGCCTAACATTACTTGTCAGATCAACTCAATTATATTTTTGTATTTCATCAGTCTGACCCACTGATTGTGAGAAGGAGCATTTTTATGTACTAACAAAAGAGGAAATGTTGCCAGTTGGCTGTGACACATAGCTTTCTTATCTACTTAGCAATTTTACTTCTATCCTTACTAGAAGAGCTCTTTGGATCCATTTAGACAGCCCCCACCCCTCGGCCCCAGATCACTTTCGTGTGTATATAAAAGGAAAGTGGAAGTGAAATAAAATGTATTTTGGCATTCCTAGCACTTCCTGGAAACATTTTGACAGTGATCGATGTCTTGTTTTCCTTACGTGATAGGTCTCTGTCCCATTCAGACAAGGTGTGAGGGATGTAACATTTTTGTTGCTGGAATTTTCTTCGTAGCCGATGCCACCATGGGAAGTGTGGCTCCAGTCTGGCTGTGTGGGTGCAGCACACATCTCCCCTGTCCTGCGTGTTTAATGATGGTAGGTCTGGGTCAGGCCCCTGAGCCTTGCTCCTTGTCTGTGACATGAGAGTGATCCTAGTTTCTAACTCTTCTGATGATTGTGAGGAGAAAATAAAATATGTGCCATGTTTAGAGCAGTGGCCACTTGCACAGTCTGCAGTAAACACTGATCGCTGTCATCATTAATATCATGTTAACACTGCTTGGTGTGCTCGCTCTGCATGGCTGCATCTGGTCTTCCCCATCCTGTGTGCTCGCCTCCGTTGTGGACGTGAGGAAGTGGAATTTCACAGAAGGTCTGGCATTTGCTGAAGATGAGCTGGCTTCGTAGAGCAGAACTGGAGGACCTGTCCTCGAGTTTTGCCATGGTTGATAAGGGAGGGAGGTGGGAGATTGTTCAGGCTCCACTTGAGGCTGACATCCCGCCTGCTATCCCCTGCAGATCAGAGTCTCTAACCTCAGATCCATGTGTCATAATGCAGACTTCTCCTTTGAAAGATGCTGTGGCAGGTGTGTACGTGCCTGGTGCCACAGGCACAGCCTCTGGACCGAGGTGTATATGGTAGACCATTTGCCTGTGCCATGGTGGACCCCAGTATGGGCTCCAAGCCTGACTGGGAGAGCTGGGCATGGGCCTGCCAGTGGGGTCTCTTGTTGGAAGGGGTGTGTGCCAGAAATTCTGTTACACTGCAGACTCCACGCTCCTTCAGTTAGCACCAGCAACAAATGCCACGGTTTATTATTGTGTTTTTACATTAAACTTTTTTTTTTTTCTTTTTAAATTTATTTATTCATGATAGTCACACGGAGAGAAAGAGAGAGGCAGAGACACAGGCAGAGGGAGAAGCAGGCTCCAAGCACCGGGAGCCCGATGTGGGATTCGATCCCAGGTCTCCAGGATCGCGCCCTGGGCCAAAGGCAGGCGCCAAACCGCTGCGCCACCCAGGGATCCCACATTAAATGTTTTTTACATTATTGATATTGTATGTATTCTATTTTTTAAGATTTTATTTATTTATTAGGGATACAGAGAGAGAGAGAGAGAGAGGCAGAGACACAGGCAGAGGCAGACTCCATGCAGGGAGCCGGACACGGGACTTGATCCCGGGACTCTAGGATCACGCCTCGGGCCGAAGGCAAGCGCCAAACTGCGGAGCCACCCAGGGATCCCCGTATATGATGTTCTTTAGAATTTTATTTTTTTTCTTTTTTTTTAATTTATTTTTTATTGGTGTTCAATTTGCCAACATATAGAGTAACACCCAGTGCTCATCCCATCAAGTGCTCCCCTCAGTGCCCGTCACCCAGTCACCCTCACCCCCCACCCACCTCCCTTTCTACCACCCCTAGTTCGTTTCCCAGAGTTAGGAGTCTCTCATGTTCTGTCTCCCTTTCTGATATTTCCCATTCCCAAAAATGAAAAGTATTTCATTTTTCTTTAGAATCTTCTTAATGAGGATATTTGGTTAAAACAATTAGCTTGCAGAAATTAACTTGATCAGGATTGCTACAAGAGACCAGGAAGGGCTGTTCATGGTCTGTTGGCGTTTAGGAAGGCTCACACAGGAGCTTACAAGTGGTTTCTTAATTCTGTCTCCATTTGTTTCAAGATGTTTGAAAACATGCATCTGTTAGGAACCAGATAGTCTCGGGCCTGGAAAGTTAGGATCTTGTTTTTGAAAGACCATTGTAGAGAATGGATAGCCAACCACCTCTTGGTCAAGAGTGTGGACTCGGATTGTTCAGACCACAGTCCTGCATGGTTCACACTGCACCCTACTCCCTCAGGGGCTCCCTCTGTAGGCAGGGGTTCTCATGGAGGGGTACAGGGGTGGGAGGAGCCGTTACCTTACCTGCAGGGCTAGTGGGTGGTAGAGGGGAACAAAGAAGAAAGGAAGGGTCAGCACCCAAAGAGGGCTCTTATGCTGGGGACAGAGGGCAGCTGAGAAATGCAGATTCCTGGCCCCTATGTTTAGTTTTGTGATTCATTAGGTCTGGATTTAGAGCTAGGAATCACCATTTTCTTTTTCTTTTTAAAAAGATTTTATTGGGATGCCTGGGTGGCTCAGTGGTTGAGTGTTGCCTTTGGCTCGGGCTGTGATCCTGGAGTCCCTGAATCAAGTCCCACATTGGGCTCCCTGCAGGGAGCCTGCTTCTCCCTCTGCCTATGTTTCTGCTTCTCTCTCTCTCTCTGTCTCTCTCTCTGTCTCTCATGAATAAATAAATAAATCTTTAAAAAAAGATTTATTTGAGAGAGAGAGAGAAAATGTGTGAGCACACACATGGGTGGGGGTAGGAACAGAGGAAAAGGGACAACCCTGAGATCATGGCCTGAGCTGAATTCAAGAGTCAGAGGTTGAACTGACTGAACCCCTACCCCCACAGGCACCCTATGGGAATCGCCATTATTATTATTTTTTTACTTTTGATTATGGCCTTTTTATTTTTTAAGATTTTATTTATTAATGAGAGACACAAGAGAGGCAGAGACTCAGGCAGAGGGAGAAACAGGTTCCCTGTGGGGAGCCCAAATGCAGGACTCGATCCCAGAACCCTGGGATCACACCCTGAGCCAAAGGCACATGCTCACGCTCTGAGCCACCGAGGTGTCCCAGGAATCACTATTTTAGAGCATCCCTAGCTGATTATGAAGATTGGGTGGGTTAGACTTTCCCTAAAAGACCCCATCTTCTTTTTCTTTTTTTAAAGACTTGTTTTTTTCTTTATTTTATTTTATTTTATTTTATTTATGATAGTCACACAGAGAGAGAGAGAGGCAGAGACATAGGCAGAGGGAGAAGCAGGCTCCATTCCATGCACCGGGAGTCCGACGTGGGACTCGATCCCAGGTCTCCAGGATCGCGCCCTGGGCCAAAGGCAGGCGCCAAACCGCTGCGCCACCCAGGGATCCCAAGACCCCATCTTCTTGAGTGAAAGTTCGGGTGACTGTCCTGACAAGACTGTGCTGTAAGATCTGGGTGTGTAGGCATGGCTGGGAAGGGTGCTCCTAGCAACAGAACAGCATGAGCACAGGTATGAAGCAGGAGAGCTTTGGAGGCGTGTCCATAAGCATCTACAGGTGAATTTGGCTGGAGCATTCAGTATACAGAAAGATGTGGTGGGCGTGGTTCTCAAAGTGAGGGTCCAGGCCTGACAGCTGCATCTGGGAATTAGTGCATAAGGCAGCTTTTGAGGCCCCACAGCAGACCTGCTGAACCACAAATGCCTAGGGGTGTGGGGGAGCATCCTGTGTCTTCACAGGCCCCCAGGAGAGTCAGGTGCCTCCTGGACCCTGAGAGCCTGGTTGAGATGGAAGGGGGGGGTCCTGAGTGCCAGGTAATTCAGTGGGCAGTGAGGCCCTTGTCACAGGATGAGAACCAGATCTCCAGAAGCTTCATTCAGAAGCACATATGAGGGCAGCCCCAGTGGCTCAGCGGTTTAGTGCCGCCTTCATTCAGCCCAGGGTGTGATCCTGGAGACCCAGGATCGAGTCCCACATCGGGCTCCCTGCATGGAGCCTGCTTCTCCCTCTGCCTGTGTCTCTGCCTCTCTCTCTCTTTCTCTCTCTCTCTCTCATGAATAAATAAATAAAATCTTTAAAAAAAAAAACATATGATGGAGAATAGAATTTTTGTTTTTCATCTTTATACAGATAGGAATTTAAAGTACAGAATTATTCAAAGTAGGGAAAGATGACTAAGTCTTCATTTAAATTCTTTTAAATTCTAGAAAGTGGGTAATAAATTATTTCAAACAGAATAAAAAGATTACAGTATTAAGAAAAAGTTAATTGTACTTCGACATTTTGTGATTCGAATTTCTATTAACAGAAAACATTCTTGTCTAGTGTGAGAGAGAAAAAGAATAAACATATTTGTCAACAGAAATCGCAAACTAAAAAAAAAAAAAAAAAAAAGAAATCGCAAACTTAGGAACAAACATGTCACCCAAGATATGTGCTCACACTGGGGAAGGTGGTTTAAAAACTCACACCTTTGAAATTAAAATCAAGCAAGATGTGACATCTGAAACGAGGGTAACCGTAATGCTGGATTGTGGCATTAGGAGTTGTAGGACGAATAACCTGCAGGCAGGCAGGCCTGGTGAGCAGCTGTGCGAGCGGACAGGAGCCAAACGATGGCTGCTTCCCGTCAGGAGAGCGGGCTGTGAAATTCAAAGCGATCATGGGTCTTTGATTAAAAACACACTTCTGTGGAACTTTTAAACCCCCTTTTAAAATGGAAATCTCCAGGGGTGCTTGAGTGGCTCAGTCAGTTAAGCATCTGACTCTTGGTTTTGCCCCAGGTAATGATCTCAGCGTTGTGAGATGGGGCCTGGCCCCCTGCTCAGTGCTTGTCGCTGTCCCTCCTCCCGCCTTGCACTCAAGCATGCTCTCTCTCAAATAAATAATAAATAAAACCTTAAGAAAAAAATCCAGACTGGAAGTTGAGGAAAACCCTGGATTTTCAAGTGACTCTTGACACTTCATACCAAACCTTTTGGAAGAGTGTAGCCTGGAAGGCCTGCCCCAGGGGCTCGGGGCCTCACATGGGGTTTATCAGACCAAACTACTCTGCACATATTTGTTGGTACTACTCTTGTGGTGATCAGAACGCGTGCACAGGGGATTTTACATGAAATCATACCAGTATGTAAAATTTTAAATGGTGTATTTAGTATGTACGCTCCTCCGTATTTCCTGAAATTACTAAAGGTTATTTTTAGATTTTCACACATCATTAAACAACATTTTTGGATTCTATTTTTGTTTTCAAAACACAGAATATGTATCGCTGCTAACCATATTTGGCTATTTCCTTGATCTCACAGGGAGAAGACACCCATTATCAGAAAAAAAAATTACGCACTATATGTACCAGTTATGTAAATCCCTTGATCATATGCACAGGTATGCTCTTGGGGACTTGGTGGCTCTCAAATTAATAAAATGTATTAACATTCATTAAAAATAAAATGTGAAAGAATTTGAATGAGGCATAAATTAATTCTATCCTTCCTTTTTTATTGAATGCAGAAATGGAATATTTCACAGAGATGTAAAGCCAGAAAATATATTAATAAAGGTAAGAACTTCTATATTAAAAAATGCTATCAGAAGAAAGGTGGAATGGGAAACCTTTTTACTAGATAGGTTTTCAGTCCCAGATAGTTGGGTACCATGTTTGTTATGCTGTTGTTTTGTTTTTCTCCCAGTTTGGAAAAAGTAGTTTATTTAATAAGTGCTGTGAACGTAGCTATACCTCTGGAAGGAAATAAGGCACTCTTCTCTTACAATATGCAAACATAAACTGCAGGGGCAAAAATAAACTGCAGGCTGGCTCAGTTGGTGGAGCAAGCAACTCTTGACCTCGGGGTCGTGAATTTGAGCCCCATGTTGGGTATAGATGCTACTTAAAAAAAAAAAAAAAAGAGATCAGTAAACTCCATTCAGATTACCACTCCAAACCCTGTGTATGTGAAAGTGGAAGAGGCAGGATTTGCACTCAGGTCTGTCCTAGTCCGTAGCCACGTCAACTGTACATACTTAAAGCGTACAACTTACTAAGTTTGGGTGTGTGTAACACCCATGAAGCCATCATCACAGCTAAGCAAACAAACCTTTTGCCCCTGGAAGTTTCCCCCTGCTCCCTCATCATCCCTCCTTTCTGTTGTCCCCAAGGCAAAGACTGACTTTGTCATTATACATTAGCTTGCGTTTTCTGGAATGTTCTCTAAATGGCATCCTCTAGTATGTGCTCTTTCTTAGTCTGGATTTTTCCCTCTGTGTCAGCACTCTGCTGTTTATCCACGCGGTAGGGTGAGTGTCACACCGTTTGAAGTCCCACAGTTCTTGGCTGTTCTGTTTCTGCCATGATTTGTTCTCTCTGCATTTCAGTTTGGAAGTTTCTGTTGGTGCATCTTCCAGCTCACTGATTCTTTCCTTGGCTGTTTAGTCTGTGGCTGAGCTTATCAAAGTCATTTTTTATTTCTGTTAGCGTTTTTATTTCTAGTGCTTCCTTTTGATTCTTTCTTAGAGTTTCCATCTTTCTGCGTACATTTCCCATCATCTGCTTTTTCCACTGGAGCCCTTAACAAACCACTCATAGTGATTTTAAGTTTTCTGACTGGTAATTCCAAAATTCTTTTTTTTTTTTTAATTTTTATTTATTTATGATAGTCACAGAGAGAGAGAGAGGCGCAGAGACACAGGCAGAGGGAGAAGCAGGCTCCATGCACCGGGAGCCCTACGCGGGATTCGATCCCGGGTCTCCAGGATCGCGCCCTGGGCCAAAGGCAGGCGCCAAACCGCTGCGCCACCCAGGGATCCCTAATTCCAAAATTCTTAAATCCGTGCCACATCCGAAACTGGTTCTGATGCTTGCTTTGTCTCTGCAGACTGTTTTTGCTTTTCTTTTAACATGCTGTACAATTTTTTTTGGAGGTCCAACATGATGCACTGGGTAATGGGATCAGGTGAAAGGCCTTTGGAATGACGTTTCTTAATAACCTGGCTGGGAAACATGTTGTGTTTAACGTTTGCTCCAAATTCATTGACAGCCTGTACGTTCTTACCTGAATGTTGAGGGGTAAGCAAAATGGAAGAGATATCCCGAAACAGGTCTCCCTGGTCTGTCTGACTTGCTCCAAAGAGTCCGTGGCTCCGGAGAGCTGCCAAGCTCCCCAGCACCCCCCCTTCCCAGTGGAGAACAAAGCTGCCAGTGGAGCTGGACAACTGGGAAGTTAGAGACACAATAGGACAAATGAACCACTATGGTATTTGTTTCATTTGTAGACTCATGCTGTGACTTACAATTTTCCCAAACCTGTAGGCATTTGGAAATATTTGTGAAACATAACCAGAACATTTGTAAACGTATCTCACTGAGTAGAAACACTACTTGCTTATCTGTTAGAGGCATGTTCGGGTGCTTATGAAGTAATTTGTATTTTATAAGCTAGTTTCAATGCCAGTAACTTTCCCTTAGTGGATAAATATTTAAAGCAGTCTGTATTGTAACAGCTGCTTGATGAGATGTTACTTATCCTTGCTTTTCTCCCCTTGCAGCAGGATGTCCTGAAACTAGGGGACTTTGGATCCTGCCGGAGCATCTATTCCAAGCAGCCATACACAGAGTATATTTCCACCCGCTGGTACCGTGCCCCAGAGTGTCTCCTCACTGACGGGTTCTACACCTACAAAATGGACCTGTGGAGCGCTGGCTGTGTGTTCTACGAGATCACCAGGTAGAGCTGGGCGCGCTTCTTGTCTGAGGACTCCCACTCAGTGCCAGGGGACCTCTGTGTAAATGTCCTGAAGTGAGTCACATAACGGGGCTCAGCCGACCGAGTGGCTTCATGCCATCCCTTCCTTTACCAAACAGACTTTGCTGTCATCTGATGATGTGACTGTTTAACTTCACAGAAAATGTCCTAGGCTTTCATTTTACTTTTGGCCAAATGCTTTTCCTTGTTTATTTGTCATAAAGTACGAAGAATATCAGTTACTTTCCTCCTACCGGCATAACTTGGCCCTAGGTGGGTGGGCCTCCCCATTAGGCTTCATCTGTGAATGATTGATTAGCGAGTTCAGGGATAGAGTAAAAACATGCTTACTGCCACGGTGTGGGGGCGTGCCCTTGGGATATGTGAGCCTTGCCCCTGCTCCTGGGACCTACCCTAAGGGAGATGGTCTGTCAGGTAGGATGCACAGCTGGATTCTAGAAAACCCCAGTCATAACCATCCTCCCTGGCCTCCGTACCCCCCCCCCCCAGCCTTTGTGCTTCGCTGCCGATGGAGCAGTGGCCCAGGAGGAGGGAAGTGGGCTTGTCTCGCTCAGGAGTGAGTAGGACATGGGATTGAAGAGGCCTGTGGAGGGGGAGGGCCGGCACTCACCTGCTTGGAGTGGATTATTAAGGATGAGCAGGTGAATTTAATGTCTGGGTGACATGCGTCATAGGTGGGGACCTGGGTCATCTGCTTTCGCCAGCTCGACTGACCACTTCATAAACACAGACATGCATGTCCTTCAGGACACACCTGTTGATATTTGGAACAGGTGCTCGACATGTTTTTTTTTTTTTTAATTTCTGCCTGGGCGGGTTTTTTTCTTTTTTTTGATTGGTGTTCGACATATTAAATCTGGAAAGCCGAGTGGCAGTTTCATTGATGGTTAAAGTACCAACAGACAGTCCTTTCTGCTGTGCTGAAATCCCTGAGGGTGGGAAAGGACTTTGTTGTTGAGAACCTGATGACGGGCGTGCGGGCCAGCCTGCGGGGGTCCACATACACCTGGCCTGCCTGGGCTTTCCTCCTCTGTCCTATAGCCACGGACACGGTGGCTTTCCTGTGCAGAACTGCAGGTCCAAACGCTGCTTTGTGGCATGGCATGCAAACTGAATTTATTTATATCGGCCTGAAATCTTTTACCCACGATTCCAAAATCCATTAAAGCTCCAAAAACCAAAACATTCCTTGGACTTCATTTGTCAGCAAAACCAGACTTGACCCACCTGAATATCTGTTGAAAAACCTCTCCTGTGACAGGAGACTTGTGGAGGTTGTGTGTCACAGCGTGAATGTCACGTGGCACTGCAGAGATCCCAGGGTGTACAGAGAGAACGGAGCCATCTCTTAGAGTGACACCTACCTGTCAGGAAAGGAGGAACAGGCCTGAGGTGAAGGGGGAACGGAAACCCTGTAGCTGCAAGGAGTACCCCGCAGATGGGGTTGTGTCCTCGGGTTCCCGTGTGAGCTAGCTGCCTCACAAAGTGGGGGTCCTGGGATGAAGAGGGCACGGCCTGTCCTAACCACAGCCCCGTCCTGCTCTTCCAGTTTGCAACCCCTCTTCCCCGGAGCCAATGAGCTGGACCAGATCTCAAAAATCCACGATGTCATTGGCACACCTGCCGAGAAGACCCTCACCAAGTTCAAACAGTAAGTGTGGTGTGCACCCGACAGTCCGTGTGAACTTGCCCCCTGCCTGGGCTGGTGGTGGGAGCCAGCCAAGTGGACCAGGCTGCGCCTCTCTTGCTCTTGTAGGTCCTCCGTCTGCTTGGGTCCCCGCTGCTGCTGAGGGGGCTACAGGTTGGTGGGGGTGCCAGCGCAGCAGCTGCTCGGGGCTGTCGCCTCAGGAGTCTTGCCAGGGCCGCTCTCCCTCAGGCACCACAGAAGAGTTCTGGTGGTCTTGCTCAGGGCCTGCCAGTCAGGTTTTGTCCTCTGAATACTTACCCAGGACTGAGAGACCTGTGGGCAGAGAAGGTTCCCACACATAGGCTGTGCGTGGGGAGGACTGTGTGACGTCACCCAGCATTGCCAGCAACACTGATACCTAAACCAGGACTGGGTAGGGTTTGATTTGGTCAGCGATGCAGCTGAATCTGGGTTGCTGGGGGCTTCTACGGGGGTGGGCATCTCCGGGCCCTCAGGAGACAGGGAAAGACAACTATTCTGGATTCTTTCTTTTTCTACTTTTAAGCTTTATCTCTTTCTTCTCAGGTAAGAATGTGCTATTAGTCTTCTCGGGGAAAAGTCATTTTCCTACATTGATAGCACATCAGATTTCACAACGCCTGCCTCATTTCAACACATAGACTTTTTTGGGGCACCTGGGTGGCTCCATGCTGGAGTGTCTGCCTTTGGCTCAGGTCGTGATCCTGGGGTCCTAGGATTGAGTCCTGCATTGGGATCCCCACAGGGAGCCTTTGCCTGTGTCTCTGCCTCTCTCTCTGTCTCTCATGAATGAATGAGTGAATGAATGAATAAATAAAGAGATCTTTTAAAAAAAATAAAAAATAGAGTTTTATTTTTTAGAGCAGTTTTAGGTTCAGAGCAAAATTTAGTGGAAGGTCCACAGATTTCCCGTAGACCACCTGGGGGCATGGGGCACACACGGCCTCCCCCACCGTGGCCCTCCACGCCAGGATGGCACATCGGTCACCACCCAGGACCCCAGCTGACACATCATCCCCGCCCCAAGTCCTCAGTCTGCCCGCGGGATTCCTCTGCTGCTGCTGTACATTCTCTGGGTTTGGACAACTGCATGGTCACACCCCCTCCTTAGAGCGTAAACTGCTGTCACCAGTACAGGCCCCCGTAGAATCATGATGGCCAAGTGCTCTAAATAATGGCATGATCATTTATTATCATTGGGCTTTTAATACAGGTCGAGAGCTATGAGTTTTGATTTTCCTTTTAAAAAGGGATCAGGAATACCTCTACTGACAGCCAGCTGGTCCTCGCAATGCCTCTCCCTCCTGCACGCCATGGTGGCCTATGATCCTGACGAGAGAATCACCGCCCACCAGGCCCTGCAGCATCCCTACTTCCACGAGCAGAGGTGGGCGCCCGAGTGGGGCCGGGGCTGCCCCTGGCGGGGCGTGCTGAGGCAGCGGGTCCAGGACCAGCTCTGTCTTGAACTTGGGTGCCCCCAGGATGTACCCCTCCCTTTTCTGGTGTAGCCCCCCAAAAGGAGGCAATTAGCAGTCCGCGGCCGGGCAGGAGGGCTCAGTGGCTGCTGGAGGTTGGTGCCAAGGCTCCAGTGGTTAAGATTCCAGGAGGAGCCTGGTGCCCACCAGTGACAGCAAAGTCCCCTCGGTGTGAGGTTTGAGAGCTCGCTGCGTGGTACCTGGGGTGGGAGGAGCTGCCCGAGGGTGTCTCAGGCCACCTCTCTGTGCCCTCCTGCAGCCTGAGCGTGGGGGGATGTGTGAGGGTGACGCGTGACCCAGCCTCCATGGGCGGGGGCTGCGGGCCTCCGGCAGGGCCGTGTCCCCAGCTTGTGGGGCCGTCTCCAGGGGCTGAGACAAAGGAGGGAAGACAGGCTCCTCGTCACAGCTCACATGGGAAAGAATAGAGCAGTTTGGGGACAGGGAGAAGGCGCATGCACGGCGCGGGGCACGTTCTCAGGGGAGCGCACCCTCTCTCTCCCTTCCCTGTAGGGCAGCGGAGAAGCAGGCTGTGGCCAGCCACAGGAAAGCTTTCTTTCCAGAGCGCCCCGTGGCACCGGAACTACTCAGGAACGGCTGGCAAATTTCAAAGGAGGACAGAAAGCAGGTACCGAGCGAAGTCAGTGAGCGGCGAGCACCGGACGCCCTGGCGGCCTGTGTGTCTGCGGAGGACGCCCCGCGGCAGGCCAGGGGGCGCCCAGCACAAGGCCCGACCTGTGCCCGTGGCGTCTGCCGGGACGCGGGGAGTGTGGCCCCCACCGCTCCTGCCCCTTCTGTCCCACGAGCTGGGGGGACGGCAGCGTCCCGTGTGCACAGGCCAGGCGAGGAGAGGCAGGGTGCCAGGTTCTCTGGCAAAGTGCTTCACAGCTGTCACCTGCCTGTGCCCTCTGACTGACCCTCACAGGGGGCCAGAGAGGATGACACTGGCCCGGGTGACCCGGTGACAGGCCCACATGCCCCCACGCGTGCAGAGGGCCCCAGATGAGCACTCTCCTGGGTACAGATGTTTGCTTTAGGAACAGCAGCTTCCTTTTGCAGTGTTGTCATCCTTTGGCGCCCCAAGTGGTCCCCGCTGCTCAGCCCCCCAGTCCACATTCTGGGCTGGCACCGCACTGTGTGATGACCATGCCCTTCCGTCACTCAGCCCAGTGTCTCTCGAGTGTCAGTTCGTGCTAGGAGCTGAGGTCACAGCTGTATCTGCAGCCAGCCTGCTTTCTGGAACTACAGTCTGCTGTGTTCAGCGCCTGCCTGAGGTTCCACTTGACTGTGTAACAGGCTGGGTTTTTCAGACCCAATCTCCCGGTCTTTCCCCCCAAACATGCTTTTCTCCCTGCACCTTCCCTTTAAGGGTGGAAGCAGCTCCCTTTCAGCTGCTCAGGCCCCAAACAGTGCAACAGCATCCCCCACCTGAGCCTCCCTCATTCTGTCCTGCTCGGCCCTTCCCTCCTGGTGAGACGGCCGTCTGACCCGGTCACTCTTGCCGGCACCCAGCACAGTCCCCACACGTCTGTAGGGCACAAGCCACACAGGAAGCCTTTCCAGCTTTGTGGACCACAGTCCCGTCATAGCTGCCCTCTTTGGTGCCATGGAGGATACGTAAATGAACAGTGGGGCTCTGCCTTGGGAAAACGGAACACCGCGATTTGAACTTCACGTAATTGTTAACATGCCAGGAAATTGTTTTCAGCTCTTAAAAAATGCAGGCGTGCCTGGGTGGCTCAGTGGGTTGAGTGTCCAACTCTTGGTTTCAGCTCAGGTTGTCGTCTCGGGTTCGTGGGATCGAGCCCTGTAACAGGCGCTCCACTCAGCGGGGACAGAGTCTCTCCCTTCCCTTCTCCTAGATGGACAGACAGACAGACAGACAGATAGAATCTTCCAAAAAAAAAAAAAATTCTTAGCTCAGCAGCCACACTAACGCAAGGCCGGTGTCCGGGGTTGGAGAGGGGCACCAGGCAGCTGTGGCCCGTGGTGCGCTGCTGGGATCTCAGTGGCCTCCGTGGCGTCGGGCCAGGCCACGGGCGCTGCCCTGCGGGGCCGACTCCGCATGAGACTTGAGTGTGGAGGCTTTGCCTTCCGCAGGGGACTCTGAGCAGCCACGTCCCGGGGGTGACAGGGATACCGTCTGGTCATCGTATGGTCACACGTCTTGGTCAGGTTACATTAGGTGAAAGTCGTGCAAAAGAACTGCTCTTGTTTTTCCGAATTTCCATAAAGGGGACATCGTTGTACATTCACCCGACCTGTGTTTTGTTCCAAGAAACAGTCCCTAAGGCCAGGAGAGGACCATCCCAAGAGACCCGGACCGGCCTGCCCCACGGAACTGCCCAGACTGACGCTGTCAGGAGTGACCAAGCTGTCCTCGTACTCCAGCCCCGTGCTGCCCTCCGCGTGGGGCCCCGGGGCCCACAGGAAAGCCCCGGCACTGAGGCCCCTGAAGTGTGTGGGCGCCAACCAGAAGGTAGCCGTCCGCTAGCTCCCCGCCGCTCCCGCCCTCGCGCCCGCCCCGCTGAGCGTCTCCTGTTTCCTTTGACAGACAGACGCCCAGAAGGACATTAAGCCCAAACAGTACCACCTGCCCACGATAGAGAGGAAAGGCGGAGGCTACTGAGCAGCGCGGGCTCACCTGCGCGGAGCACGACCAGGTGCAGCTGGGCCGGGCCGTGACGCCGCCCGCCTCGGACGGAGGGCTCTGGGGACAGGCCTGGCGCCGTCCCCCCGAGGCCGCTGCCCCACAGGCCAGCCGTACCCACTCAGCCCGGAGCCCCCAGCCTGGGGCTCTTTGCACCCCGAGGGCAGCTGCACTGTACGTTCCAGTCGAATACATTCGTAAAACCACCTCATTCTGGGGTTTTTGAATTTCATTTTTGTAACCTAAGATTTTGGGACAGAATATTTTGTAATTTTTTAATCCAAATCCAAACAGAAGTCAGAGTTTACATGATGTGTGATTTAGGCTTGGTTTCACCACGCGCTCTGCGTGTCGAGCCTTTAGTCCAGCACCGGTGGTGCCGTGGCACGTTACAGCTTACAGATTACGCTCTTGGAGTTTTTATTAAAGAATAAGCTGTCGTTACAATAGTTTGATATTTTCTGAGTTAAACACGTGTCTTGACATCCATTTCTTTATTTTAGGTTGTGTGAGCATATTTGGGGAATTTATTTTGTTGGGAAGGCTTTGGTACAGCTTAATTTTGTGGCACATGGAAAGCCAGTAAGGACCCAGCACAGGCTCGGCCCGGGTGCCCCCGGGAGCTGCGGCCGGACGAGGCTGCCAAGCGCGAGGTGAGTCGGAGCGCCGGGCTTCCCCGAGGCCACGTCGCTTAGCTCTGGAGGCCCAGCCTTGCCTGTGAGTAGAGATGCTGCTTCCGATGGTGCTTTGCTTGGCTTCCGGGGTGCCGGCAGCAGGTTGGACACAGAAGGGAACCTGCCTCTCCGTGGGGGTGGGGGGTGGGGCGCTGCAGAGGAGCAGTGGTCCTGGGCCGCCTGTGGGCGGGGGCACGACCCTCCTGAGCCCTTTTGTCTTGGGATGTAACATAATGACACCTTCTTTTTCTCGTCTTCACAAACTTACAACGGTTAGAAGAAGCAAATTTCCCAGGTTAGTCTTCGGCCTCTTGTTCCCTCTTTTAAGACAAATCTGTGACAGTCTTCCATGTGCTCTCCGGTGGCCACGACCTCTGCACCCACCTGCCACCTGGGGGCAGATTCAAGACCAGACACCAGGCTATGGGGATGTTCAGAACTGGGTGCACACTGTGGAAGGGATGGAAAGAGCTTCCTCTGAACTGGTTTAACACGCTGGTGGGGCCTTCAGGATGCCCGATGGGGAAGGGGCATGGGGGACAGGCAGGGTGCCATTCAGCCTCTGCAGGGGATCTGGGAGTTCCAGGTCCCATGGGAGGAGGCCAGAGCCAGGTGGGGCTGCGGCCCTGCAGCAGGAAGGCCGGGGAGACAGGAGTGGGTGCCTGGGAACCAGGCCTCTGAGCCGCAGCAGCTCAGGGGGAGCGAGCTCCTGTCCTCCAGGATTGGCTCTAAGGACCCATTTAAGGACTGACAAGAATTTGTGTATTTAGGAAAACTGTTCCCCCCTTCATATGTATAAAATTTGAGCGGAAAATCTTTAAAGTTCTCCCGCATACCTCTGTGAGAAAGTGAACTTACCCCTCCCCCACGGGGCCTCTGGGGGGGCAGGCCAAGCCCTTTGGGGTGTGACCTGTGCAGCAAATGAAACTCTTTTGGCTTCATGTTGGTCTTTGGGATCCAAGTGCTGTGACACAGCCAGCCCAGGGCCCAGCCACAGGAGGCTCGGCTGCTCCAGCCCCGCGCACCAGTCTCCGTGGAGCAGCAGGGTGATCCTCCGGCCACGCTCGCGCTTCCTGCACCCATCGGCTCTCAGCATGGGAGCCAGTCCCGGGCAGCTGGAGTGGCTCTGGCTCACTCTCTGCCTGGCATCTAGGCCTGCGACAGGCACGGGAGGCCGCCCCAGCCTGCCGCCAGAGCCTGGGGGAGCCTCTGCTCACTCCCGGCTGGAAGGGTGGTGAAGGGGACGTGAAGGGGACATGAAGGCCGGCTGAGCCTTTGCAAGCAACGCTATTCCTGAGCACTTTTTGTTGCCAAAAAGCTCCAGAAGGGAAGCAGAGCCGAAGTCATGCTCCTCCATCACCCTGTCAAGTTGGCTCATTGTACAGCGTTTCCCAGCACCTGCCTGGTGCCCCAACCTCTGCTCTTCACCCACCAGGTCTTCTTGGTCTCAGCTTGAGAGGGCGCGAGGCAGGGAGGCACGAGCACACGCAGCCTGGCTGCCCCCAGTGTGGAGGTGTGGCCTGGTGCGCTGGTCCAAGGGTTCCAGGTCTGACAGCACCTTAGCCCTGCAAAGTCATGGAGCGGAAAAAGCAGAGGCAACGCCACCCAAGAGACCTGGGCTCTGCTGCCCCTGCCCCCCCACTCCCCCCAGGTGCTGAGGACACTCCTGGGCCTGCTCTTTGCTCTGGCCAGGCCACGCGGCCAGCCAGCAGCCTCGCTGACTCCACTCCCTGAAACATCTGTCTCCTTTTAGCTTCCCTTAGACCCATCCCCACACGTGGAGCATGCATGCACCAGCTCCCAAGGTGTAAGAAAGCTCAGGGCAAGAATAAAAGCAAACACAAGTCATACCAGGTGAGCTGAGCCTACTTGCACCTCTTTCCCTGGCTCCCGAGAGTCGTGACCGGCCTCGAGGCTGGCCTGGGTGCCGTCTACCCAGGGCCTGCTGAATGCTGCGTGTCTGTGGCAGCGGGGGTGGCAGCAGTTACACGGCACTCTGATTTTGGAAGCCAGCTTGGACGACTTGGCCAGGAACCAGTCTTAGGTACAAGAGCCATAGACGTGTTTCCAGTACAGATGCATCTACAGCAAATCTACACCAAAACGTCTGGCAGCTTCAGCGGAGACGGTCAGCGACGGTCTGTGAGCCTGCGGGAGGGGACAAGCAGGGGACAGAGCCTGGATGTGAATCTCAGGGCCAGTGGAAGCAGGGAGCACGGGCCAGGTCATCTGACCAAACTGAGGCTGAATTTGACACGTGACCGTTGCCCTCGTGCCGACCAGATTTCTACCTGTCACTTCACAGGAGACAGCACCACAGGATCACAAGATGAACTCTGGGCTTCATTTTCAAAGGCGGCCTTTGCTGGCCCGCAGCAGTATGTAGGCCTACTCGCGTGTCCCTGGGCCTGCATGGGTGGGGTCTTGTGTGATAGCAGCACCCAGGAGCCAGCGTTGGGACCAGGATGACATTTAGAATGTGCAGTTTTAACACGCAGGTCATTTTGAAGGTATATGATCTATCAGTTCTGACTCTTTCACTGAAACGACAGGGTGTCTTACTACTTCCTGGTGTCCCCGGGACCCAGAGGCTCTGCAGGCAGTGGGAGCTCCCAGTGGCTCGGCCCCGGGCTGCACTGGCCTCTCTGAGCAGCGACCGCGACCCAGGCTAAGGTGGCTGTCCCCGGCTGCACACACGGAGACCACGAACACGGTGTAGTTCTCGGACGGCGTGCACTCCGTTTTCTATCTCAGTCATGTGGACATGCCCCAGATTTTAGAGAAATGTCTTTCCAACACTGTGGTTTACGGTCACACCAAATAAAAACGTCTTCGAAGGACGCAATTGTGTACCACTCTGTAAAGCTGAGGGTATTCCGCTTGGAGCCATGCGGCATCGGGTTCCCGCCGTCGTGGAGTCTGCGAGTGGGTGGCTGCGGGTGTGACCTCCGATCGGACTTGTCCCCGGGCTGGTCTCAAGCAAACACCAGTCCCAGAAGACACTGATCCCAGATGCTCCCATGGGCCGGGCAGTCCTGCAGCCAACACGGCATTCCATCCGCATCAGAGGCACGTGTGGTCACGGGCTCTCGGCGACAACGGATGCGCTCAGGGACTTAGAGCCGGTCTCTCCTTCGGTTCGCTGGCCTGTCTGCACAGGCACAGCCGCCCACGGTGGCCACAGGCAGTGAGGCGGAAGGGCCCAAAGAGCCACAGAACCCTCCAGAAGAGCCGCTCTCGAGCAGCCTGTCCTAGGCTTCCAGGAAGAGGGTGGGGAAAAAGGATGAATCATTTTATCCCAAACTTTAATTGAACAAAAAGTTACATTAAAAATTGAGCCAACTTAATGGAAGATAAACAAATGGTATAATCAAGATAGTTTTAATATTAATATTCTTTCGTGAATTAGAAATATCACTCATAAATGATGGAAATTACTGGTGAAGTAACCACGTCCCCCAGTAGCAGAGTCACATCATTTATACATATAATACAGAGCTGACTGCATTGGAAACAATGGTATTAAAATAAATGTTAAGATTAAAAAAGAACATCTTCACACCCCAGAGGGTCGCTAGTCCATGAGACCCATGCTTAAAGTAAGTCCCTAATAGCACGAAACTATATTTTAAGTGCAAACAATTTGTAAAAATCTATGATTGCAGCATCCATCTTCTGGAATGACAGATTTAAGTCAGAAAGCCACAACTTCCTTCACAAGTACATTCCAGATTTTCTCTGACCACCTACGTGTAGAAAACATCAGTGCAAAAACAGTGAAGTACTATTTATAACAGTTGAACTTAAAGGGGATTTCTTGTCCAGGAAATAATTTTACACTATGTATATATGTATATATTTCATATATATATATATATATATATATATATGTATATATATATGGTTTTAATTACACTGAACTTTTGAGTAAAAAGCAAGAAAACCAAAATCGCATTTCTTATTTTTTACTGCAGCCCCAAAAGAATGATTTAAAAATGGGAACAGCTTCTTTGGGTGAAAGGCAGAGGGCGCCCTTGCGAGCGGGCCCCACGGGGGCCTCCCACGTGACTCCAGTGACCGCTGCCTCCGCGAGTGTCCGTGCTCGGGGCTGAAGTGCAGCTCCCGGTCCGTCCGCCGCTCCCGCAGGACCACGTCGGGCCGAGGGTTCTCGAGCAGTGGTGGGTCGCTATACTACAGTTCCACCTGGAGAGCTGGCCTGGTTTTGGGATGACAATAAACCCTGCAAACAAAGCAGTTTACATTAATCCAGCAAAACGGGGGGCAGCCAAGAAAGCCACACTCATCCTTTGCCAGCGGGTTCACATGAGCAAAGTCATTTCTGTCCAGCTGGTAGCCAGTATTTGAACAAATCCTCCATTTTTCATCTACTTAATTCTTATCCACGTCATTGTGTCACCTGCCTCACTGCTCAGGATCCACTGGGCCTGGCCCCGCCTGGGGAGCAGCAGGTACCTCTCGGGCCTGGGCTCCTCGGGACACTGTGGGCCCAGAGGCGGGGGCAGCGAGCCGGTGGCCGTTCACCACCTTCCCCAGAGGCCCCGGCTCAGGACCCGGTGAGGCCCCCAGGAGAGGCCGTGGCCTGGAGCAGCTCACAGCGCTGCCCTCGGACCTCACGCCTCGCCCCACAGCTGGTCGGCCACACAGATGGGGCTTAGCACTGTCTAAAGGTGTCTTCCTCCTGCTGGCGGGGCGGGGGGGGCTCACTTTCTCTGGCTGGGGTGTGACGTGGTGCCCCCTGACCAGTGTCCAGGGCTCAGCAGGTAGATACTGAAGGATCTAGGCCCTGGGCTGTGTTCGATTTGGGGACAGGGTGCAGGAGGTGGCGTGCAGGTCACCAGGGTGGCCTCCACGGAGAGGCAGGGCGCCTGGGGCAGTGCAGGCCTGAGCTGGGGCACCTGGCAGCCAGCCCCGCACACGGCAGTGTCTACACTTCTTCGCACTCACTGGGATGCACGCACGTAATTACATCACCATTTGGCGTTTATTAAGCATTTTAAGGTCACCGTGGAGTGACACTGAACCCACAAGTTTTCAGTTCCGCGAACACAGACTTAAGCTGTCCTAAAACCTGCTGCAGCGGGTTAGGTTAGCTGGTGACACAGGACGAGCGGACCGTGGACGCACACGGAGGGGTGGCCCGTGACACCGGCCTTCAGCTCTGCCCACGCCCGGGGGCAGGAAACTCCCTGTCCCGCCGCCACTCTGCGCAGCTCTACCCCGTTTCTACCCCGTTTCTTACAAGGCCGTGTGCTCAGCGGGACGCGATCGGGGCCGGGAGCGCGGGAGAGACGCTGACCCGCTCGGACCTCCGGGAGCCCTGCCCTGGGACGCTGACTTCCTGGGGGCGGGGGGGGGGGGGCAGCACGGCCCGAGCCCCTTCCCGAGGATGCTCTGCCTCCCAGTCCCCAAGCTTCCAGGGGGTTCGGATCACAGGAGGCGGTTCCCCGGAGCCATAGGCTGTCGGGGACCAGGGCGGCGCCTACAGGACGAGGGGTCCCTTCCTCCCCGCGAGAGCGGGCCTGTGCCCCTAACGGGAGCGGTGGGCCAGCGGGGACCGGGCGCCCGCAGTTGTCACCCTTGCCCACGGGACAAGGCAGGCCTCACGTGACGTTTAAAATTCTAGTAGCACGTGGAACACTGAAGAGAAATGAGATTCCAATATATTTAACCCCGTATATCCCATATTATCACCTCGACAGGTAAGGCCTCTCAGTGGCATGTGTTGTGTCCCCACTTGGAACGCGGTGGCACCCGCGGGCTTGCAGCGACCCCGCCCCGCGCCCTCCCCGGGGCCGCCCCGCAGTGCCGCCCAGCCTCGGGGCCGCGGGAGCCCGCTCTCCCCTACAAAGCCGCCGGCCCGAAGCCTCCGCCCCGCGAGAACCACCTCCCTGCTGTCGTCCTGTCGCATGACGCCCAGGGTCCCAAGGGATCGCCAGGGTCCCCGAGGCCAGCAACCGCCCCCACCCAGCCTGCCTGCCACCGCCTCCCGGAAACCCCCAAACCCCTGGCTGCCAAAGGGCCCCCAGGGCGCAGGTGAGGGTCCCGCCCTCGGCCCGAGCCCCGCAGGTAGGCGGCGCCTGCTCGAGGCGTCGGGGGACACTGCCCTTCAGACAGAGACGTCCAGGTCCCCTGATTTCTACCAGCTGCGCTTCGGTCTACAGGTTCCCTGGGGACAAAGGGAAAGATGGGCCACACGCGGGCCCCATCACGCTCCCGCCAGGAAGCTGCGCGGCGGCCCCGTGGTCACTCCTGGGGGCGGGGGGGGGGGGGGGCCCTGAGCGAAGAGCAGGCCCCGGCCCCGGCCCGCGGACCCCGCCGCCTCCCCGAGCGCAGCTGTCCTCGGGAACCCGCCCGTGGCTGCCGTTACCGGCGCGGGGACAGGTCCTGAATCTACTACGGAGCGAGCCGCCTGCGCTCACCGGACTTGCCGTCCTATTCCTGCGAGAGATTTCTCTGAAAATGAAGTGAGGAGCTACTCTGGCTCTTAGTCACGCAGAGGCCAAGCGGCAGGTATCTGTGAAGTGAGGTCCCTTTCGCCGTCCCGCCGGGGATGCCTTTCCCCAGGCCCTCGGCCCAGGTGGCTGCCCCGCGTGGCAGGGACCCCAGGGCACGCGAGCCGGAGGAGGGGAAGAAGGGGCCCCTGCCTGCCCCCCGCCCCCAGCTGGGCGGCAGACCTGATGCCCCACGACGGGTCACGCCGAAGGTGACACACTCCCCCAGAGAGGCCACTCAGCCTGGTCTCTAAAGAGAAGAGTCACCTGGGGAAGACGATGCTCTTTGCAGACATCGGGGAGCGAGGCTTTCTCCGCACGAGAGGCTCTGGGGCGGGTGCTGGGAGACCAAGGCGCTCGGCTGGAGTCGCGTCCAGAGGGTCCCTCCCAGGCTGGCGCCCCCCCAAAGTGACAGGCTGGTTTGGAGGCCCCAACACTAGAGGAGGGGGGGGATCAAGTGCCCGACAGGCTCTGTCCCTTGCAGGAAACTCACGGGTCCAGAATCGACGGTTTCCTTCAACAGGCAGCCCCCCACGGAAGGAGGGACCTAGAGCATTTTTTCAAGGCACAAACTATTTTTAAAAGATCAAAATGCCGCGCGAGTCCTTTTAAACCTGAAATCTACTCCATGCTGGGGAGAAACACGTCCTGCTCCCAGGTCGGAGGCGGCCGCCGTGAGGGCGCCACCAGCGCAGCGCTCCCTGCTCGGGGCAGCTCAGCATCAGACGCCAAGTGCACCTGGCGGCCCTGGAGTCCGGGGGCTCAGCGGGGGGTCAGCGGGGGGCTCAGCAGGGGGCTCAGCAGGGGCTCAGCAGGGGGTCAACAGGGGGCCAGCAGGGGGTCAGCAGGGTCAGGGAGGCACTGGGTCCAGGCCCCAAGGGAGCCTAGGCCCTGACCCAGGGCGCAGTCCTACATTCACCTCTCTCGGCCTCTGGGGAACTTGCACATCTGGGCTGGGGTCCTGGCCTTGAGGTGTTGGGGGGCCAGGACGTCCGGGCGCCTTCCCCACCACCCCCTCCGCAGCGGGGCCTCAGGGCCTGGCATCCTAGGCCGCCCCGGGAGAGCGCTCCTCCCTCCTCCACGCCCCGGAGGCCGCGGGCAGTCGGGCAGCCGGGACAGGCCGGAGCCGGGCCGCTCGCCACGCCAGTACCTCCGACACGGCGAACATTTCCTTTAGTACATTTCTCCTTCTCCTTCGCTCCTGTTCGTTTCCTGTCCGCGAACACAGGGCTGCCCCCCCCCACGCCCCGCCCCCCGGCACCTCGGACCCGCGTGTGCGGGAGTCTCGAGCTGGGAGAGTGACGAGAGCAGCCAAAAACCAAGACAGTGAAACAGAAACGTGATTTTCTTAAAACGATAAATTAACAATACTGATACGAAAGCTTCACTAATTATTTTAACAGTTAAGAACTTAACATTTCATGGTAGGAAGACTATCAAATTTATTCATCAAGAAATTAGATGAAAATGTAAAAAAAGGAAATGCAGATTTTACTTTTGGTTTTCATTAAAGATAAATAATCATACAATTTTATACAACGTCACCTAACATAGCAGTCTTTAATAAACTTAGATATACAGAAATTAAAAAATGCAGGAAATTCTTCCTTTTACACTTTGAGAGGCAGCAGTGTGAGCACAACACGAAGTTCATGTAACAGGTGCAGCAATGCATCGGTCAACGCTGGGGGGCGGGCATTTTCACACGGCTTTGAACTTGGGCTCTGAACACAAATGCTTTTCAATGCGAGACACGCACTGTCCTGGCCTCCACTCTCCAGGCTGCCGTCTACGCTCACGGGCCATCCCTGGGGCCAATGATGACTGGGACAGATGACAGTCCCCAGCATGGCTGACACCGCCAGGTTAGGTGTCAGGCCCACAACACATGCGCAGAGGCTCCCCGCTGCAGAAGGAAACCCCGACAGCGGACACACCAGCACAACAGGAAAGTCAGTCAGAGGCCACGGACTGGTTGGCCTCGGCCGAGCCGTGGGTGCAGAAGGGACGCCGAGCTCCGTGCAGCTCTCCCGGGAAAGCCATTTGGACTCTGCTTCTAAGTCTTCCTCGGACAGTCAGATACACAAACGCAGCATCTGGGTTTCCCAAAGGATTCCTTCTCCAGCCCTCCCTGTCCCTGTGGCTTTTCCCCTCACACTTTGAGCTTCCCCAACAAAAAACCCAAAAGCCTCCCTGCCAAGGCCGGAGGTGTGAACCCTGGACGCAGGTGAAGGCATCTGATAAAGCAGCTTCACCAATCTCTGCTCAAACTCAACACTTGACAATGTCTTAATAATGCAAGCTGCACCACAGGACGTGGAAGGAGTGAGGGAACTTGCCAGCTAGGACTCGGGTGTTAAGCCCAACAGCGAAGCCTGAGTCCCCCTGGGCCGCATGTGCATGCCCATAAAGGCAGGTCAAGTCACGTGGCGTTTTGTTGCTCGTGGCTTCCAAATGGCTGGGCAGTAATCACGGTGACTGCTTACGTGTTTCCCACTCCTGCCCTGTCCTATCCTAGGTGTTTGTCCTCAGTCCCAAGGCAATGGCTCACAGGACACGTCAAAAATGCTAGAAGGTTCGATCAGCACAAAAGACAAAATTAAGACTCTTTATCACTATTTAAGTGAATTTAGAACCCAAAGTTAAAAAATTGGCCTGCTCCCCCTTACACGTTTGCTTTTAAAAGGTGGCAGAGTTTTCCAAAGGCAAGGTTCCTTCTCTGGGATATTAACCTCCTGCCCCCGAGGAAGAGGAGAATCTAAGACGAGGGCTGGAGTTGCCAGCGGGCTTAGAAGCCCGCCCCCCAAAGCCACAGCAGGGCAGGGCAGGGCAGACGGGATGGACCCTCAGAGGGCTCCGGTCCCTGCACGCAGGCTGGGGGGAGCAGGCTTCGAGGGCCACTCTGCGCTTTTCTTCAGCGCCCGGCAGACAGGCTGTGCCGGCCAAGGGTGGTCCGCCTTTTGCCCATAGCGATTTCACTCCAGAGGTGAGGTCAGAAAAGATATTCTTGCTCAGGATAATGTTTAAGCGAGAACACTGAACAGTATCAAATGAGGAAGCTCAAAGCTTGGTGAGCAAACTGCAAAAGCGCTCCCCAGATGTGTCCTTGTGGCCCTGGGCCTTCCGCACCTGAGACCCGGTCCCCCGTGGGCCCCCTCCCCGCATCCCAGGGCTGCAGGAGCCACTGACAGAAGCGAGGCCCGCCCCTCCAGCGCCCTCTTCTCAAGCTGCGGGCAGCTTTGGGCAGCTTTAGTCCTGGTCTCGGAGAACACCTCACATTCTGTCCTCCTGACTGCAGGAAAAGTGCTCTGCAGGCTGTCGAAGAAAGGGGGTGGGTGTCAGAAGGGCCGGCCATGCAGCCCCTCCCCAGCACCTGACACCCAGCAACGGGGGCCCAGAGAGGGGATAGGGACAGACTTCAAGGATACACTCGCCAGCAGAAACTGGAAGAACAAGATTGTGACCAAGCCCCAAATCCCAAACTGTGACGTGACCACAGTTTTTAAAACGGAGTGGAGGTGGGGGACAGGAGAGAGACACCCCGGGCTTCTGTTAGCACGTTTCAGAGCCTGATTTTACGGGAACAATCATCTCTTGCCTCTCCCACACCCAACCCAACAGACTCCTCCTAGGTATACCAGTCACCCCCGGTGCCCCCGAGCCACCCCTCTCCTTCATCGCAGCCTGCGCAGCTGAGCGTGCCAAGGGGTGTGTGGGATCAGGAAGCGCCTGGTCCATAGAAAGCGCGCACATCACACATTCCTGCCAGCAGCGCAGGCAGCGGCAGCCAGTGAGCAAGGCACTCAGAACCGAAAGGTCACAATAAGCGTCCCAATAAAGGCTACTTACCTGGGATCAGCCATTCATTGCCTGGGCCAAATACAAAGTCCTGAATTTTGAAACTGCATACTCAATGCCTCAGAAGCATTTGAAATGAAATTTCTAGAACCATGTGGGTACATAAAATTGCACCTGGAGTGTTGGCTCTGATTCTCTCCGTCTGACATCTCAATTTAGCCTCCAAAGTTGAAACAGTCCACAAGGACGCTGTCTTTGCTACCTTAGGTCACTTAACATTTAGGAACAAAGGACCGTATCTTAAGAGCAAACAGGACATTAACACATATACCTGTGGACATCATGCATAAACGGGGGGCGGGGTGGGGGTGGGATGCCCCGGGAAGGCCTCCTCACTTCTCCTGTGCTGGAACACTGCCATCCAACAGAAACCCCTCCCATTTCAGGAGCAGGATGGGCAGGGCGGACGGATTGGGTGGGAACTGGGTGGGGTGGAGGGGTGGCATGAGCAGGCCCAGGGAAGTGGGGGCTGGCCTTCCGGGAGGGCTGCATTAGAGCGCACAGAGCTACTGCTCCGTCACCACAGCTGAACACTGCAGAGAAGCGAATGTCTCCAGGAGCCCACTTGGCTGAACTGCATCCACTACTCAAACAAGTGTAAACAATCAGCATCTCTACGTTTAATTATAAAGGCGTGCAAAACAGTAAACAAACTGAGATGACCAAAATAAGTTAACAAGGTAACCATCATCTTGACAGGAAACACGTAGCTCAAAGAACCATCTCCCCCCGACGTGAAACTGGAATTTGAAATTCCTCACACAGCCGATAAGGACCACAGGCATCAGAACTGTGCAGGCCCCACGGAAGCAGCTACCCGTTACGGGAGCTCACGCAGGCGGCTGAGAGGCCAGCAGTGAGACACGCCGGGTGGAAGCCACCAAGGACGGAGCCCGAGCGGGATCACGGCAGCCACCCCGGGATGAGAAGTCTGGGCAGGAAAACAAAACCCAAACCAGGGCAACCTCGGGAAGCATGTTGACCCTCGGGGAGCCTGTCAGTCTTTACAAAACAAGGCCTCTGTCCTGGGCCTTCCTGACCAAAAACAACAGCAACAAGAACAGCAACAACAACAACAGCAACAACAAAAAACCCCACAGAAAACCACCAAAGAAACCAAAACCTCCTTTCCCTTGTTGGAAAAAAAAAACATAAGCGAAGCGCATCCAACACAAAAGGTCTTGGCTTATGTGGCAAGAGGCACTTCTGACAAGCGCTGCTGGCGGTTCGGCCGCGGCTCCGGGAGCTGTCCAGGCTCCGAGGAATGTGGGTGTTTATTCAGTGCACAGAATCTCAATCAAAGTGCTACAAACTGCTTCTTTGAAAAAAGATGTTTATTAAACAATTTTAATTGTCATAAAATGACTAAAATGGGTTTTAAAAATTAAGGCTCTTCTCTTTCTGTGGATTGCCAGAACAATGTAAAAATAATATCAATCAACCCTGCTGAATGCTTTGTTCCTAAAGTTAAATTTCATAGATTCCTAAACATTTTATGACTAAGATAAAAACCGGACTATAAATGACAGTTAATGGCCGTCTGCACTGAACACGCTCTGATCAGGTGTACAACATCCTAATTGAGTAGTTAAGCAAAAATATTCCAGTTAAAGCAGAAATTTTAATTTTAGCATTTTAAAGTCATTGTTTTCCCACACTGTCATGATTTTCCTAAAGTCGAAATAGTCTAATACAGGAGCGCTAACCTTGGGACTCTATATACTCCCAGGAGGGTGACTGACTTGGCTGGCAATTAGTTTGATTATATTTTTTTAAACGTTCTAAGTTGAATTATCAAATGATTCAGAATTACATGGCATGCAGTATCCAAAATTATGGCTCTGATGCATTTAGATTTACATTAAGAGTAAGAAGTGCCATTCACATTCATTGTACACCCCGCCCCTCCCACAAGAAAAAAAATCACTACCTATTCAAGTTCTAGATCTGGTGCAGCATTAAGGGTTAAAACTTACCACTTTACCAGGCCTTCCCCATGTGCAAATAAATCCCTCCTGACAAGCAGTGACTATACAGTCTTCAAGAAAAATTAACACAGTCAGTCTTTCGTGTGCTATCTTTTTACAGATGAGCGGCTCTAACAAGGGGACGTCTTCCATCCGAGGACACAGGGGCGTCCCCAGAGTCTTTGCTGGGTCCGTTTTGGTTTTAGTAACCAGGTTCAGTTTGTCACTGCTCTTGCTGGAAATGTGTCCCATGCTGTGGTTTCGCTTGTGGTCCTTCTCGTGGTGCCTGTCCTTCCGGTCGTGCAGGGAGAGCGTCGCAAATTTGCTGACCCCAGAAGCGACGGCCCCGTCAGCGACGCTGCTCTTGCTGCCGGCGCTGGAGACGGTGGAGTGTGGCAGGCTGTTGGAGCGGGGCAGGGGCGGGGGTGCGGAGTTGCCCGGTGTCGTGACGCTGTTCCCGGTGCTACCGGCGGGCGGGCTCGTGGCATTCATGACATTGGTGTGTGTCCTTGCTCTTGAAAGGGGCTGGTGAGGGAAAAGGATGTCTTCCGTGAGGTCCCAGAGGCAGAGCTGTGTGTCCTGGCCCACGGAGCCAAACCGGTATGTAACGCTGACGGGGCGGCTCTCAGCAGAGTTCCGTTTGGATAGCCGGGACTGCGTGCTGTTCGCCCGGTCTCGGCCAAAATGAAGAAGGTCCTGGAAGTCCTCGTCGCTGCCACTAAACTCCATTGGGTCGCTCTCTTCCACGCTCGTGGTATAGGGGTCGAATGCCACGACGCTGACCCAGGATTTGTGCCCGTGGCCTCGAGCTATCACTCGGCAGTCCACAAAAGACCAGACCGTCACCAGGTCGTCCTCGCCGCCCGTCACGATGTACTTGCCATCCGGGCTCCAGCACACACACAACAAGCCTCCGAAGTAGCTCTTCATCGTACCGTGCAACTCCACCGAGTCAAAGTTGAACACGCGCAGAAACCCATCCTGGCTCACGCATGCCAAGAACTTGCCATCTGGGGAGAAAGCAAACTCGTTGAGGGCCCCCTCGCCCACCGTCCACTTAAGGAGAGGGTTCCTCGTGGATTTGCTCTTGCAAGTGTGTACGGCAAAGCTCTCACCCTGCTTCAGAAGCTGGTAGTGGGGGGCTGTGGTGCCACAAGTGTGCTCCACATTATACAAGTACATGTTCCCACTCGCATGGGCTACTAGGAAAAGGCTTTCCGAACCGGGAACCCATTTGACACAGGTTACGCGTGACTTGTCTATTAGTCTCTGTGAAGACAAAGGAGAACAAGTTATCACAATGGAGAAGCTTTAAAGGTCTACTTTTCCAGCAAGAAACTTGTCTGCTTCTCGGTGAGAAGGGAAGAGTCCATCCGGGCACTGCACACTCTATCCCGTGGTCAGCCAAACCAGCGAAGAGCATTTGGGCCCCTTGTAGAATTATTTCTAGAATTGCACTTGGGTGTTAGGTCACTGGCTTTCGCTGAGGGAGTCAGTCATTCAACCAACACTGTTGAGAGCCTACCACGTGCCAGACACTGTACCAGGCGCTGGGACACACTGGTGAGAGGGCCAGCCCTCGGGCCACTTTCACTTCTTACGCTAGGAGCATCTGAATCTGTGATTCACCGCACCCACACACAGCATCCTCTCTACGAAGACCCCCGGGGGAAATCTCGCAGTCCTCACAGCCGGGAGAGCTATGCCTCCCAGTTTCTCTGCATTTTATCGTCATGTAAGTCATGTGCCGACTACACCTGCCCCTCTGCTTGGGCTGCTCCAGGGTCGGGGGGAGGCAACGTGCAGCCACTGGCAGCAGCACACAGGACTTCAACGCACACTCGCTGGGCTCTACCTCAGCTCTGGCTTCACTGAAACTTCCTCACTCAGATTTGCTGTCCTGTGTGCATCTTTATAAGCAATTTCTCCAAATCTTCTTTGGAACAAGGTGGTGTTTAAAGAAATAAACAGATGATTAATTCAGGAGTATGTGCCTAATCACTGCCGCTCCACTCACTGCTAATTTCTGGTCCACTGACCAGCTGTTCCTTTAACTCGCAAAGATCAGGAGTGCTGCCTTTAAAACCCAAAGAACAAAAGGCCAAAGTAAAAACCACCCAAAGGCAGAAGTGTGCTTCCCTGCTTGCGGACCTTGCCGTGGGGCTTGCTGGCACAGCAGCTTCCACATGGGTGCCCCTCTCCATCTTCCAAATCACATCACCAGAAACTATCCAGAAGTTCCCAAGACTCCCAAGATTTTACAAACTCCTCCTACCAAACGTTCTCCACGGCCATCTCCCCGGGAGCCAGGTGCCTCAGGAGCCCGGCAGGCTCCGGGTGCGTTAAACACTCCCACTTCCCCTAACTGGTTGGGATTCCTGGCCCGAGCCTCAGAGGGCCCTGGGGCACGGATGTGATCCTCCCTGCCCCACGGTAGGCTTTGCACACATATGCTGCGTGTGCTACAACTTTACAGAAAACCACATGAAAAGAACATGAAGTCACTTGGGTTTTTTTTCAGAGAAGCGATGAATGAACTGTGCAGGCTGTTGCAGAATACTAGGCCCCGGGGCTGGGGAAGAGAAAGGAGGCCAGCCCCACACAGCACGCAGGGCCCAGGGTGCAGGGGAGGGGTGGGCACTCAGCAGGCGACACTGCTTCTTGCCCCCCGCAGTGTGGGAGCCACAGGGCAGCACCACTGGCCCTCTGAAGAGAGACACACGAGCTGGCCTTGGGAACACAACCGTTTTCATCCCCTGCCTCCTTCCCTTCCTACCTCTAAAAGGCATCTGACCTACACCAATGCCAACAACCTGAAAGCCCAGCGACCACTCTGGCATGAGGCCTTCACTGCTTCTTCCTAAGAGGTTACAGAGGTAACTTGCAAGGCCAGGTTGGAGGTTTCATCTTGGGGGGGCCCACCCCCATCCCTCAGACCTTGCTGCCCCTGCAGGCCTCAGGCCACCATGGCTCACCCCCATGCGGGGCAGCCTTGTCAGGTGGCTCCAGCGCTAACTTGGACTGGCCGCCAGGCTGCCATCCTTCCCCCAGCACTGTGGCTCTTGGCTCCTGCACCTTTACATGTCACCACAACCACATAGATGGCGGTCTTACCAACAAAACACTACTGCCACTCTACCCTGTGGAAATTTTTAAGGACAAACATAACTTTCAGCACTATGCTTAGGAGAAAAATTTATTTTTTGGCTTAGAGACACGACAAAAATAATTCCATTAGAACTCAAAATTGTAATACTGTCAAGTAAATGTAGTATTGCTCTGCAGCTGTGAGGCATGAAGACAAAGAATTACAGCACTGCTGTTACCATAAATGTTACTGGGACCACAAAACACACTTAGAGACTTCATTCCCTATTAAAAGGTGCCTCGAGACGACCGTAAGTAGATACATGGAAGTAACTTATGGACAAGCACAAGCCTCCCCTCCTGGGCCCCCAGCCCGGCAACCAAGCACACAGCAGTCACACTGTGGCATCTGGGCACCGGGTCCGGCTGTGTAGGCGACTGCAAACCCAAACAAGCACAGGCCCCTGGACCCGGCTCTGACATGGAAGGGGCCTTTCCTGACAGGTCGTGCTCTCTGATGTGGGGAAAGCATCTGCCTCGAGTGGTGGTACCCAGGTCTCCCCCAGGTCTGGGGCATGAGGCACACATACTGGGAAGGCAGTGCTCACTTCCCATCGGAGGCTCTACTCCGTGTGCCAGGCACTGGGTAAAGCACTCTGCACACATGTTTCTTAACCTCAGTAGGACCCTATAAGGCCAGCTTTTGTTTTGTCTGAATAGGGCAATCTATTAATAATTCACATAAAAGTGTGCAGTAGAGAGTGCATTCACATCCCTCTCCTCTGTTGCAGGTCACCTGTCCCCAGGTCACTGGCATTCAGCTTCCTGTTTCTCTCTCCACAGTGTCTCCATCCATGCACAAGGCAGATGCGGATCCAAATCCACCCACCCTCCTTTCTTCACACCAGAGAGCACACGAGGCACTGGGCGCCCTCCTGCTCCACTCAGGTGTCTGTGCTGGTACCAAGACAGCCTCCCCATTCATTTCTAAAGTGCAGAGTATTCAAAGTCCCCACTGATGGACATTTACATGGCAACGAATGACCTGGCACACATGGCAGTTTTCGTGTGTATGAGAACACCCACAGGATGAATTCCCAATAACATAGCTGGGTCGAAACATATATAGGTCTATAATTTTTATAGACATTGCCAAATAACCTCCCACAGAGGACAGAACGCTATATTCTCATCAGCAATGTAAGAGCACCCGCTTCCCCATAGGAAGGTCAATATGATCACTGCATTACCACCAGGAAACAGAGGTTCGGAGAGCCAAGAAACCTGCCGGCAGCCCCACTCACTCACCCGCACGCTTGCTCATCATTCCTTCATTCTTTATCAATGCATTCATGCCAGGTGCTGAAATAGCTCTGATTAAAACAGACAGGCATTCATGTCCAAGTGGGAGGAGAGGACAGTAAAACCTGCAAGATCTGAGGGTGACGAGAGCTGCGGAGAAAAACAAACCAGAGGGAGGAGACCCAGTGCTGATGGAGAGGAGGCTGGAGCACCTTCCATCTCAGGCAGGAGGGCCTAGCAAGACTCCTCCAGCGGCGAGGGCGGGCTAAGGCTGAAAGCACACAGAGGTAGGCCGAGAGCATGTGGCGAGCACAGAGGGAACCACAGCAGCGAGGTGCTGAGGCGGGAGCAAACCCAGCAATGGCCATCACACTGAAAGAAGGGAGCCAGAGCAGAGGGAAGACTGGGCCAGGGGCACTGTCCCGTCCTACGCCTCGACAAACACAGACCGAGGCCAGGGCCACTCACATCGGTTCTCAGCAACAGGACACAGGCCTACCTCAGACCCTGAGCCAGGGCAGGAGGCACAACTCCAGGGCAGCTAGGAGAGATTCACGGAATTTAAACGACTCTGGTTATTATTTGGTTTGGGTTTAACAAAAAAGGAAGAGAAAAGAAAGCATTTCACTCTTGTCTTTCTAACTAAGAAACAAATACCTGGAACATTTTATTCAATAAATATAAAGAACAAAGCCCAGTTTCTACACCATAAAGGTATATTTCTGTTGCTGAAAATGTCTAGTAAAAAAGTAAAGAATCTCAGTGCTCCTCGTTAAATAACGGGATGACCCCATTAGGCTTGAATACCCAGTACCATTAATGGCGCCCTGAGCTGGATGAGCACAGTGATAAAACTACCTCAGCAGATCCCTGGCCCCTCTGAGGAGCTCCTGAGCAGGGCTGGGGTGGGAGTGGCTGAGAGAGGCAGGGGTGGGAAGGGCTGTGCTGGAGAGCAGCTCAGGACAGAGCAGTCTGGGCAGACAGGGGATGTGGGGGATGTGCACAGCACCTGTTCTGGATGGAGCGCCTAAGAGGAGGCAGGGAATTAGGCCTGGAATTGTGAGCTGGGGTTCAGGACAGCAAAGTCTCAGGCTGAGGGGACTTTGGGCCGTGACCCTGAAGCCCTGGGCCATCCAATCGCACAGCCCTGAGTACTTGAAATGTGCCTGAAGTAAGATGTGCTTTCTGTGTAAAATATACACTGGAGTCTGAAGATGTGAAAAAGTATGGAAGCAATCTCATTCATAATTTCATACTACGTATATGTTGAAACAATATTTTGGTTATATAGAGAAAACAATCTTTTTTTTTTTAATTTTTATTTATTTATGATAGTCACACAGAGAGAGAGAGAGAGAGAGAGAGGCAGAGACATAGGCAGAAGGAGAAGCAGGCTCCATGCACCGGGAGCCTGACGTGGGATTCGATCCCGGGTCTCCAGGATCGCGCCCTGGGCCAAAGGCAGGCGCCAAACCGCTGCGCCACCCAGGGATCCCGAGAAAACAATCTTAATTTCACCCATTTTTTGCTTATTTAATGTGCTGTTAGAAAATTTAAGATTGCATGTGTGGCTCATGCTGTATTTCTACTGGTGGTGTGGCTGCGCAGTCAGGGAGTTCAGGCTCCTGGGAGGTGCGGGGGAGTGACAGAATGAAGAGAAAATCCCTCCGGCAGAAGGTACAGAATGGATGGAGGTGGGGCAGGTGGGGCAGCCACCAGTTAAGAGGCTGTGACAATCGTGTGTGGACAGAAAGGTCTCAAACTTGACCATGGCAAGATGGGCTGTTCACAACGATGAGGTGGGGAGTAGGAGGTGGGGGTGGGGAAGGGCATGTGAATTCTTCTGGGCCTGGAGACTGAAGGACTGCCACACACAGAGAAGTCTGGGGGTGGGATTATGCTGGGGAGAAATCCAAGTGTCCTCATCCAGGAGATGGGGAACCAGCTGAGAACAGTGAGAGCCAGATCTGTGACCTCCTAAGACCCCCAAGGAAGGGACAGCATGGAAGAAAAGGACACTGTGACCCTCCACTCACAGGGAGCAGGACAAAAATCAGCCAGGCCGAAGGAAAATCCAAGGAAAACCCCGACGGAAGGAAGGAGCTAATGCTGAGTGAAGGAGCTAATGCTGAGGAAGGAGCTAATGCTGAGTGGCCTCTACAGGCCAGGAGCTCAGAGGCATCAAGCTGCCCTCCCCTTCTCCTAGGTTGCCTCAGCCTACACACCAGGATGTGAGGGTCTCCAGGGGTCAGTGACCCCAGCAGGGCCCAGGCAGGCAAAACAGGAGCAGGGAGGCTTCCTTAGGAGAGCTGAGGAGCAAATCTGAGGGGGGAGGGCAGGAGAAGAAAGCTGAGGGGACACCTCACTGGTGGAGGGGAGCACCAAAAGGGGGATGGAGCCGGGCCAGTGCTCTGGGAGGGGGAAAGGGCAGGGAGGTAGCTGAGGAGGTTCAGTAGCTAAAATACTCTCTGTAAGGTCACCTGGCTCAGCCACTGGGCTTCCATTAAAGAGTCAAATTCCAAAATGCTCTGAGCCAATTTCTATAATCACTTTTGTAAAAACCAAACACAAACTTGAGATCCGGTCTGCCATCTCTGCATGTCATGGAAATGGGCTCCCACACCCACTGGGCCTCTCACTAATGTACACCAGCAGCCCCACACAATCCCCACTTGAATTCCAAAGAAACTGTCCCTTTGCTGATACAGATCTGGTAAAAATCTAACATTAAAACTACCATCACTAATGGCATTGAGATAAGATTTTTCTAACTATAATAAACTAGTTAGGGGAATCCCTGGGTGGCTCAACGGTTTAGCGCCTGCCTTTGGCCCAGGGCGTGATCTGGAGTCCCGGGATCGAGTCCCACGTCGGGCTCCAGCATGGAGCCTGCTTCTCCCTCTGCCTGTGTCTCTGCCTCTCGCTCTCTCTGTGTCTCTCTCTATCATCAATCTTTGAAAAAAAATAAACTAGTTAAAAGGAAGGAAGAATAAAAATAAATCTATAATCATGTTAAAGTGTCACTGCTAAGACGAAACTTTCTAAAGCACTTAGTTGTCTTGTTTACTTTTTATTTTGGGGGAAGGAGTGACAGGGAGAGAGAACCTCAAGTAGATTCTCTGCTGAGCACAGAGCTCAACCCGGGGCTTGAACTTAAAACCATGAGATCGTGACCTGAGCCAAAACCAAGTCGGATGCTCAAATGACTGAGCCACCCAGGCGCCCCTTGTCTTTTTATTTTTTGTAGAATCTACTACTACCAACATGACAAGCAGCAAAAAATTATCTGGGGAGCAGTGGGTATGCATTTTGTAATGCAGGTATTATTTTGCAACAAAAATACTAAAGCAAACAATTCAAAACCACAGCTAGGGGGCGAGGGTGGGGGGAGCCATAATGTAGCCACAGGCAAAACTGGTGACCAAGGTCTTTGCTTATATAAACGCATTTAAAGAGAGCTGCTTCCCTTCAGTGTGAGGAAAGAGTATTTCAAAGCCACGTAAAAGAAGATCAAATGCCATTTTACGATGCTAAAACTTTAAGGAGTCCAGCATTACATGCTCCTTTCCTTCCTTTGATTAAAAAAGCAACAACAAAAAACTAACAAAATGCCAATAACCACTCTTTTATCCCAGAACTGGACAGAGGATGACACAGCTGGGTCTGGCTCTTCCGCCCGAGGGCTCTCAGCACCAGGAAGGAGAGGAAAGATGCAGCCTGGGGCCCTTCAAGACATCAGATGAGGACCCATCCAGTGTGATGGCCCCAGGCTTGCAACCCGCCAGAGGGAAAAGAGTCAAGAGCAGAGGGTCTCCTTACCTGTCAGTAATGAAAGCAGCCACAACAACAAGTACATCTTAGATTTTACATCTTACCCAACAATCAAAACATACTTGAAAGTCTTTGAAGTTACTATTCTATGGATACAACCCAGAAATAATGAGAATTTCTACAAATAATAAGTCTGAGTTCATCATCTAGAAACTGTCCCTTTATAATTTCCCCTCCCCAGTACTCCAGAACCCCTGGTGGTAAACAGTGAGCTCCTCACACGAGGTCCTTCACACAAGGCAACTGACCGGCCGGGACAGGGGTGGGGGGTGGGGGGGTGGGGGGGGGTCTCCTTCCCAGGGAGCTTGCAATTGCAAAGTGAAAGTGTGCTCCTTGGGCTGGGAGCTCATGGGATGTGCCCACATACACCCAGCAGAGGCCCCTGGACACAGTACATATAGAATGCTGCAGACATACCCTGGATCCACTAGAGAAAGCAGACACTCAGGGGACCTGTGGGCGTCACCCCCAGGGAGGCTGGAAAGGACCAGGCACTTCCTTCCTTCTGGACTGAACAAGTACGACAGACAGCCAGGCTCCGCAGCATGACAAGGACACCTGGGCAGTGGGGCATGAAGGGAGCAGGGCTCATCTCTCTCACTCTGCTGGCCAGACCAGGAGGAAGAGGTCACAGGACCTCTGATGGAACATGTGAACATACCAGTCTCACCTCATTAAAAAAGTAAAAACTACAAAGACAATAACGCCAACAGTGAGCACCGGGGTGATGTTTTCCCATCTTTATACATCTATAAAGCATTAAAAAAAATTTTTTTTTAATTTTTTAGTTACTGGAGGGGGAAAAAAGTCACCTTTTAAGATATACTCAATTCCCAGATATTTCTATCTATCTTTAATGTCGTGGATTTCTGGACTCTAATTCCATCCATCCATCAAGCCACACAAGCATCTGCCATATTTTCATGGGCCAAGAACCCGTACAAGGGAAGCAAAAGTGGAAATCGGTACTGGGGTGTGTGTGCACGTGTACATGTGTATGACGGGCAGCAGAGAGAAGCACTCAGGTGAGCACTCGGGACCAATGAGATAAGCAGTTAGCCCTCCCTCCCCCAAGCTTTACACACGGGCACTCTCTGCCTGGGCTGTCCTGGACACCTACTGGCTTCTCCTTCAAAACTGCTGGTATCTCCCCTTCCAAGGAGCCCTTCTTTCCACCCCTGAATGGAAGGTGCTCCGTGGGCTTCCCCTCTTTCTGCAAACTGCAGAACAGCCAAGGGTTCATGCTCTCAGACCTTTGCTCAACAATGTCCGTCCTCACCGCTCTTTCCAGGTGGGGTGGGGGTGGGAGCAGGGAGGCATCCAGGCTCAAGTGTTCTGAGCCACTAGGCTGAGTCCCTAAGTTGCAGGGAATAAAGTGCCCTGTGGAGGCCACATGACGAGCAGGCCAGAGTGTTGGGGGGACAGTAAGAGCCTGGTAGTCTTCTTTGCTCTCACTACACTTTCTCCGCAGATCTTTTGTCTGATCTCAGGGAGGTGATGACTATTTACATGCCGAATTCCTGCATTTTCATCCCTGGTTTTGGGCTCCAGGTCCATGTATCTAACATCTACCAGCCTTTGAAGCTTGTCAAGTACAGAATTGAACTCTGATCTTTCCCTCCACTCCCCAAACCTACTCCTTCTTCAGTCTTCCCCAGTGTGGAAGGGACAGCCAGAAACCTACCAGTGTTCATGCCTCTCTCCAATTCAATCTCCGAGCAGTAGCCAGGGAATTTTCAAAAACACCAGCCTGACCTTGTGCTCCTGCTTCCTTCTGTGGGAATCGCACGCCTCAGCCAAGAGGCAACAGCTGGGCGCCACCCTAAGTGGCACCACACTCCGGTCTCACAGCCTCCTGGTACACCACCCTCCCCGGGTCCATGGCCCCCTCTCCATTCTCCTGGTCTCAGCTTCTTTCCTACTCAAGGCCTTTACCTGCTCTCCCTTCTGGGAAACTCTCCATCTCAAGCTGTTCCATGGCTGGCCGCCTCCTCAGGGGAGGTTCCAGCTAGAGCACAGCAACTACTTCATGAAATGTCCTCCACCACCCCTGTGCCTCTCCCTGCCCGCCCCCCCGCCCCCGCCCCGGCCTCTGCCTCCTCAACTGGCACATGTCACCATTTGCCCCAAGCGTGTGTGAGGGGTGCTACTGTTTACATATCTACCCCTCTCTCAGCAGGTATCTACAGGGCAGGCTCGAGTAGGCACACAGAAGGTAACCAAGGTCTGTTGCCTGGATGAGACATGGTCGCTGCTCTCGTTCAAGCCCTCAGCCCTCACACAAACAGGCACCAGCCTCCTCACTTGTCACCCTGCTACTCTCTCTCCATTCTGACCCACCCTCCACAAGCACTGACAAGCACTCTAAAGGACACACTTGACACGGTCACTCTCTTGATCAGAAGCCCAAAACTACCTTTACAGCCTCCAGCGTCAGATCCAAGCCTCTCAGCATGTCAGGGCATTTACAGTCTGGTTCCGACAGCGCACCCGCTGGCTCCGCCTCCCACCTCTCTGAGGCCTACCTGCTGCCATGATCATGCCTGGCCACCCAACACTCCTCTGCATACCAAGCAGTTTGCTTCAGCTCTGAGAGCCTCTCTCACCCTTCCCCAATTCCTGTGCATCTTTCAAGACCCAGATTAAGTGTCACCTTCTGGAAATCTCAGACTTCCTCCATCAAACTTAACTTCTGCTTTATGGTATTTGATACACACTGAAGAATACAGTTAACACATATCCTCTGGCACTTTGCTCCTGACACCCTGATAACATGCCCCAGTACCCTATCCATCTGCCTTACTAAACTGTGAGCTCCTAGGAACACAGAGGCCCAGCCATCTGGCGACCACATGTGGTGGGGCTTACAGTCTGTGAAAGTAATTTCAGTTCCACCTCTGTAGTCAACGTACTACCTGCCTGGACAATTCACTTACCTTCTCTTTGACTATTTCCTCATCTGTGAGATGCTAACAGCTACTCACCCGACCATGAAGAGGACAAATATTAAACACTCTGAAACCGCTAACTCTCATACCAATGCAAAGCATGGCGTGATGATGGCTTTCACCACCATTCCTGGCACTCTTGGAGAAACAAACCTCTAATGACCCTTGCTCTTACACATCCTGACCAAAATCTGATGAAAATCGTATCCACACAGCCAAAGAATTTCCTTACTGTGAAAGCCTCATGCTATAAGTGCCAAGCTGGAATTTAACCATACACAGCCCTAGTATGGTGAACAGACATTTTTCAAATAAAATATAAGACAAGTATGAAACCGCTCATGCTTGAATCACCAAGTGAGGAGCTGCTTCCTAGCCTGCAATCCCTACTGCTGTCCAGAGCAAGAGACAGATCTGGCTGATGCATCTGAGCACTCTCAGAGCCCCAAGACTCCTGCCTCCCCCATGATGACACACAAGCCCCTCTTGTTCTCAAAGTGGCATTCTGTGCCATCCTCAGCGGGAGGAGCCTCCTGATCTCATTTGCCAATAGCCCTTCCTCCTCAACAACATGCCCCCTACCTGAATACAAACAAAATCCCACAATGACTCCAAATTCAGTTTCTGGTGACAATGCAAAGAGTGGTTGCTCCCCCACAACCACCACCAGGAGGGGAGAAAAAAATCATTCAGCTACCAGGAAATCACTTCCTCAGATGTTATTAATAAAACATTTAGGTAAATAAAAGTTTTCTGCTTCAGACTTATTTTTAACAGAAAATGGGATAAATACTTCTCTTCTAGAGTTTTGTCAATCCACATGGCAAGTTCTGTTTCCTGTCAACCCAGTTGAAACTAGAAAAGGAGATGGCCTGGTTCAAGAGATCTCACCAAATCCATTGGCAATGCCAAACAGAAGCATTGTGGATGGGGACCAGCTGTGTGTGGACAGTGTGGGCCAGGACACTGCAAAAGAATCCACATTTTAACTGCAATCTGTCAACTTGAATATTATTGCCCCCCCACCAAATTATTTCTTATAAACCAGAACCTATAATGCACTTCTATTTCAAGCTTATAACATCAAAACCAGGAAACAGCAAAAAACCATGTGTCCTTCCTAAGAGAGGGGTCCTATGTAACCTGACTCTTGTCACATCAGGGTTGAGGTCACAAGTCAACCCTGGGGCCCTGGGCTTCTAGACTGGCAAGCCCCTTACAACTTTTCCATTTGCTGAGAAAGTCACACTGAAACAGAGAAGTGAGAACACTGAATCTACAAATGGCAATTCTGCGGCCGAAAAGCACCCCCGACAGCTTTACCATACACCATCTATGTGGCAACTGTTACGTGCCACATCTAACAGTTCTGACCTGTTCCTGAACACACAGCTCACATAGCTCAGGCTCCTTCCAGAACAAAACTGGAGACGCTAGAAATCAAACACATGCTATAAGACTAGCAAAAGCTACGTCCTGTGATCCATCTTTAAATGCCAGCATTTCAAATATGTCAAAGGTGATGTTACAGCAAATATCTCTAAGAGAAAGAAAGCTACTCTTTAGCCAAACACCTGTCAAATGGAGACACAAAAGACTGAGCTACAATTTAAGTGGCCTAAGGAAATATTATCAAGTTCTTCAATCTGCATGAAATTTTCTGGTGATGTGAACAAGGTCCAGAATTCTGTATTTTCTTATTTAAGCTATAAATATCAAGTGACAGTTTTGTCCCTGTCTCCATTATAAAAGTTTTAAAGCACCTGCTAAAGGCAGCTGAGCACGCTCCATAAAAATTGCACAAAACAGTTCCCCCAAGGAAGAATAGATATGTCAACAAGTTAATCACCACATTTAAACGGGTAATACTAGGTAGGACAGTGAAAGAATGAAAAATGGGCTTTAGCTCGGCGTGTAAAATAAGGCCCACTGCCCTTGGTAAGAACGTATAAATTCTTAAAGGGATTCTTAACAGCTAAGACAGGGTGCTACTTACTTCCTCATTAAATAGTTTGCTAGTTTCTTTTTTGATTGGATCTATAAGCTGGACTTGGCCTGCGGAAAAGCCCACTAGGAGAGAGACACTTTCTGCTGTGGCTGTTAGGTGGTTGAAGTCATGACAAGTAGGCTGTGTTCCTTTGTATATCCTTTTATCTATTGGTTTACTCAAGTCAGCAGCCTGGAGGAGAAAGAGAAAAATACATACGGTAAACAGCACATTGAGATGAGAAATCTAATAGTTACACTATTTTATACTCCATTACGATGTTCAATCTTAAAAACAAAGGTATTTAAATTTTTGTTTCAGTTTTCAGCATTTTGTAAAAGCACTTTCACATACATAAGCCAATTTGATATTGTCAAACTATTCATAATATAACTGTTACCTCCATGACTTATTCTTCAAATATCTTTAACATAAGCTCCTGGACTTCAGGAGGAAAACTTGAGATAACTAATTCAGTATTTGCAAAATGCATTCATTCCAAGCAATTTCTAACAGAGTACCTCTAACCACATAAAAACTCAGCTTGCAAATGTATCTACGGCATCTAAATGCTCACTGGTGAGTTACCTGTAGCCCAGGGGTTCTCAAAGTGTGGTCCCGAGACCATTGGTGGCAGCAGCAGCATCACCTGGAAACTCAGAAATGCAAACTCTCAAGCCCCACCCCACATCAAATGAATCTGAAACTACAGGGGTGGGCCTAGCAAGCCTTCCAGGTGATTCCGATGCTCACTCCAGATTTGAGAACCACTGCTGCAGCCAATTATAAGCAGGTGCCTTCTTAGTGGGTCCCGGTCCCTCTTCTGCATTAGCTTTCAGGTACCTTCACTTACTGAGGCCACACTCCAAAGTGCGTGACACGCATCATCTTTAAACCTTACAATGATCCCTCAAAGTAGAGAACGTTCCCCCATTTTGCAGATGAGAAAACAAGCTTAGGGAGGTTAAATAACTCGGCCACCATACCTACCTAAGTAAATAAGCAACTGGATGTGGAACCCAGGTCTGTTTGACCATAAAAGGGATGGGGAGAACACACACCCCAAAGTCAGAAGCAAATATTTCTGACTTGGGCCAAAAGTGATTTTTCAATCTGCCTCCCCCTAAATCCCTAAAGCAGGACTTTTTTCTTCATGAGAAATGTTCTGTGCAATCTAATGTGCTGGATTCACGTGGAAATTAAGGACACCACCCTCCAGTCTTAGTGGGAAGTCACAGGTGCAGACAACCAGGCTGCTGAGCCCATCCTCTGACACAACCACTGGGGCCACGGCTCTCGTTATCTGCTGACCAAACCCTGAGTTAGGTTCTGAAAATGTCTTTCCCCCAAAGAGGCCTGTGACATTGTGCCGAGGATTCTGTTTCATTTTCCAAATAACAAACACAAATACTGAGTAGAAAAGAGGAACTCAAAAATCACAGGCATCTTTGAGCAAACTCCAAACCCGAGCATTTGAAGTGTGGACCCGAGTGGAACAGGATCTCTGAGAGCCCAGGGCTGAGGAATGAAGATACATGCCATGCGGACACTCTCCCAGCCTCACCTCGGTTAAAACGGAGATGAGAATCTCTGTTCTACCAACCTCATGGGATTGTCTGGAGGATGAAATAAGAGAATATATACGTGAAAGAGGCTTGAAAAGTGTAATATAAAGCACGATACAAAACACAGGGAAGTCCTGACTTTGCAGCAAGGCGAAATGGGGCCAGTTCAGAAGGGAGTAAGTGCTGAGGCAGGCTGAAGGCTGTGCCCTGAGGAGGTATGAGGGAGCTTCAGGGGCCAGAGAAAGCCACCTCTGCCCCCTCCCGTTCCCCCACAGGGACAGGCCAGGGACAGGCCACCTGAGGGAAGCTGCTCCCAGGATGGGTCCTGAAAGCAGGGAAAAAGCAGCTAGACTAAGGGACCTTTAGCAAATAATTTCAGAGCAGAGAAGGTATTGGTAAATGTCAAAAGAGCCCAAGCTAGAAAAAGACATTGGCAGCTAGAGACAAAAACCAAATCTAAAATACATACAATTATTACATGATCTCTACACCAGCATATATCTGAGAATTTTTTTTAAAGTTTGCTTAGGGAATTTCCCCCTTAAAGAACATATCTAAAATTATGCACAAAACTATAAAAATCAATTCAAAGGCAAGACAAAAATTAGCAGAGAAAACAATATAAATTAAATGAGCAAAAGAACATCCAATGGTTTTCAGAAACAACAGAGGAAGTAAGCACATCCATTTTCCTGAATATTGTTACTAGGGTAGAGTTAAACTTACAGACCCCTCCCAGTAACTACATTAGCTCACTTCTTGGTATATTTACTATATATCCTGCCTAATAAGGAACTTTATTGAAAAGATGTCATCTGTAATTAGATTACATGTATTTTAAATGCCAATAGAAAGACTACTTTTACTCTTAAATCATGTAAATAGTCCCAAAACATCCTGCTTACTAATCTGCTTAACAACTTTCTTCCCAGACCAGGGCTCTCACAGTGTACCAGTCTGCGCCAGTCTACAGGCAAGATTAAGTACAGAGATGAGAATAAGCATTTAGAAACTTTTATGGCAATCGGACAGAGTAACTTTCTATTGACTCAATAATAAAAATTAGAATTTGTATTGTGCACCTCTATCATTTTGTTTCCCAGTATCTTTTTTTAAAAATTTTAATAAAGTAGCAGTCTAGACAGATGGAAAATTTTAACAATTGGTCCTTCAACACTGGTGAGAAGCACTGCCCTAGGAGGCACAAAAGTAAACCGAGGCCCAAGAAACACTCAGAATCTCTCTCATCTGGGGTGACTCCCTGTCCCCAACCCCCAACGGCACCAGCCTTACTAGAACAGCAAGCAACATGGCCCTTACAGCAAGCACAAACTACTATGAAGCCCTATGTGACTGCTAGGTAAATGCCCGTAAGAAATTCGACTTCTGAGAAACCCATGGACTCCACCACAGGTCACTGAGCTATATGGAGCCCAACACCAGAGGGAGAAAGTCTGGTTACCAGTACCTGCCTTCATCTCGAGCAATGCCGTCATCTCTGACCCATTTTGTCCTCTTTCTTCTGCAACCAATCACCAAGTTCGATCTCTTTTCCTTTTTTTTTTTAAAGATTTTATTTTATTTATTTTATTTATTCATAGAGACAGAGAGAGGCAGAGACACAGGCAGAGGGAGACGCAGGCACCACACAGAGAGCCTGACGTGGGACTCGATCCCAGGTCTCCAGGATCACGCCCTGGGCTGCAGGCGGCGCTAAACCGCTGCGCCACCGGGGCTGCCCCTCGATCTCTTTTCCTATTAATGTGTTGGTGTCCTATTTCTTCTTCCTCCTCTTCCTCTCTTCTTTGGGGGTGGAGGGGTGCCAACACAGACACTGAATTCACACACATTTTAGTAGCAGTAATAACCACCTGAACAGCCATGCCTCTTCTGCATGGGGTTGCTAGATGGCTTCCCAGGGAAAGGAAGTCAGGAGAAAGAACCCAGACTTTGGAGCCAGGCAGGCCTAGGTTCAAAGCCTGCCTTCCCTCTGGGAAGACGGGTGGCCTCAGGCAAAGTGCTCCACAGCAAGTGAGTGGTGAGGCCCACCAGGAATGGATCTACGAAGCACAGGGCGTGCAGATTCACCTGACTGGCAGCTACCATTGTTAATCTGTCCCTGTCATAGCTTCCTAATTTCCCTTACATTGGAGTGACACCGACTTCCACCTGTGGAGTGAAACATTTGCTGGGCACCAGTGGCTTCACATTCACATCTCTCACATCACAGTCCGCCCCCAAAATACCCTGCCTTGGGGACACTGATACCACTGGCCTGCCATCCTCTGGGGAGGGACAGGGAAGGGACTCAGTCCTTCAGGGCCCAGCCACCAGCCCTGGGCAGGCCCTCTGCGGGAGGGCGGCCCTACTGCTGGGGGGTGGGGTGGGGATTTTATCCAGTGGTTCAAGCCCCACCTCCAAAAAGCTTTTCCCAACCCCCGTTCTTTGGGTTGGCTCCTTTATCTCAATTCTCAAGTCCTTAATTTGTTCCACAAAATTTAGTATCTAATCGCTTATATGATTATAGTATTATGTCTATTATCAATTACAATAAAATTATAATTACTATAAAAAATTACAATAAAACTCCTTTAAGGAGCAGAACTTCTTTATTAAGTAATAACCACTGTATTATTCCACAAAATCAGCCTTTATGTTTCAGCTTTCTGGTGAATTCTGCATAGATGAGTTAGATCACTTGGAATTTTTTTTTAATGCATCTGCATCCTAATTATTGTTAATTACCTGAATTCTTAAACACGAATTTATAGTGGAATGTATTTTTAAAAAATCTTACCAATGTTAAGAATTAGATCACGTTTGGTTACTCAGCCCCAGCAGTGTCTGGTCTGTCACAAGTGCTGTCTTGAACAAATGAAACTCGAGTATTCCAAATTTTTCAGGGGTAAGATTAAATTGTATTTTATGCTCATTTGTTTCTGCATAAGAAGTTACTGATTGCAAATAATCTGTGTCTTGTTCGCAATAGAAAAATTTTAAATGATGATTTATAAATTCCTACCACAGACACAAGCTGGTTATCAAAATCCTTGATCAATAAGTACAAACAAAAATGTCATAAAGGTCTGCAAAAGAAGTCCTCTTATTCCAGCTCACTCTTCACCCCAGGCCCCCACCTGACCTACTGGAGAACGCCTCAGCAAAAGGAAAGCTCCCACAGGCTCAATGGGTCTGCTTGCACTGCCAGGGCCCCCGCACCCTGGCACAGCCCTTAGCAGAACTCAGAGAAGACATGTGGGCTTGTGCCAAGCCCCCTTCATGTGAACCTGCTACTTGACATTCCTGAATGCCTAGAAGCATCTGATGTGATACAGAAAATATCTCAGAAACACATCTTTTTGAAAATGCATGTCAGATTATGATATATGAGGGGGAGGGCAGTGTCAGTAATAAGGTGGGATTTTCCCTAAATTTTATATTTTCCTTCCCCATCTGAGAATCACTTCAGAGAGAACCAGTCGCATAGAACTTGTCAGAAAGGAGTCCATCCACCCATATCTACCCACATCCAACATGATGCTAGATTCATCTTCATGAAGCCTTAGGTCACTCTTCCATTTAAAACCTCCATGGCTGTGCCCTAACACTGGCTGAATTCCTCAGCTTGCACCCACAGGCCTTCCTAATATGGACCTCATCATCCCTTCTCCTTCACACGCATTTCCTCCAAAGGCACTTGTTCACATGCTGCCTGTGCTCTTTACTCTTTCTTGCCTTTCCTTACACTCTTTTCACTTCGGATACCTTCCTCATGCAGTTTCCAAACAAATTCTGTTCACGGCAGCACAAATGTCATGACTTCCTACTCTCACCTCTGGGAAGCATGCTTTTTAACCTGACCTTCACTGAGTGCCTATCACTAAGTGCCACATTTACTAGCTTTGACGTTAACTGTATTCCATATACTGTGAAAGTCCAGCTCCTTTTAAAAACAACAAAAAAAGTCAGGAGGCTGCTGAGTCACTGAAGGCCTGAGTGAATTAATCAAAAATAGTTGGAGCAGCCCTAGTGACATCAAAGGTCTCCATTATGCCATCTGAAAATCAGAAGAGAACTGATACCATGCTTTCTATTAGCATTCCTCTGGACCACATCTCAAACAACCAAAATAGGAGCCAAAAATGAGCAAGCAATTACTTCCAGGTCCACAAAGGATCACTTACTTGGAAAGAAAGGGAACATTTGGAGTCCTTCTTTAAGACTTGGGATCCAAAATAAACCACATTACACAGACCATTCTAGTCTTTGGGTGGGGGTGGCGGGGACTTTCCACCTAGTCAGGCCTGGGGTCTCCAGTGCAAGCAAAGGGAGCAGCCCACAGTCTGGGGCTGGCCCACCACTAGCTGGTCATCCTGGGGAAGTGCTGAAGCTTTCTGATCCTGGTGCAAACAGAAAGGAGACTGTCCACTGAGATATGTTCACTCTGTGAACAAAGTTCAATATACTATTCAACCAAAATGTATGTGTGTGTGTGTTTTTTTAAGAGATTTTATTTATTTATTCATGAGAGACACACACAGAGAGGCAGAGACACAGGCAGAGGGAGAAGCAGCTCCTTGCAGGGAGCCCAATGTGGGACTCGATCCTGGACCCCGGGATCACATCCTGAGCCAAAGGCAGACGCTCAGCCACTGAGCCACCCAAGCATCCCTAACCGAAAAGTTCTTTACCACGGTGGAAAATAACCTGGTTCCAGTGACAAAAATACCAAACAGCAATTTTCAAACATCTTCATGCCCATACCACACATGCAGGTGAACAGTTTAGCATTCTGATCAATCAGCTGTAAGGCATGACACAGACACCAACTCTACAGTACAACCTACCTGCTCTGAAGCAGAAACAAAACAGGCTGGTTGTGTGAAACACCCACACAAGCCATCTTCCTCATGGTTTCTTCAGCTACACCCAAAATACCTGCATAATTGGCACAAACAGTATTTAAAGAGTCTAACACTGATTTTAAAATATGTATCAGGGGTAGTAAAGGAGTCAATCAGGTATGGAATCTCTTATCCCAGTAGGGGAAAAAAATATGAATCTATTGTACAGTTTCAGTGTTTCAAAAAGGACAGAAACTCTTCTGCCTTATTTACCACTCTATCTCCCACACCTAATAGAAGGCCTGGCATATAAATGGTATCAGCAATATTTATTGCAAAAATGAAACAATTCCGAAAATGGAAGAAAAAGTCCCCTAGCCAGACATACATAAAAGCAAATGTGTGATCCTTCTGCTTACCAAAATCCTGACTAACAACTAATGCCTTCTTGGTTACCCATCTGTGAAAGAAAACAATCTCTGCTAGCAAATACTGGTACATCACTTTACAGTTTACAAAGCACCTTTGCGCATTGGTTCTTCTGGCTCTTGTTACAAACCTGTGCCCTGAGGACTACTGACACTTGTGTTTTATAAACAGGGAAACAGAATCAGCTGTCAAGAGGCAAACAGTGGAGTCCAGCCGGTCCCAATGCCAGCCCCTGCGCTCCTTCCAGGTGAGCTAGGCTGCTGTGAGAGGAAGCTAGAGCTGAAATCCCATCACTGTGTGACTCCAGGTGCCCACTCTTGCCCAAGTGGGAATCAAATAGTCCAGCCCTGATCAGTGAGGCCCAGATTCCAGACCTACCTTCTCACTGTGTTTAGCTCGCACAGCTGTTTTATTAAAATGGAGTTACAGGCTACAGTCCCGAGCATAATGCCTGGCACTTCAAAGGCACTTGGGAAAGTTAGTTCTCCTCTTTGTAACTTGTATTTCTCCTTCTGCATACATAAGGATTTGCTGCTTATCATAGACAGGCTTTGAAAATTCTCATCATTCATTACACCTTCAAAGAAATATAAATAAGGAAAACAGATCGCTCTTCCTGTCCTAAATTTCCTGGAGAAAGATAATAGCAGAAACCAAGTCGAGGGCATGTTTTCCTTTCAATGTAATTTTCCAAAACAAGATTGCAGTTTCCCTCCCTTAGCTTCCATTCCTCCCTCCTCAGACACACAGCACATGCCCCCACCTGCACGGACACATTGGACCCCTTCCCATTACTAAAAACAAATCAGCAGTATGTCACTTGCTAGCATGCATCTGCTGGGCTCTGGCCCCGGAATGAGTACCCACCACCTGCATCTCAGAGCTCCTCTTGGGTACCTGGCTGCAGCAGCCAGGATGTGAGAAGTGGCCGAGAGTTCCCTGCAGGGAGAGAGCAGGGAAGGTCAACGAGCCAGACATCATCAGAATATAGGCAGATGAGGTGTAAAAGACAAAGTGCCCACCTGGTGGTCATTCCAGAATGGGAAGAGGTGCCCAGTCACAGAAGGTTTAAAATATGTTCACTGAACTTTCACAGCAACAATCTGGGGAACTGCTAACTGTAATCCAAAAAAAGACTTCCTGAAGGAACAGGGAAGATGCCCTCTCTGGGGGAGGAAGCAGGACCGAGGTGATTTGCTGCATCCCCTCCTGCGGCCCAGCACTGCGAGCCAAAGACCAGCTGAAACAACCAGCTTCTGCTATCGCGAGTCATTTCTTCCCCCAAGGCAGCCTGTCACTTAAAAACGGTTTGCTATGGAAAACTGACTCCTCTTTTGGTTTTTAAAAACCAAACTTAATAAGCCGCTAAACTGCCACCTCTTCAACTCCTCATGTTGTTGAATGGAATGCTACGTTCAGGTGAAGCCTCTTCCCACCCTGAGAAATACTCTGGATGGCTGTTTGTGGTGCATCCTGCAGGCTAACAGAGCACTGACTTCTTCATTAGGGAGAAACTATGAATACACATTAGATAAATTCAGTTTGCACACATTCTAACATCAGATCTCAGTACATTAAAATGCTGACATATTCAAATGACCTATTTTTTTAAATTAAATCTGTTAAATATTTATAAAATATGCATTCCTATACTAACATCCCACATGGAAGAAAAGGCAAAATGTTTTATTTCTGCAAAAGATACTCATTTTGCATTCTTAGAAAATAATTTTTTTAAGTTCCCTCTTAAAGGGGCTTGGGAAGGAATCCTAGGACCTAACAGTGTTGTGACAATGGTGAACTGCAAACCATTCCAAGGAGTGAGTGGTTCCCCCATGCTGCTTAACTACTATATTACTATCTTCCTGACAGTGAGACGATCCATGAGCTTATGATGTTGGCACAGCACAGAGCTGATGTTTAAATTTTCTGATTCAGGTTGCTTTGTAATCTAAGCAATCTGAAGAGTAGCTCCCATTTTCAGTAAGAAATACTATAAATCCCCTATTGTGTAGCAGCCCTGCCACTTCCCAGCAATCATTTCCCCATCCTACTGAAAAACTGAGGCTCAGGGAGCAGAGGTGACCAGCCCATTTCACTGAGCTTAGAACTGTATTTTAAACCACATCAAGCTGCTAATTTTGCAATCACTCAAACTCAACTGGAACAGTGAACTACTTGAATCTGTAACATACAAAATTATTTATTTATTTAAGATTTTATTTTACATTATTTGAGAGAGAAAGAGTGCACGCATGTGTATACATGTGCAAAAGCATGGAGGGGCACTGGAAAAAGAATCCAGAGCAGACTCCACACTGAGTGGGGAGCCCAATGCTGTGCTCGATCTTATGACTGCAAGATTATGATCTGAGCCAAAAACCAAGAATTGGATACTTAACCGACTGAGCCACCCAGACTCCACTGTAACATAAGACATTTTTAAAAATGCCACTGATGTGTGGCAGTAATTAGATATCAAATGACAGCACTCTAGAGTCAGTACATTGTTGTGTTTTCAAATAGGAAGGAAGACAGCTAGAGAGAATGAGAGAATATTAAACTTATCTTACACAGTGAAAGGAGATGAGCCACTAGAACACGTAGCCAAAATATTCTATTTGGCTTCTGGAATTCAAAGAGTTTGTCTCTATTCCAGTCAGAGCACAGCTGAAGAAAGTAGCCTCGGCTGGACGAGAGCAACAGAGCTGACCTGCTCTCAATACTATCACGAGGAAAGGCTCTGACCTCTCCATCACCTGCACTTTTATAGCATCCCCAGAACTATTCACTTGGCACTTACACTGTTACTTGTCCTGTATGACTTATCTCCCCAACTAATCCAAAATTTTAAGGGAATAACTGTCTTAAAAGACACCTCAGTAATAGCCACTCAGACATTTTTCCTTTTTTTAAAAAGATTTTCTTTATTTATTCATGAGAGAGAGAGAGAGAGAGAAAGAGAGAGGGATTGAGAGAGACAGAGACACAGGCAGAGGGAGAAGCAGGCTCCATGCAGGGAGCCTGACATGGGACTTGATCCTGAGTCCCCAGGATCACACCCTGGGCTGAAGGTGGCGCTAAACTGCTGAGCCACCCGGGCTGCCCCACGCAGACATTTCTGATGTTTTTTTTCCCCTACCAGATTAAAGAAAGCTTTTCTAGGCACCTGAAATGTACCATAAGCTGCCTTAAGCATAGTAATGCAATAGTGGCTAGTTTCAAAATATGGACCAGTAAAACTGGCACAAACAGGAATGGGGAGAGGCTGGCTTCACCTCACCAGTGAAGGAGTTATAAAGCCGGCTCTGCCTTTATGCAGGGCAATCTGACAGCATGTAGCAAAAGCCCTCCTTCCTTTAAACACAAATTCAGCTCCTAGGAATGCCTCCTTAGAATTTATTTTTTCAAGTGTGTAATCTGTAATAGCCCCAAACTGGCCCAACACAAATGTCCAGGAACAGGAGTCCAGCTAAACAGTGGGCTCTACATGGAATACTAATCATGGAATATCTGCACTGAGAACAAATATGGACAAACTTTGAAAAATAATCTTGAAAGAAGCCAAATATAAAAGAAGCATACGCTAAATAATTCTACTTAAAGTTCAAAAGTAAGGAAAACTAATCTGTGATGCTAAAAGTGAGGACCGTGGTTACCACTGAAGAGTGTGGGGAAAGGGCCAGAGGGGAGGTAGTTCTGGGTGGCCAGGAATGCTGTTCCTTAATCTGGGGTTGATCCTACTTTGTGAAAAATTAACAATTAAATACATTTCTGTCCGTATGCTATTCTTAAAAAGAAAATTTAATGAGCAAGCACATGTACAAAGGCAGCCAACTGAACTTTGCTTATAATGAAACATTAACATCTTTTGTGCTCCAAAAAGGAAATGGGTAAATATATCATGTAGCCATTTAAAATGAAGATACTTACTAGCAAAGAAGGATGTTACATGCTATATTAAGTGGGAAAAATGAAACAATAAAAAATAAGATTCTAAAGACAGAAAAATTGAAAGAAATCTAAAATCATATTCACACCGTAATCATATTTTAGTAACATTAGTGTATTGTTGTTTTAAATATATCTTATAGAAGAAGGCCAAAAAGCTCATTGTGAATGTCATTAGAAGCTGAGACTTTGCACATATGAGGAATAAATGTAAAATCGTTCCATCTTCGATTTGATTAGGAAAGACCAATACGAACTCATGTGTCTTCTTTCTAAATAAATAAAATTAAAATAAATAAATAAATAAATAAAATAGAAGCATTTTCTAACTCTGTCCAGTAAAAAGGTATAGAAACAACACCAGATTAGCAATTCCTATTGCCTAGAGTATAGCTCAAATGGTATTTGCCACTCAAAGTCACCAAGGCTCCTGGAACCTGATATATCAGGTATGGGGCAAAGATGAACAAGATAAATTTGGAACAACTTTTTGTACCTCTGAGCAAGAAAGCTATCAAAGCCTCAATGGGCAAAAGGAGCTACCATGAGGCAAAGATGGGGGCAGGAAAAACATTAAAATGAGGGGCACCTGGGTAGGTGAGTCAGTAGAACACACGACTCTTCATTTTGGGCCTGTAAGTTTGAGCCCCATGTTGGGAAATTACTTAGGAAAAAATAAAAAATAAGTATCAAAATGATACTACAGAATTGTCGTTGAATAAAGAATCTGAGTTCATACTGATATCAATAAATGAAGAAAGCTTCTCCTTACAGTAGACTAACACCTAATAAGTGTACAAAGAGTAATGGAGTTTGAAAATCACCATTTACAACCATCACTGCAATACAATAATAAATCATTCAGCCAAAATCATCCATGAATGCTAAAACTAATGGATGAAGGAAGGTTTCAAGAGCAACAGGAAATATAGTAGGCTCAAAGTGTTCCCTCACAAATTACATCTCAGTTACAAAGAGAAAAATGGAACTTTACAACAGATTAATTTAGTAAATACAACTTTAATCAAGGCTCACATGAATTTACCTACTAGTACTGGACAAATCAGCATCATGTGCCTCTTGACAAATTGCCTTGCGATGGACACATCAATTCTGTGGTACCCCCCAAAATGCAGACCATGAATCTAATCATGAAAAAAATCGGACAAATCCAAATGGACAGATATTCTACAAAATAACTGTGGTCTGAACCTTTAAAAATGTCTAGATCATGAAAACAAAAGGCTAAGGAACAGGTCCACAATGAACAAGACTGAAGAGCCTGCCATGTTTGAACTTGGCCAGGTCCTCAACCAGGGGAAAATGGCTTTTAAGGGACAGCACTAGGGTAACTGGTAAAATCTTAATGTGAACTGTTGATTAGATAATGTTTTATTTCTGATTTTGATAAATGTTCTGTGGTTATAGAAGTGAAAATTCTTATTTTCAGCAAACAGGAACTGAAGTTTATATGGATAAATGGGTACATTGTCTACAAACTAGTCTCAAATGATATACACTATACACACACACGAGAAAGGGAAGGGAGCACACAAATGATAAATGGGCAAATGAGAACCAATTAGTCTGGGTGACAGATATATAGGAGTTCTCTGTACTATTCTTGTCACTTTTCTGTAAGAGTGAAAATACAGCAAAGTAATTTTTACAAAAGAGAAACTTAAGAGGCATGTACATTAAATGCAACGTGTGGTCCTTGTCTGGAAGTTTGAAAATATATGTAAGCCAACTATAAAACGTTTATTTGTGGGGCACCTGGGTGGCTCAGTCAGTTAAGCATCTGCCTTCAGCTCAGGTCATGATCTCGGGGTTCTGTGATGGAGCCCCATCATCAGGCTCCCTGCTCAGTGGGGAGTCTCCCTCTCCCTCTGCCCATCTCCCTGCTCATGCTCTCTCTCTCCACCCCCAAATAAATAAAGTCTTAAAAAAAAGTTTGTGGTAGTGATTACATGAATCTACAAATGGGACAAAATTGTGCAGAAACACACACACACACGAATCTGAAACTGCTGAAATCTGAATGAGCTCTGTGGATTGCACCAATGTCAATTTCCTGACTTTGATACTGTACTATAAGTTATGCAAAATATTACCATTGGGAAAAACTGGGTTTTTCACATTTTTTTGAAACTTCCTACGAATCTATAATTATTTCAAATTAAAAAGTTAATAACAATAAGATCCTATGAATCAAGAAACTACACAGAGTATTTATGAATCTGTCAAAGGACAGACTATATTCAAATGTAAGTTTTTACGTGTGAAAATCGTGGCTTTATTTCTCAGAAGAGTCCATGTATCATGGATAAAATACAGACGATACGATGTTTGGGATTTGCCTTAAAATAATGCAGGAAGGGTGATGGAATCAATGAAGTGAGACTGGCCAGATGCTGACAAGTGGTGAAGCTGGGAGACAGGGGTATGGAAGTCCACTACACCATTCTCTCAACTGTCCTGTAAGCTGGAAATTTTCCATAATTATAAAGTATAATTCCTTTTGGAATATACATTTATTTATATGTATATATTTGCACCAAAAATTTTGAAAAGATAGGCATCAAACTATTAAATGTTATTAAAGGTTTGGCAGTAGTATTTAGGTGATAACTTTTTGTGTATCTTAATTTCTAACTTTTCATCAATAATTATATGTTATTTGTGTAATTTCTTTAAACAAACAAACAAACAAACAAACAAACACAGGCAGCCCGGCTAGCTCAGCGATTTAGCACCACCTTCAGCCCAGGGCGTGATCCTGGAGACCCGGGATGGAGCCTGCTTCTCCCTCTGCCTGTGTCTCTGCCTCTCTCTCTCACGAATAAATAAAATCTTAAAAAAAAAAAAAAAAAAAAAGGCCAAAAACCACTAAAACTCTTTCAAAATTATTCTAAGTAGCTTAAAAGCATGTCATGGCTTAGCACAAGATCACAGAAAAATACGTGCCTTGTAAACAGCAAAATTCACCATAAAATAAATCTTACTGTTCTATCGAGTAAATGCATGAACAGGATGATATATCACCAGCAGGTGATGATATATTTTGAACTAGACAAATCATAAATTTCACGCCAATTAGGACTGCTGGAGTCTGTTATTAATGTTTCTGTGGCACCAGTGATGTCACTCAATGAGATGAGAAAGGACAGGAAAATTCTTTAAAGGAGCCAACCATTCAGAGGACAAGTAAGGAGGCCATAGCTGCTTCTACTGTTCCACTCTTCAAACAGCACCACAGTGTGAGAAGGCTCGCTGTGTGTTCCTAATTTGCTACAGTGGCAAATAAAGATAACTTGTCTCCAGTCCTCTTTGGGAAATCTGATCTGTTCCAAGTTTATCTCCTAATTTTTGCTCTAATGTAAATTCCAAATTGAATCCCTATCTTTCTCACAAGAATTGAACTGAGAATTCATCATCATCCCAAGCTCTTCTAGATATTTCAGGAAAACTCAGTTGTAAATTATCCTTAATCCAGAAGAAACTAAGAGTAACACGGTGGAATTCATTTCTCTGATTTCAGAATATTTAGTATTTTAAAATATTTTAGCATTTAAAAATTAAGATCTCTGAGGCCTGAAATAAAACTATTAGGCTCAATAGGGACAGTATTATTTCATAGTCTAAATGGGGACAGCACTGTATTTTAAATGTAGGTTAGCAGGCCAACCAGTTTGTAACTGATTAAGAAGCTCCACACCCAGGGCTGAATCAACCATACCCCAAAAGTTAACACTTGGCAACAACTGCACTTTTGCTCCACTCCACTTATCATTCATTATCTCATGTAATCAAATACATAATTAAAAATGTGCAATTAGTAGCTTAAAAAGTTAAATATAAATCCCTTCACAAAGAAATGGATTGAAGAAGCAACTTATTTCCCAGTGTGAATAATTTTGTAACAGATCCCTATACACAACAGTCTCATATTATAAGGTAGGTAACCTAAGACTCACATTCACGGAATTGGAAGAGAGAGCTAAAAGTGGTGATTTTTAAAAAGCCACATTTGCTTTCAAGATGCTGCAACTTAAGACCAAAGATGTAAACTGCCTAAAATAGTATCATCGATTCACATGGCAGCTGACCTTGGAGCTCTGGGCCTATTCCGGGTATGTGGGCTAATCCCAGGCAACTTGGAGAAAGCACAGAATAACCAAACCTAAAGCCCTCACTTCTGTCTTCCTTTCTTTCACCTGTGGCATTCTTGCTTCTACATCAAACAGTAACTGTCAGAACTTGAAATTCTAGTATTTATAATATAAAGAAATACAAGGACTCTGCAAAACTCATTAAGTTTAGCATAAACCCAATGACACTCATTTAGCTGGTGCAAAGTTCACAGGTAAATTCGAACCGCTGCCAGCCTTCCCTTGGCTGAGAAAGGAGCAGTTTGCTTCTTGATTAATTCAGAGTTTTCAAGCTGGCTGTCTATGTCCTGAGCAACTAAGGCCAAAGCCCACTCCCACAGCTCTTTCCAAACCTCCTGACTGCCTTCTGGAAAGTCCTCCCTTTGCAGCAGAGCCATTGCCCACTAATAAAGTTCTGGCTAGCAGGGATGCATGCAAATACAAAAGGATGGCACAAAAGGCAGTAGTTTTAAGTTGGGCTGCAAAGATACCGAAAGCTAAGAAATACCAGCCTGCAGCTCAGCTTGATGGTGCATCTGGTTATGACAAAAGCTGAGACTCCAAATACCAGTCAGTCCCATAAGTATCACCTGTGGCTACAAACTAAAAGTCTAGCCTAGGGTGGTATGGAAAGATCTCTGATCTCTCCTCCACACAGAGTACTTCAACTAGATTTATCTTTAAATTTGAAGAGACACACAACATAACACTCCCAAATGCCTTATTGTCTATCTACAGCAAATCCAAGTACAAAGTCCTTGGACCTCAAGCCACATGCATGAAGTTTGGGCAGCAAGGAACCATGGCACACTCAAGGACCCAAAGGAGGAAGAGCATGGCAAAGCAGAAAGAGCCAGCCAGGGTAAGGTGCTAGGAGGCTGGTATTCAAGCCCACAGAGTCCCCGGCCAGAAGGCCACCTGCCCACATTGCAGGACACATGTCTCCTGCCTGAGAACCTGGCAAACAACTCAATTATTTAAGATTTTTCAGGGACCTGAATTATTTCTCTGTGTGAACTCACATGGCCATTCCATCCTCCACACAGGTCCTAACCCAGAAAAACAAAAACACTGAATAGTATACCATATCAAAAGTATAAAGTAAAACATTTCAAAGAAATTCTGGTTGAAAACCTACATTACATTTTGAGGAGCGTTAAGAGCACAGACTATGGAGCCAGGATGTGTGGGTCCGACTCAGGTTCTGCATTCCCAGCCTTGTAAGCTTAGACAAGTTATTTGCCTTTCTGCACTACTGTTTCCACAAAATGGGAAAATAAGGATAATACAGTAGTTCTACCACATACAGTGTTTGAAGACTAGGAGTGACAGTATGTAAGTGGTCAGAGTAGAGCCAACACAACATGCTTATGTAAGTATGCGCTATCATCAGCTATTACCATTATTAAGTAAATGACATCAATTTATACTTGCTAAATGCATTCAAACCAGGGGTACAGTGAGCACGGAAACAAGCATGGGGGGATCCCTGGGTGGCTCAGCAGTTTAGCACCCACCTTCAGCCCAGGGCATCATCCTGGAGTCCCGGGATCGAGTCCCACATCAGGCTCCCTGCAGGGAGCCTGCTTTTCCCTCTGCCTGTGTCACTGCCTCTCTCTGTCTCTCTCATGAATGAATAAATAAAATCTTTACAAAAAAAAAAAAATCATGGGATTCCTCAGAGGCATTTTAAAGATAAATGTATTTTTCTATTGAGTTGCCTGTCCAGAAATGTGGGTGTGGGGGATGTTGGGGGGGGTCAAAGAGAGAAGAGCGAGCACACAGAACCTAAATGACAAGCCCTCTCCCATCACCAGAGATGACAACTGTCCCCTGGGTCACAGCAGTGCTCCCTTTGCTGATACTTATTCATTTCACTTTCATAACGCAGCTGGACTAAAGCAAAGCCAGCAAATTAAGATTTTTTTCCAACCAATTAAGATTTTACCAAATTCAACGTAGCTTAATTTTTCGAAGTTGTAAATAGAAGTTCAGTGGCGAGAACTGTTAAGTATACCAACTTTACCTTAATAAAAGTAAATTTCTGAGACAAAACTACCAAGTGGCACATATTATGTGAGGGCTAGATATGTGAATCTATGGAGGATGGACTATGATGTCAAAGTCTCTCATACCTCCTGCTTCTCTGACAGACTATAGGTAAATACATATTAGAAAAAGGAAATAAAATAGCCTATTTTTTAAAAGATTTTATTTTTTTTCAGATTTTATCTATTTATTCGTGAGAGACACAGAAAGAGAGAGGCAGAGACACAGGCAGAGGGAGAAGCAGACTCCCTGAAGAGAGCCGAATGTGGGACTCGATCCCAGAACTCTGGGATCACGCCCTGAGCCAAAGGCAGATGCTCAACTGCTGAGCCACCCAGGCATCCCAGCCTATTTCTATTAAAAAACAAAACAACAACAACAACAACAACAACAAAAAACAGATGTTATTCAGTAGATTAGGAATATAATGTTGGGTGGGGGGCACCTGGCTGGCTCAGTCAGTAGGGCTTGAGACTCCTGATCTCAGGGTCATGAGTTCAAGCCCCACCTTGGGGGTAGAGATTACTTAAAAATAAAATCTTAAGGAAAAAAAAAAAAGAATACAATGAGGAAATCCAGAAATATGGGTATTACAATAATTTGTTATGTGACCAAATAGCAACCACACAGTCACATGCACTCTGTGGGAAAAAGGATTTACGAGAAAGGTAGTGTGTGTGCTTCAGAGCCTGACAGCTCTCCTGTGTCACTTTCCAGCTGTGTAGCCTTGGCAAGGTACCTCACTCCTTAGAGCCAGCCTCCCTTCTTGTCTGAAGTGGAAAACACCACTAGTTATTTTACAAAGTGTCTCCGGGTGAAACAACATATGTGAAAGCACCTAGTTAAGTGCCAGCACAGAGTAGGTGTTCAATAAATGGCAGCTGTAATGATATACAAAGTAATCAATGGCTATTAATGTGATCTACATATTAAATAGCCAATAAGCATTTACTGAGTGTTTACTGTACAGAGAGAGCCTTGAATTAGATCCCATAAAGTAGTGGCTCTCAAACTTCAGTACATCAGAGACACTGACTAGTTAAACAGATTGCAGGGCCCCACCCCCAGTATTTCTGAGTCAGCTGGTCTAGAGTGGGCCCCCACAATCTGCATCCCCACAAGTTCTGAAGACACGCTGATGCTGCTGGTGACAGACCTCACATAAGAGAACCACTGCTCAAAGTGTAGAGAAAAGGAAGAGGAGCCTGTTTTTGTAAATGTAAGAAGTCAAATACCTAGGCAATGCTATAGTCAAGTAGAAAGGTAGGAAATGGTGCTTGAAAGAAAATCAAAACAGAGAAACAGACACAAGAAGTGTGCAGGGACATCAAGATGTCAGCTCGGCCAAGCATGGAAGAAACTCATCACAAGAACCGACAAAATTGTTTTTAAAGATTTATTTAAGTGACTCCTGGGTAGTTCAGCAGTTGAGCGTCCACCTTTGGCTCAGGGAATGATCCTAGAGTACTGGGATCAAGTCCCACATAGGGCTTCCTGCATGGAGCCTGCTTCTCCCTCTGCCTGTGTCTCTGCCTCTCTCTCTCTGTGGCTTTCATGAATAAATAAAATCTTTTTTTTTTAATAAATAAATAAAATCTTTTAAAAAAATAAATATTTATTTGAGAGAGAGTGAGAATGAATGCCCACAAGCAGGAAGGGCAAAGGAAAAGGGAGAGAGGATCTCAAGCTGACTGCACTGAGTGCGGAGCCCAACAGGAAGCTGATCTCAGAACCCTGAGATCACAACCTGAGCCAAAACCAAGAGTCAGACACCCAACCAAATGCACCACCTAGGTGCTCCAAGAACTGACAGGCTTTGAAGAAGTCATTCATAAGCTAACTTTCTTACTAGGCTCAACTTAGATTTGATGGTTAGAGTAAAGTGAGCTATTACAACTCTTGGAAAAGTTAACCACATGTGAAAATGGTACCTACATGCACAGATGGGACAGTAGGTAAGGCCAGGCTAAGCGGCATGAAACTGGGAAGAAAACAGCAAAAGCAGTGAAAGCCCATCATTGATTGTGGTGCAAAGGCCCAAAGTACCCTTTCTCACAACAGCCAGGACCTTCAGAACCCTCATTCCATAAGATGATGGCCCAGAAAAGGGATCACTAGCCATGAGAAACAGATATGAGAATCAAGCCCCATTGGAGCCTACCATTTATTAATTTGGTGTTACCAAGCATTAATCAAGGGCACTAAGAGACCTCAAATAGGATTCATTCAAATAAGAGAGGAAAATGTCATATTTCATAAGTTACTGAATGAGCTCCCTAAGTATAGACCATATTGTTAATTAGCTATCACTGCATCTATTATTACTACCTAATCAATTTTTATTTACCATCTGAGAATTCTAGAAAAATTTGTTTCAAAACAGTGCTCACAAACAGACTGTATTTCAGTCTGTATTTTTAGGTCAACAGTGGTAAGATACAGATAACCATGACTTATATTGAAAAAACACATAGGACATCATGGTGCACTGTCTTTTATCACTCAAAGTTCAGCAGAAAATTGCTGACAGATTATTTTCCATAAAGAACAGATCAGGAAATCCTAGGATTGTTCCAGGAAAGAAAAACAAAAAAATGAGTTTGAAACCCCATCCCAGATCTTGTATCAGAATAAATTTCAGCAATATCAAAGAGACATTAAATATAAACAGTGAAACCTCAAAAGTACAAGAAGAAACCATGAGGATCTTTAAAGATAAAATTGTCCCAAACCCACAACTATAAGAGAACAGACTAATACAACTGCCTATGAAAACAAAAATAAGCATACCTAGAAAATCTACCATGAGCAAAATCAGAACACAATTGACAAATGGAACCAAATGCTGACACTCCAATCACAGATCAAGCGCTATTTTACATAAAAGGACCAAATTCCTAGTTGAAAAATGGATACAGGTCATGGACAACTCACAGAAAAGAAAATGCATATACCTGAAACACAACAGTTTTATATATTTTATATATATTTTATATATTTTATTTATATAGCATAATACATAAACTACACTTCAGTTAAAAAAGATATGTAAAAAAAAGTCTCAAATATATGAAATGACACTTAATTCACAGTACAAGAAACACAAAATTACAGTGTTATATTATTTTTCATATCTCAAACTGGCAAAGATTAAACAATAGTATGTTATGCCAGAGGTATTAACCGGCACAACTTGTGAAATGCAATGTGACTATGTTTATCAAAATTACAAATGCACATGTTCTTTGACCTAGCAATTCTACTCAGGAATTTACTCCTCAGAAATACTAGGAACATGGCAAAATGATACATGTACAAGGTTATTTATTGTAGCATGGTTTGTAATAGCTAAAGACTAGAAACAACTTCAATGTCCATCAAAGGGGGAAGTATTGTACATTCTTATAATGGGGTATTGTGTAGCTATTAACAAAATAAAGAAGCTCTTTACAAACTGACAAAGAATAATCTTCAAAATGCATTCTGTAAAACAAAACAACAACAAGGTGCAAAAACTATGTGATGCTAAAATTTGCATTTTTTTTTAAAGGAAGGAATATAGATTTCTGATTCTTTATATAGAACCATAGGCCATCTCTGGAAATAAACACAAGAATTTCATACTGGTTACTTCTGAGAAGGGGAAGAGGGTGGCTAGGGGACAGGCTATAAGAAACTTTTCACTGCAGGTCCTCTGAATTTTGAACCATGTGAATTTATTACCTATTTTAAAAATAAAATATGCCCGGGGCACCTGGCTGGCTCAGTGGGTAGAACATGTGACTCTTGATCTCAGGGTTGTGAGTTCAAGCCCCATGATGGGCATGGAGTCTACTTTAAAAATAAAATTTAAAAACAATAATAATATAATAATAATAAATGAAAAATAAAATATGCTATGAGAAGTCATAACACCTACATCCTAAATAAAGATTTTCATACTAAGTTACTTGAGATAAATTCCTTTCACTATCCACTCAGTCAACATTTATTGAGTTCTACTATATGTGCCAAGCACTGTTTTAGGCACTGGAGTTTCAGCAATGACGACAGTAAAGCCCTCTTCTTTTGTGTTTTAGAAGCCCTCTAGTAAGTAATAAAGTAATCAAATGAGTATCAGAGAGTGGTAAGGCCAGGCAAGGGAGTCAGACACTGAGAGTAGAAGAGTGACTGTAGTGCATTTCTAGGTAGGGTAACAGAAAGCTTCTTTGACAGGATCGTGTTTGGGCAGAGATTTGAAGAAGTGAGAGACTCAGCCCTGTGGCTGGTCAGGGAAGGGATTCTAGTTAGAGGAAAGTACAAGTGAGATTCATGAGGGTCGCTGGGCTCCTCTTCAAGGAAAAGAATGGAGGGAGTAAGGGAGAGTGTGGTAGCAAATCACCCTGGGGGTTTGGGAGAAAGAAGGCACCATATCCTAATAATGAATTTAGATCTTGTTCTAAGTGACATGAAAAAGAATTAGAAATTTTTCAGCACTGGAAAAATATGATCTGACCTATATTGTTTTAAATGTCATTCTGGCTGCCATCAGAAGAGATTGTAAAAGGTATGGGTAGAAGCAGGGAGCCCACTTGGAAACCACCCTAGTCTAAGTGAGGAATGATGCTTCCTTACGTTGGGGAGATAATGGTGGAGGTGGGAAGTGATCCAGATATATTTTAAGGCAGAGCTACAAGCCTTTACTAAAGGTTTGGAAGTACACTGAGAAAAAGAAAGAAGTCATTGGCGACTCCAATTTAGCCCAATGACCTCATAGGTTCATTTCAAAAAAAAAAAAAAAAGTCACACCTTCATACAAAGCTCAACCACTCTAAAATAGGTTATGAACACCATTAACAAAAAGCAATGTTTATCTGCATTCCAAAATAGGAAGCTGTAGGAGATTTTTTTTTGGAGATTTTAAAGTTAAAAAAGAATCCATACCTGGGTTAATTTTCTAAATACTGAATGAGCATCTACACTGCAGGGACCTAAGTTATGTTTGTTTGTTTGTTTGTTTTTAAGATTTTATTTATTTACTCATGAGAGAGAGAGAGAGAGAGAGAGGCAGACACAGACAGAGGGAGAAGCAGGCTTTGTGCAGGGAGCCCGACGTGGGACTCGATCCCGGGTCTCCAGGTTCACGCCCTGGACTAAAGGCGGTGCTAAACCGCTGAGCCACCCGGGCTGCCCCTAAGTTATGTTTAAAAGGTGTAACAGAGCACCAAAATAGGACTAGCAGAAAAAATAACAAAACATTAACAGTTGCCAGATATGAGGTTTTTTTTTCTTCTTTGAATTTTCCAAATTTTCTACCATAAACATACCCTACTTTGAACTGTAGTGGGAAAAAACTTTCCTTTTCAGTGCCGCCAATGAGACAAATTCCTACAAAGCAAACTTACTAGTAATAAAAGAAAACTTATATTATTTTTAATATATTTTTAAATTTTTATTTAAGTAATCTCTACAGCCAACATGGGTTTGAACTCATAACCCCAATAATCAAGAGTTGCATGCTCTTCTGACTGAGCCAGTCAGGCGTTCCCCCCACACACACACACACACCTTTTCTAAGTAGGCTTGGCACCCAACATGGGGCTTGAAGCTGACCCAGAGATTAACAGTTATATACTCTACTGATCAAGCCAGCCCAGATGCCCCTCTGAGAAAACTTTTTTTTTTTTTTTAAGATTTATTTATCCATTTCAGAGAGACGGGAGGGTGCACACACAAGCCAGGGAGAAGTAGAGAGAGAATGCTGGAGCAGACCCCCTCTAAGCACGGAGTCTGACAACAAAGTCGAAGACAAAGTCGTGGGGCTCGATCTCACAACTCTGAGATCACAATCTGGGCTGAAATCAAGAGCTGGCCACTAACTGTGCCACCCAGGTGCCCATAAGAAAACTTTTAAAAATGAACAAATTTCTCAATTTCCTCCCATGCCTCCACTGGCTGCCAGTGCTAAGGTAAGGTACGTGTAGGAGACAGTAGAGAAGAGGGATAGAGTCAGGGAAGAGATGGGGTACACACAACCGTTTGTACTCTAAATGCATTATCTCACAAAACATAATGAGAAAGATCAGTAACTGATTCATTTAAAAACATGTAACCAAAAACCAACCATATACAAGACACGCTTATCACACCAATTTTCCCACTGTCACTAAACAAGCGACAAGTCACTTACACAGTATCCATTCATTTGCATATTCAGAGTGTCTGTAACACACCAAAAGCAGGAGCCAGATACAGGGAGCTCAAAAATGAAACGGAGAAAATCAGCCCTCCTGAGCCAGTAACCTAGTTTAGGTGGTGGGGAGAGCAAGGATACTTAACTCAAATTACTTTATTTTCACTGTGACATGTGCTAGAGAGATGACCCAGCAGAGGGGGAGAGGAGACCTGACCTTGTCTAGGGGTCAGGGTAAAAGGCTTGGGCAAAAAAACAACATAGAAGCTAAGATGCACAGGAGTAGGAATTAACAGGAGAAGGGGTGGGGAATGGGAGGACTTTCTACGAAAGGGAAACAGCACATCAAAATCTGCAGCAAGAAGGGTAAGAAAGTGTGGACAGAGGAGTCCAAAGGAAGGCAGTGCATCAGAACGATAGAGCGAAAGAAAGAGAGGACAAGCAGGGGCCAGCTTGTGCGAGGCCTGGTAGCAGGCCACGTTAGCCATTTTGTTCTCAATGTTGAAAGCAACTCAAACCACTGAAAGATTTGAGGCTGTAGTGACAATCAGATTCACTTTTTAAAGACCACACTGGCTACTGTATAGAGAATAAGATAGAGGGGAGCACAGGCATAGCAGGGGGCCAGTCAGAGGCCTGCCTGGTGCCAGGGGAGATGTGTGAGGGCAGTGAAGATCCTAGGGCACCCCACTGGTTCAGCCAGAAGAGAATACAACTCTTCATCTCTGAGGTCGTTAGTTCGAGCCCCAAATTAGATGTAGAGATTACTAAAAATAAAACAAACAAAATAATGACCGAGATTCCTGACACAAGGAAAGTAGGTAGGGGAGAGAGGGAGACAAGAGAAGAAAGTGTTAGAGACAAAAATGAAATAAAAATCATTTAAAAAGGATAAAAAAATCACATAGAAAACAAAAACTACATAAATAAGTTGGAAATAAGGAAAAGAAAGTCATTCCATACAAGTACTAATAAACCGATTTCCAATCCTCAAAACAGAATTTTGGATAAAATAAGATACAATCAAGAGTACATATATCAGCACAAAAACAATTCACAAAGACTCCCAATTCTAAATGTAATATAAACCAAAAAATGATAGAGAAATTGCCAAGTCCCCAGAATAATGAGATACTTATCACAACTAACAGAAATTGATAAATAACACAGTTAAAATATTGTAAAGAGAGGAACAGCATTAAAAACTTGAACAACAAAAAACTTGAACAAACATGCACACAGTTACATCACCTTAAGCCTCACAGAAAATATGTGCAGAATTCAGAGGAAGGACAGAGGGACAGAATCTTCAAGCAGACTCCCCACTGAGCATAGAGCCCAATGCAGCTCCATCTCAGGACCCTGAGATCATGACCTGAGGTGAAACAAGAGTCAGATGCTTAAGTGATAGAGCCACCCAAGCAACCCAAGAATATACCTTCTTTTTTTTTTTTTATACCTTCTTTTAAAAACATATGGAACATGCTAACTGGATCACAAAGAAAGGTCTCATCACATTTCAAATAGCTAATATCAAAAAAGCATATTCTCTGACCATACAATGAAAGCAAATTGATCAATAACAAAATTAAACACCATGAACAGAAACTAAAAACACGTCCGCTTAGAAATTAAAGTGTGAGGGAATAAAAATAGAAATAATGAAATATTTAGACTGTTTTTTTTTAAGATTTTATTTATTTATTCATGAGAGACAGAGAGAGACAGAGACAGAGACAGAGAGAGACAGAGGCGGAGGGAGAAGCAGGCTCCATGCAGGGAGCCTGACATGGGACTCGATCCCGGGTCTCCAGGATCACGCTCTGGGCTGAAGGTGGCACTAAACCGCTGAGCCACCCGGGCTGCCCAAAATATTTAGATTTTAATAACAGTAGTATGTATTACCACATATCTAACATATAAAAAACTGCTAAAAAAATAACTGCTAAATTCTACAGCTTTGAACACATCATAAAAAAGAGGGGGAGCGAAAACCTAGAAAGGAAATAAAGATTACAACATATTAAGAAACAGAAAACAAACAGTAGCTGATTCTTTGAAACAACATTTTAACTGAGGAGCTCTTGCAAGTCTGCTCAGGAAGGAAGAATGAGAAAGGGAAGCCCAGCTGGTGACTGAGTCCACCAGCTGCCAAAGAGCCCCAAGCTGGCCACGGCTCTGCAGAGGAGGGGATGGGCATCATCCAACCCGGTGATGCCCATATCCACCATTGCAGACAGATGGTCCAGACAGCAAAAGGCAACAGGAGAAGGAGCTGGCCAAAGTCACCATCAAGAAGGAAGATCTAGAGCTGACAGTGACAGAGGTGCACATGCAGTGTACATTTTAAAAGCCATCACAACTAGATTCATGTGTCCAAGGAAGACCCACTGGGTTAATCTACTGTAATAAATACTTCTTCCTTTGGGGATGGGGGGGAGGCATAACCAAACAATATTAGAAAACAGACTTTCTATGAAAGGGAAATAGCACATCAGAGAGACTGATGTGAAAACAGAGACTTACAATAGGAGTGAGAAAGGAAATGGGAACAGGGCCCAGTTCAAGATGAGGTGGAGTAGAAGGAACCAGCAAAGGCAAGAAGTACTACTGAATGGCCGGAGAGGGGTGGGCCAGAAAGGTAGAGAGTCGAAACTAAAGTGTCATGACCAGGAGTGTTTCAAAGAAAAGCCAATGATCAGTTGTGCCAATGCTGCTGAAGAGAGGGCAAGGAAGCTACAGGACCCATGGTATCTATAGATTTGGCAGCAGAAAGTTGAGTATCCTAGAGAAATTAGAAGGGTGGGAACCAAGGTCACATTGGAGCAGAAGGACAAGTTTCCATCTGAATTAGTCATTTTGGAGCTGAAGCCGATTCAGCTGCTGCTGAGATCCAGAGCATCACTATGGAATCAGTGCCAGAGGTGGACTAGAGGAGGACGATGGGGGTGGACGTGGAAGCCAAGGTACCTCTAGTGTCTTGTCGTGGACATAAAACCACCCAAGATGACAGCAGGACTGGAGTGGAAAGGAAGGCTGTGAGGGGAGTCCCGAAGTCTTCAATGAGCAGAGGTGACCATAGGTCAGTATGGGCCATAAGGAAGAGAGAAAAGCGGATGGTCTAAAAGGGTAGAAGCTCCAAAGGAACCCCAGGAGGCGTGGCCATGGATCTACGCCTAGTCAGTGCTGCACTTAGAAGTACAGCCAGCAGTCAGGACTCTGCCTTTCCAGCTCTACCTGCTTCCCACTTTCTGAGCAATCGGGGAAATGCCAACTGCTGCCCTGTTAAGGAAAGCCCTAAGCATAATACCCACCGTTTTTTTTAATTAGCTGAGCTAATGCTGCCTCAGTCTTGATAGCTACATGCACCCCTATTCCAAAATCCAGAGGAAAGAAAAGTGCAATGTCAGGAGTTGTGCAGTTCCTGTAATTAAGCAGGAAGAAGCAAAAGGGACTGGAAGGAACAGTATGAGCAATTTTGTCTAGGACACAGGACAAGGAAGATGTAGCTTCCAAACCAAGCTAGCTCCAGATGATCAAGACACTAACCACGGCTTCCTCCTGGGTTAGCCCAGAAGAAAAGCACAAGATTAGAGGCTGTGGCTAATTTCTAAGAGCCTCTCAATGAAAGCAAAAGGGACTGGCAACCCTGCCTCTGTGAGCTTTGGTTACTAACAGCGACCATATTTGGCTTGTGACAGGAATTTTGAAAGATCATCTAATTTACTCAAGCAAATCCTTACAGGACTATAATCTCAACCAACTACTTCCTTTAAAATGGACACAATGTGCCCATTATGTACATGCACTGTGATGTGGATGAATAAGATGGTTTCTGCCCTCAAGATTTCAGTCTAGTGGGGGAGACAGATTCAAACAAAAAATTCCAAATTGTGTGAAAAAGTGGGAGGAGATTCATAGTAGTCAAATAGCAGGAGCAAAAGAAAGAAGGTTTCTAAACCGTGCATGAGTACAGAGCACCCCAAGTGGTCCTTCAGCTACGGTGTGCTGTCTTCCCTTTCTTACCAATACATCTTACCATGAACTCAAGGAAAAAACTGTTACTTGTGGGTTGCTAATACCTAAGCCAGCATAAGACCCTCAGTGTAGTTTGCATCTCTTGGTTGACTACCCAGTATCTACATATAGATTTATTCTCCTATCTGCTATCTACTCACACTGCAGCCCTAGAGGGGGCTCCAGGGCAATGAGGGTATTAGGTAATCTCATCTCCTTGTTGAAGGTCACAGGAGTGGGCTGGTAATCCAATATAGGGCAATAGGTCAAAGAAAAAGGTTTGCTGGGGGCTTCAATAAAACAATCTTTCTTAATCTTCTGAGAAAATGTCTAGAAGTGATGTTCACTCTCGTCCTATATACTAGCTCTAATTCTGGACCATGCGTCACACAAATGTGAAACCTAGATCGCTACCACCATTTTGCTGCTCAGGCCAGGCTGACATAAGGCAAAATCAAGTAGATCTCAGCAAAATTGAGCTGGTGCCTCAATCAAACCATGCCTAAAGCCCACTTTACCTGTGGAATATTCAACGACACAAGCCACTAGTTTGAGTTGGGTTTCCTCTTCCTTGCAAACCAAAACATCCCAAACATTATAATATATATGAAGTACACCAAATTGTAAAAACTAGTGAATCACCATCCACCACCTCCTTTTATAGCACCTTTCAATCAATGTTCACCTCTTACTCCTAGAAGTCCTTCTTAAACCTGTCAAATATTAAAATGTAAATCTTTTCCCTCTTCTTTAAATCTTGGAGAACGACAACTAGGTAATAACCTAAATAATAAAACCACGGCTCTGATTTATCCAGAAAATTTTATTTTAAAAATTTACAAATTTATAAAATTTAACTACAAAAATATGAAAATTATTCAAGGCAAAAACAAATACACACGCACACCCCTAAGCAAAGTTACAAGACATATGACAAATGAAAGAAAAAAATCTGTAACTCATATCACAAAAGGCTGATCTCCCCAATACATAATTCCTTTAAAAAAAAAAAATCAAAGATATCCAACAATCCAACACAAAAATGGGCAAGAGATATGAAACAGACATTTCATAGAAAAAAAAATATATTCCATTCTTATATATACAAAGATGCTCAACTGCTCTCATCACAAGGGAAAAACAAAAAAAATTTAAATTAATTTCTCACCTATGAGATCAAATGCAAATTTGACAACACGCTCTGCCAGTGAGGCTGTGGTGAAAACAGGTACTCTCACATGTGAGTACTGAATAGTACAATTCCTCCCTATGAAGGGTAATTTGAAAGATATTTATCAAATATATACACACACAAGCGCGCACACACACACACACACACACACATTAACCCTCTGACCCAGAAGTAACCTCTTCTGGAAATATATCCTGTAAGTCTACCTGCTTCGGTACAAAATAATATACATGCAAAGTTATTTACTGCAGCATTATCTGTAATATAAAAAGAAATTAACAATCAAGAACCACCTGGTTAAATGTGACATATATTTACATTGTGGAGTATCAAACAATTATAAAAATGAAGACGCTCTCTACTTAGTAATACGGTAAGATCTCCAATATATATCATTAAGCAGAAAAAAAACGAGATGCAAAATACCATACATAGTATGCTTATTCAACTTCTTCTCAGCTCAAATGTCATTTTATTCTTACAGCAACAGAAGGATGAGTCAAAAACAAATAAAATGATTATAAGGAGAGGAAGGAAACTGCAGGGAGGACAGAAATGTAAGCTAAACCTCTCTGAACAGAACCTTGTTTTATAATTCTGATGTTGGATGCACATAAATGTTTTATATAATGAAAACACAAAATTAAATTTATTTCCTAATAGACTTATTGAAGTATAAGTCTGTATTAGTAATTGCTATACAAGGAAGTGCACATATTAAATGTGTATAGCTTTATGAGTTTGGACATAGGCAAACACCCATGATACCATCACCATAACCAAGGTAAAAGACATACCCAGCACCTACAAAAGTCTCCTTATGTCCCTTTATTTTTTTGTTTTTGTGGTAAGAACACTTAACCGTCTTAACATTCTGAAGTGCACAATACCATGTTGTTAACTACAGGCACTATGCTGCACAGCAGATCTCTAGAATTTATTCATCTAGCATAACTGAAACTTACACAAAGTTAAATTTAAAAACAATCCCTCATGTTCTAAAACTGGATCATGGTAACAGTTGTGCAACTTGGTAAGTTTGCTAAAAATCATTGAATTATACACTTAAAATAGACAGCAGGAAGGTGCAATAATTTTGCTGGAATTAAGTCTGAAGAGGCAGTGAAAGAACTAAAGAAAGCTAGTGAAGACCAAAGCCTGTCCAACTTCAGTGAGCACCCAAACCACCTGGACACCCTTAGAATGCAGATTTTGACTCAGGAGGCTGGGAATGAGGCCTAATTCTGTACTTCCCACAAGTTCCCACGTGATGACACTGATGGCACAAATCTGTGCACCAAACTGTGAGGATCCAGACAACCTAGAGGAGCTTTGCTCTGAGAAGTAGCTAAGAAACTGGAGCAGTGGCTGCTGGTAGCAAAGGACGGGTAACAAGTTGGTGGGGGCCAAAGGGAGCTTTTTCTTCCCTTTTGCTGTAGGTTTCAACTGAGCCAGGGTTAGAACTGAAAGTGAGTACAAAAGGGTTGGTTAAGGACTAATCACAGCATTTAGAATGCTAAAAAGAGTGGCAGTATAGCAGGAGCCAAAATCACTGAAAAATGAAGGGAAGCGATGAGGGTCCAGCAGGGATGGTGCTGATACAATGTGATGACCTGAGTCCTGAAAGAGGACAATATGCTAGGAGGAGTCCTACAGGAGGACAATATACTAACGTAGTACATTACCTCAGAAATAGTACCAAAAGAAAGAAAATACATTTTAAAAAATCATTTTAAAAACCACACTAAGAGTTCTGGAAGCTAGGATATAGCCAACATTAAACAGGAAAGAAGATAATCTTGCTCTCTCTAATCAAGCCTTGCTAAGCTTCAATCCTCACAGTGACCCCTGGAGGAGCCATGTCACATCCTCAGGCCTCTGGCCTCTAGCTGTCTTGGTTTAGAATCCCTTCCCTCTTCAGCCCAACAACCCATCAGAAATCAGTTCAAATGTCAACTTGCTAAAACCTCTCTAAGTTCTCGCTGCAACTGAGGCAAACATCACACTGTAACATCGTATTGTAATCATCTATGATCTGAAAACCAGAGAAACACTCTTACAAGAGTCAATTTTGTAAATACTTCTTATATTCCTCCCTCTAGTTAGTGGCAGCAAGAGCAAAGGAATGAACCAGAAGAAAAAGAAAAGCAACACAAGACATGCTCAACTTAGAATTCTAGATAATCAGCTCAGCTACTGAGTCAAAAACACCCACAAGTATCACAGAGGCCTCTTCGTGGAGCTAGAAGTGTCACTTAACAGGACAGGAGAGAACTGTCACTCTTAACATTCAATCACACATAACAGCAGGTAAGGTAAGCCGAGATAATCAAAATCAGGGTGCTTAAGCTTTCTGTGCCATGGACTCCTTCTCACAAGGATGTTTCTAAATACAAAAGATTACAAAGGAAATCAATCATTAAAGTAGCTACTAAACAAATTTAGGATCTCTAAAAGTTTCTTTCCCACTGAACGAAAAGCTCTAGTGCAGATCCACTAACTACTGCAATTTTAAAGTAGCGAAGAGTGTAAATGGCATCTGATACATCCAGAACAACCATAATGTGATATGCAAACAAACACCTGTGATTTTCACTGGTGATGAAGTCACAAGCCTGTCACTATTGTGATTTGTTGCCTAGATCCATAATTGGAAGGACATGTTGGAATGCAGTTAGAGTTTTTTCCCATCTAGGTTGACATATCCCCTAAACTCTATTCAGATTAAGCAGCACTATTAAGTGAATATTGTCTAAAATAAGACGCCATCTGCACATCTCACCACTACTTACTTGTCCACCTCACCATCAGATTGTAGGCACTTTAGGCTAGGGACTATGCCTTATTTGTCTTTGGGTCTACCATAAATGTTAGCTCAATGAATAAGTCATTTATTATTCCACTGGACTATGAACTCCTTGATGGCAGATTCTGTCTCAACAACAACACAGAGCAACCCCTCAATAAATCTGATAGAATGAATGCGTATGTGAATATCTTATCTTCTGGGTTGGACGATAATCGATAATCCTCTGAAGGTCAGGGATCATGTCTCATACTTCTTTGATTTCCCATAGTCTAGTATACTGCTTTTCACGTAAAACCACTCAAATATTTATTAAATGAGACATTAAGACGAGACGGAGCCTCTGAAACGAAGATCAAAGTAAGCAAAGAGAATGAGCCCATGTACCAGTTCTGTTGTACCAGGGAAAAAAAAATGCAGTACAGCAGTGAGGCTGGATGTGAATCAACCAAAGGAAAGACAGATCCAAGCCACAGAGATCATCTATAATGTGGTTACTTGAAAATATGTGAAAATATTTCTATTCTTGCTTTTAAAATATAAAAATCTTATAAATTCCTTCCTCATTCTTCTTTCTTATAAAGTCTACAAGTAAATTTTCCTACCGGTACAAAACAAGATAAAAGTGTAGCAAAGACTGGTTTGGCATGTTTTTAGTACAATATACCCTACTTTTAAAAAATCCATATTACAAAATAGAATTGAGAATGCAAACCATGACTCAATTTACAAATTACCAACTGGCAGAGAAGTTGTGAAGTTGAGAAAAATGCTACAAGGTAAGAGCAACTGCCAACTCAATCAGAAACAAAGATAAAGCATTTCTGAAATTAGAAATATAAAGACAGAAGTTTTTAAATTTATAAAAACATGATCTATACACAGTATTTCATGGCAAATCATGAAATCCAATCCATCACGTGTGAAATCCAATCTAATATCCTTCTCCTTGTAGGCAGAGAAATACTTCTCCACTTCAGCTTTACTCCTTAATTCCACTTGATACTTGCATTGGTTATAACATGTGCACAGCACACACTACTTTATATTACAATTACCAGTACAAAAATACAAGCCCCTTACAGGCAGAAGTATCTTACTTCACCCTTACATCATCCACAACAGACAACAGTACCTTGTTTTTTTTTCTTTTTTTTTTTTAAAGATTTATTTATTTATGATAGACATAGAGAGAGAGGCAGAGACACAGGCAGAGGGAGAAGCAGGCTCCATGCACCGGGAGCCCGACATGGGATTTGATCCCGGGTCTCCAGGATCGCGCCCTGGGCCAAAGGCAGGCGCCAAGCCGCTGCGCCACCCAGGGATCCCCCATACCTTGTAAATAAAAGCTCTGTAATAAACACTTCATGAATGAGGATTAGTTTATTTTATTTTATTTGAGAGAGAGAGACAGAGAGAGAGAGAATATGAGCTGGGGGAGGGGCAGAGGGAGAAGCAGACTCCCTGCTGAGCAGGGAGCCTGACTGGGGCCTCAACCCCAGGACCTTAAGATGAAGGCCTGAGCTGAAAGCCACCACTTAACAGAGACTGAGCCACCCACAGGTGCCCCACAGGATTATTTTTTAAAGAACAAGATGTATCTTGTGCTTTATCATAAATAACAGATGCCAAATGTTCTGAGAATAAGGTAACTTATCACTGATCTTCCCAGACAACTTAAAATGTCCTGAAAATGAAGACTAAGAATGTCTACCAATTAAAGTTATTTCTGTTTTTGATGTTTACTCCTAAATAATCACACAGGATATTTCATATTTCTGTACAAACTAACCTCATTGAAATATAAATAAAATAGTTCTCTAAGACCTCAAACACCAGTACAAAAATCTTCACATTTTTAAAACAAGGTTCTTTAGGCATATAGCCAATCTAGTCAGTGATAAAATCCACAATGTTTTGATTCTTGCTCAAGTTTTCTAGCACAATAAATACTTAAATAAAATGAAGTCACTAAATTAACTCAATAATAATAAACATAGGCGACAAGTTTTCTTGAGGGCAAAAGGCTTTGTCTATACCCAGCATCTAGAACAGTATCTCTTATCTGGTAAGCATGGCCCTGAAAATATTTGCTAAAACAATGACATTCATGAGTATCTCATGGATTTCACAGATATATTGTGAGAGCTTATCATTGCTCATATCCATCCATTCTGTTCTTCAAAATTTCATCATCCTCCTCCTCTTCAAGGTCAAGAGACCAAGGTATCATATAAAAGTTTCTCTCGCCTGCTCTTAAATGATGAGGCAGATAAGGCAGATTAGTATACAAGATTTGACAGCCAAATAACTAAGCAATTATCAATATTTCAGAAGATATTAAGTAATGTCTTCTGAATGGAAAAATGTTTCCATTCAACTCCACATGTACCCTACTAAATATAGTACAAAATTTCTCAAAGTAAATTTGATATAAAAAATCCTAATCGTCCACGCCTCTTTCTAAACTAGAAATAGGGAGCAGAGAGATGTGACAATTACAAATGGAGTCAAAGTTGTGAACAAGACATGACCCTCTCTGGAGAGGTCAGTAGCCAAAACTAGCCTGTGGGAAAAACCTTTGAAAGGCTTCTAGCTCACCGCCCCCCCCCCCCCCCAATGAATTACTCAGTCACCAACAGGTGGTCCTGAAGTCTTTGAGAAAGAGACAGACTACCTCCACATAGAACACTCATTCTCTCCCAAGTCAACCCATTGCACTCCTGGATAAACTCTGGCTCTGAAAATATTTTAGCTGTTATTATATGACTCTTCTTCTCGCCCCAGCTTCATGTCAACATAGTGAGTACAAAGCTTTTTCTAGTATAAAGACCTAGAATCACAAGTTCTACTTGCTTTCACAACACACCCCACTCCTCAATTCCCATTGAGTAGGCAATGAATACAAGACAGGAAGACATCTTCCCAATAGAAAGATGGATTTATTTTCATTAAAAAACTTGAGCACAGACTCCCACAACCTTAAGAGTTGAAAAGGCCTTGGAAGCCATCTAATTCTATGCCCCTTCTTCCTCCCCCCTGCCCCCACCATTGTAGGAATTGCTCCAATAACATCTCTGGGCAACACATTTCTGTCCCAGAATCTTAAGATGGGAGAGGAAAAAAAAAAAGTAGCCTCTTTGATTTGAATGTTAAGTAATTCTGCGTATAGTTTTTAAAAGTTGTCTATTAGAGGGATCCCTGGGTGGCGCAGCGGTTTGGCGCCTGCCTTTGGCCCAGGGCGCGATCCTGGAGACCTGGGATCGAATCCCACGTCGGGCTCCCGGTGCATGGAGCCTGCTTCTCCCTCTGCCTGTGTCTCTGCCTCCCTCTCTCTCTCTCTGTGTGACTATCATAAATAAATAAAAATTTAAAAAAATAAATAAATAAATAAAAGTTGTCTATTAGAACACAGATTTGAGGGCAGCCTCCATGGCTCAGCAGTTTAGCACCACATTCAGCCCAGGACATGGTCTGGAGACCCGGGATCAAGTCCCTGCGTGGAGCCTGCTTCTCCCTCTACCTGTGTCTCTACCTCTCTCTGTGTGTCTCTCATGAATAAATATATAAAATCATTAAAAAATAAAAATAAATTAAAAACCCCATAAATTTTGATAGGTAATATGTTGTGACAGAAATAGATTAAAAGTAACGTGTCATTTGGTTACTTTCCATTACTTCATGGTCTCTTGCTACACAATTTCCCAGTTGTAAGAAAGCTAAATTTGTTACCTACTAACAATAATTTTAAAATGTCTTTACAAATGGGACGCCTGGGTGGCTCAGTGGTTGAGCAGCTGCCTTTGGCTCAGGGCATAATCCCTGTCCCAGGATCGAGTCCCACATGTGGCTCCCTGCATGGAGCCTGTTTCTCCCTCTGTCTGTGTTGCGTCTCTGCCACTCTCTCTGTGTCTCTAATAAATAAATAAAATATTTAAAAAGCAAAATGTCTTTACAAAGATGTGAGCCACTAAAAATATCCATTATTTGGGAGACCAAAATTAAATAGGTTATTTGGCTTGAAGAGATCTTTTTAAAAGTATGGCATATGGGGTGCCTAGGTGGCTCAGTCCATTAAGCTTTCACTCTTGATCTCAATTCAGGTCTTGATCTCAGGGTTGTGAGTTGAAGCTCTGCAATGAGCTCCATGCCCAGCATGGAGCCTACTTTAATTAATTAATTAATTAATTAATTAATTAATTAAGAGTATGGTATAGATGGACACTGATGCTTTACCCATTCATTCACCCAACAAATAAATAGTAAGGGCCTACCTCATGCCAGACACTCTGCTGGGTGCTAGGAAAACAGTGAAAGCAGAAAACACATGGTCTCTCTTCTAAGCAATCTTTGTTTATAGAAGAGACAGATTATCACCCAGAGAATTACAAATTGAGAAATGTGCTAGAAAGGCAAAGTTCAGGATGTTATGAGAATATGAAGGAAAGTTGATCTAGCCTGGGAATTCAAAGCAGGATATGCTATGGAAGTGACATTTAAGCTGAGATCTGAATGGTGGCCATTCACATTTATATAAAAACATCTCATAAAATGAAAGCACTGGTCCAATAAACCCAGCTACCTTTGGCATCTTTATCCCAAAACAACCTTTTTTTTAAAAAAAGGAAGGCCAAGTATTCTATAAGAAGGTTTAAAGGCTAAGAATTGATAAGTTCTTTGGAGAAAGGGATAGGGTCATACTCTACTGTAGATACCCCACCTTGTATAATTATTAGCATTATAGTCACTCAAATATTTGCTGAAATGATTAACATATTAAATCAATGCTCATATGGGACCCATGGGTGCCTCAGCAGTTGGGTGTCTGCCTTCAGCCCAGGTCGTAATCCCAGGAACTGGGATCAGGTCCCATATCAGGTTCCCTGTGAGGAGCCTGCTTCTCTCTCTATGTCTCTGCCTCTCTCTCTCTCTCTCTCTCTCATGAATAAATAAATAAATCTTTTAAAATAAATAAATAAATACTCAGATTATCTTCAGGTAAGCAAAATAAATTCACAAAACTACATGTCCTTACACAAGTAACTCCATCCCAAACTTCAACTGTGAAAAGAAGATGCTTTCTTGTACCTCACAGGAATGCTATCAAGATTCGATGAGATAATAAATGGCAAAATGCTGGGGCAGATCTTGAAATGCTTGGAGGATATGGCATCCGTGCGATCAAAAGCTTGATCAGTCCCTTCTCACTATGACAGCTCTTTAGATTCAGTTGTGCTTCATTTTCCTGACCATGAGAAGAAAAAAAAAAAAAAAAAACTGTAACACAGGTTACTCCTTCTCTAGCCTTGGTTTTCTGGAAAAGGGTGAAACTGCAAAACTCAAAAGTCCCCTCTAGCTCTAGAAACGGACTTGCACATCTTTTTAAAGGGCCAAGAATACACTCCTTGACTCACATTTGAGACTACCTCCTCATTCACTCCACTCCCTCCATGACTCCATACTTCCCTTCAGGAATGGCAGCACATAGTTCATGACTTAAGTTTTTCAGGTCGCCTGGGTGGCTCAGGGGTTGAGCGTTTGCGTTTGGCTCAGGGCATGATCCTGGAGTTTCAGGATCGAGTCCCACATCAGGCTCCCTTCAGGAAGCCTGCTTCTCCCTCAGCCTGAGTCTGTCTCTCTCTCTCTCTCTCTCTCTCTCTGTCTCTCATGAATAAATGAATAAAATCTTACAAAAATAATAAAAATAAAAATAAATGACTTAAGTTTTTCAAAGACTTACTTTTCACTTATTTTACATTTAAATTGAATGTATGCATCCATATTAGACCTTCTGAATAATCCAAATGATTGTTGTAAAACTCTGTATGCCCCAATGAAAAAAAAAACTAATAAAAACAGTCAAAATGACCAACTGTCAAGAAGAGAGTTATAACTCCTAACCTCAAAAAGTAAATTTCGGTTTCCTGAGTAAGAAAAACTATCTGCTCTATTTTAAAATCAAAAAAGACAGTCTTAAAAACAAGCACTTATACTCAAAAATAACAATAAATACATGCAAACTCTTTCATGGAAAACAATTTTTCTAAAAGAATTACAATGGCTAGAAGAGAACTAAAATGTCCACCATACAATGCTATGTCACTGCATGTAAATGAAATTTTACCAAAAAAAAGTTAGCACCCAAATAAATTATACAGCTAAAAAGAAATCTACATATTTAAGATTTGTCTTGTTTAAAATAATTTTGGAGTGTGGTTCTGAAAAGCTCTCCTTGTTTTAACCTTCGTCAAATAGCATCCCACTACGAGAACACAACTATGATACTTCCAAGCAAGAGATCTGTTTTATGATGCAAACCAAGGCGACCAGGTCCAGATAAGGTCTGCCACTAGAGAATGCCTCAGAAATAACACACTTTCAAAGAAAACTTTCTTATAAAAAAGGTAACGTCGAAACTAGTAACTGTTGGTAAATTTAGCTATTCAGCACGTTTAAAATCTTATACAAGTGTTAGTAACTTAAAATTCTAAACTTATTTCCAGAGAAAAAGTTGATCCTTTCAGTCCTCGTATAAATGGCAGGATAGCAGCTTCCCGTGTGACAGTTACTCTTAATGCTTATTTTAACTGTATTTTACACCTACCAAATATTTCAGGCTTTAAAGTTCATTACAGCTATTATATTAAAAATTACAACGTGAGTACTGCAATGTTCACTTTTTAAAGAGGAGCAGATTGGAATTAAAGAAACTCATCCAAAGTCACCCAACAAGTCAGCAAAAAAGTTGAGAGCAGTACTAAAACTTCAGCTCCTGGACTACTAACTACTTCACACTTTCCCAGTTCCAAAAGAGAGAGAGAGAGAGAAAAAAAAAAAAAAAAAAGAACTGAAGGGAATTACTTTCAGTAATAACACCATGTCTCAATCACAGTAGAAGGCTTATCATGAACACTCACCAAAAAAAAAAAAAGATGCACCTTGAACAAATGAGACCGCTTGCTACCTCTGGATACTACTGTCCCGTCCTAGTTCTTGAAACCAAGCAAAAACTTACTGCATCTGGATAGATTACATCCTAGAGAATGTTCGCTCTTCAATACGGGCAATGTGCTTTCGCACTAACAACAACAACAACAAAAAACACTTGTAAATGAACGTTGCCACCTTTCTCCAGGCTTAGGTACTGTGGGGACACATCAATTCCAAGTCAAAGACCACCTCTCAAAAGTAAGCAGTACTCAAGGAGAACAGAGTTACACAGCCAATAAAGGAAAAGCTCTAATAAGTTGCTTCTTTCGAAGAGATATTTTTAAAGGATGATTACATGCTTCACAGAATTAATGTTAAGTCGCCCGCCAAGGGAAAAAAAAAAGGATTCTTGTAAAGTAGCTTTTAAGGCATATCCCTCCCTCTTTTGGGACACAGTCTGACTTGTTGGACAAGAATGATCCGGGCACGCTGACACAGAACCCCTATGAACCTAGCTTAGATCACTGAAAACATCACTTCGACCTGCCAACTATAATAAGTCTTTTCCGTTCTGTAAGGGCCAAAATGACCCCTCTTAATCTCTCCGGAGAAGGTTCTCCGGCAGAGAAAAGTGACAGCCAGTCCTCCTTCCGAGGTTTCTGGGGAAAGTGTCAACAGCAGAGAGAGAGGCTCCTAGGAAGTGTCAGTGCGGTAGCAGGTGGAGTAGCCCCCGGTGCCGAGCAGGTCCCTCCTGACCTAGTCTCCAGTCCTCCGCTTCCAGCCGGGATTCCGCCTTGCAGACCTTCCCCAGCCGCCCGGCGCCCCCGTTCCCACCCCGCAGCGAGGCTCCCAACTCTCCCGGGAGGCCAGGCAGTCTAGGCAGACGCGACGGCCACCCCACCTCTTCCGGGGACTCGCAGGCCCGCTCCCTGGCCGTGTCGGAGCCCGACGGACCCTGCGAGGGGGAAGGCAGCCGGCGCCCGGTCGGGCCTCCCGGACCCAGCCCCGCACCCCGCGGGCCCCTCCCACCGCCCCCACCCCCTGGCAGCACCACCGTCCTTACTCGCGAATCCCCCTTCCCCCGGAGCACCCCAGCGGAGTTACCGGCCCACTCCGAAGTGCGAGCGACCGCCGCCCCTACCGGTCACCCCGGCCCCCACTGTCACCACCCTGCTCGCGGCCCCCGCCCACGCCGCTGGCGAGCCCCGGTGACGCCCGGGTCGGTACCTTGCGGACCCCCTTGTAGATATAGAAGTAGAGCTCCCGGCCCACATTGAAGCAGAGGCGGTCGCCGTTGCCGGACTGGTCGTTGAGGTTTACGAAGGAGACGCGGACGGGGTTGGATCCCTGCGAGTTGAAGGGCACCCGGTTGGGCCGGCTGTACTCCGAGTGCGGCAGCAGCTTGTACAGACCTTCCCGAGTGGTGAATTGGGTCTTAATCTCGTTCATCTCCTTCCCTCCTCCCTCCGTCGCCATCTTGGAAAGCAGCGTTCATCCTGCCCTAAGTGCCCGGATCACGCCCACCGCGCAGGCGCCGTCCCTTCCCCCCGCCCCCCGCCTCTCCCTCGTGGCCCCGCCCACCCGCGAGGCGGCCCCGCGGAGGCCGGCCGAGGGGCAGGGGCGGGCTTGTTTACGGCCGCACTGCGCAGGCGCGCTCACCTGGCGCGCCCGGCGCGGCTGGGCGTCCGCAGGCCCCGCCCCCGGGCGCGGCCTCGGGGCGGCCCCCGGGCGGTGCAGGTGAGGCGGTAGGCCGCCGCCTCCGCCGTCTCCGCCGCCTCCGCCCCCGCCGCGGCTGCCTCCGCCGCCGCCGCCTCCCCGCCACCCGCCCCGCCGGTGAGCAGACGCCGCGGCGGGGCTGCGGTCGCGAGCGCAGAGGTGACCTGGAGCGGCCGGCGCAGCCCGGAGGAGCGGAGGGAGAGGGCCGCGCCCCCGTACGCGGTGGGCACGTGGGGAGCCCCGGCGTCCTGCCTCGGGGCACGGCGGGGGCTCCCCGAAGCTGGGGGCCGCTGCCCCGCGCCACCCGCACGACGCTCGGGGACCCCTCCGCGCCTCCCCGAGCCACTTTCCGAGAAGGTACCGAGGGCCCTGAGCGCCCCGCGTCCCGGCGGCGGGGGGGCGGGGGCAAGGGGCGGGAGCGCCCTGGACGTGGGTGCACACGTGGGTCCTGGCGCGTGTCTCTGCAGGTCGGCTCTCCGGCGGCCTGTCGGGCGAAGTAGGTTGTGCTGGCGCTTCCGCTGCTTCAGTGTGTCCTCTCCAGGTGTTTGGAGCAAAGAGGGAGCGTCGGGTCGGGCAGCGGCTTTCGGAACCAGAGACCCAGGGGAAGCCCGAGGCTCTATTCTCATGCGCAGTAGCTTGACAATTAGAGGCCACTGGTGAAAAAGAAAAAAATTAAAAACCAGCTCAAGTGGGACCTGCCAGATTGCTACGCAGAGTTGTGTGCATACGCTATGCTAGATGTAGATGTGGAAGGACAGGCGCCCGGGTCGAGGATTAGACAGTCACTATCTTACAGCTGGGTTTCCTTGGCAGGTTGCACATAAAGTTTCTAAAGCGACAGAAATTTCCTGGGAGAATTACAGGGTGGAGGAAGCCGACGTTTGTTACACCGAGAATGAACTATGTCTTTATTGAAATTAAAAAAAAAAAAAGAGGTTATTTATTTATTTGTGAGAGACGCAGAGACACAGGCAGAGGGAGAAGCAGGCTTCCTGCAGGGAGCCCCGACGTGGGACCCGATCCGATCCCGGGTCTCCAGGATCAGGCCCTGAGCTGAAGGCAGGCGCTAAACTGCTGGGCCACCCGGGGTGCCTCCCGCTTTTTAAGATTTTATATATTTATTCATGAGAAAGACAGAGAGAGAGAGAGAGGCAGAGGGAGAAGCAGGCTCCATGCAGGGAGCCCAATGTGGGACTCGATCCCGGTACTCCAGGACCACACCCTGGACTGAAGGCAGGTGCTAAACCACTGAGCCACCCGCCTGCCCTGAACTATTTCTTTAAATTCAAATCATAGCTGGAGGGTCGCAAAATTAGTAGATGGAGGTAGAGGAGCCTGAATCACAAACATCTTATGTATTACAAGGCAAGTAGGTACTGCCAATGATGTAACAATGCCTTTGACACCAACATCCTGTATCCGTTGTTCGTGTTGGCAAAAAAAAAAAAAACACTAGAGCAAAGTCCTATTTAATTAATAGACCCCTAAAATAGCTACAGTTTGTGGTTGTAATTGTTTTTATGTTCTCTGCCTTTCTCTAAAAGTCAAATAGATATCAAAAGTCTTAAAATTGCCAGGATGTGTGCTGCAGTCACCACAGATTTATTCCAATTTCCTAAGTTATTTTGCATTGAAAATACATATTTATAATGAGACCCTTGAGGGATAGTGACGTCTGGAATCCTCTAAAAATAATTCAGGTGTGGGCACCTGAGTGGCTCAGTTGGTTAAGTGTCTGCCTTCCGCTCAGGTCATGATTTCAGGGATCCTGGGATGGAGCCCTTTCTTGGGTTCCTTGCTGAGCTGGGAGTCAGCTTCTCCCTCTCCCACCCTTATCCCCACTCTTGCTCTCGCTCATGTCTTTCTCTCAAATAAATAAAATCGAAAAAATAATAATTCAGCTGTGTTCCCTAGTTATCAAGAGGGGGAATAAAGCATACTTTTTTGAAGAAAAGAAAAAGCTCAGCAAGCAAAAATTAATACAAATTTTATTAGCCTTCAATTAACCATAATTAACGACAATTAATAATACCTCAGGTTTTCTGTTAAGGTTTTATTCTATGTAAGTTCAACATATTATCACAATAATAGGCTGTCCCTTTTGTCCTATTCAGAGCTTTTCAATAATATCTTTTTTTTTTTTAAGATTTTTTTATTTATTCATGAGAGACAGAGAGAGGTAGAGACACAGGCAGAGGAAGAAGCAGGCTCCCTCCAGGGAGCTCCATGTGGTACTCGATCCTGGAACTCCAGGATCACGCCCTGAGGCAGAGGCAGACGCTCAACCACTGAGCCACCCAGGCGTCCCAATAATGTCTATTCTTAATATGTTTTTCTCTCGTTCCCACACACACTCTCAAGGATTCAATAATAACACCCAAATTTATATAACAGGACCTGACCTAAAAACAGTTCATTTCTAATTTTCTCTGTCAAGCCAGGCGTTTCTGAATGGGTTGGTGCCTCACAGTCATCCATCTCTAAACCTGATCGTTTCCTTTCCATTCTCAAACTTGAATCCTTATGTAATGGCTTCATGAATGATTTCCTTGATTTTAGTTTTTCTCTCAACTTTCCTCCTGTAAACATCTACCAAATTAATTTTTTAAGCAGTACCTTAGATATTATATTCTCTTACCCCAAGACTCTCAATGACTTGCAATAATCATATTAAATTAGCAATTCACAGCCTATTCTTACATATTACATAAATCCCCCATTCAAGTCAAACTGTACTCCCATCACCCTTAGTTCCTTCTCTGGCGTAGAAAGCTATTCCTTTCCTTTCCTCTTTTTTTTTTTAAGATTGATTTATTTATTCATGATAGATACAGAGAGAGAAAGAGAGAGGCAGAGACACAGGAGGAGGGGGAAGCAGGCTCCACACCGGGAGCCCGACGCGGGACTGAATCCCTGGACTCCAGGATCGCGCCCTGGGCCAAAGGCAGGCGCCAAACCGCTAAGCCACCCAGGGATCCCCTCTTTCCTTTCCGCTTTATCATACCCTGTTCTTTAAGAACTAGCTAAGTCTCATCATCTTCATGAAGCCTTTCCAACCCTAAAAACCATACTTGAAACCAAAGATTGTCTATTCAGCATTATGGCTGGCTTCATGGAGTGCTTGAAGTCCTAGTAATTGTATTAAACTTTTATGTACGTGTTCATTATATCATTGGAGTGTGTAGTTTTCATCAGATTTTCAAGAGTCCAGCACCCAACTGAACCACCCCGGCAACCCCCCCCCCATATTAATAATTACCTCTCTAAGCTTTTTTTTTTTTTAAAGATTGTATTTATTTGAGAGAGAAAGCAAGAGAGTACTCATGAGCAGGGGAGGGAGGGAGAGGGAGAAGCAGACTCCCCACTGAACAGGGAGCCCTATGTGAGTCTCCGTCCCAGAACTCTGGGACCAGGACCTGGGCCGAAGGCAGATCCATAACCCACTGAGCCTCCCAGGGCCCCCAGATGTTTAAACTTCTGTGGTACTTTCCTGAATTTTTTAAAGATTTTCTTTATTTATTCATGAGAGACACAGAAAGAATGGTAGAGACACAGGCAGAGGGAGAAGCAGGCTCCATGCAGGGAGCCTGAAGTAGGACTCAATCTGGGGTCTCCAGGATCATGCCCTGGGCTGAAGGCAGTGCTAAACCGCCAAGCCACCAGGGCTGCCCACTTTCCTGAGTTTTCATTTGTCACATGTAATATCCTAAAAAATTATCTTCTTTTGGTATTTGTCAGCTCATGCTAATTATCTTGTGTTGATATTTAAGTTTCAGTGTATATATGCTGACTTTCAACCAGATTGTAAGTACATTCTAAGATACGAGGGACCATGTTAAAGTTGTTTATATCCTCGAATAGTTTTTTTTTTAATAAAGATTTTATTTATTTATTCATGAGAGACACAGAGAGAGGCAGAGACATAGGCAGAGGAAGGAGAAGCAGGCTCCATGCAGGGAGCCCGATATGGGACTTGATCCTGGAACTCCAGGACGACATCCTGAGCCAAAGGCAGACACTCAACTGCTGAGCCACCCAGGCGTCCCTCAAATATTTATTTGATGCCCACATGTGCCACTCTGTCCTAGCCTTTGAAATGCATCAGTAAACAAAATCACTCAGAGTTTATATTCTTGCAAGGAGAAGACTAGATAAACAATAAACACAAGTTAGTAAATTGTATAGTGATTGTGCTAGGAAAAAGTAGTAGAGTGAATAAGGGGGATTGGGAATACGATGGGTAGTTTGCAGTTTGTGATAAAACATGGTCAAGGTAAGGTTCAGTGAGAAAGTGACATTTCAGCAAAGAATTGAAAGAGGTGAGGGAGTGGGCCATGGGAAGATCTGGGGGGAGCCATACAGAATTCCCAAGGCAGAAGTGTACCTAACATGTTCAAAAAATAGCAAGACAGAGACACCTGGGTGGCTCAGTTAGTTGAGTGTCTGACTTTGGCTCATGTCATGATCTCGGAGTACTGGGATCAAGCCCTGAGTCAGTCTCCCTGTTCTGTGGAAATCTGCTTCTCCCTCGCTCTCTCCCACCCCCCAGCTTATGCCCCCTCCCCTCTTTCCCCCTTCTCTCTCCCTTTTCTCTCCCCTCTCGCTCTGGAGAGCATGCACGCGGGCGTGCCCCCCACAGTGACTTTTTTTTTTTTTTTAAAGATTTTATTTATTTATTCATGAGAGACACATAGAGAAAGAGAGGCAGAGACACAGGATCAGGCCCATGCAGGGAGCCCGATGTGGGACTAGATCCTGGGTCTCCAAGATTAGGCCCTGGGCTGAAGGCAGCACTAAACTGCTGAGCCACCGGGGCTGCCCCCCACAGTGACTTTATTACAAGAAATAGGTGGGATCTGGGTGGCTTAGCCTGTTAAGCATCTGACTCCGGCTCAGGTCATGGTATCAGGGTCATGAAGTTGAGCCCCATCTGGCTCCGAGATGGGCTTAGAGGTTCTCTTTCTTTCTCTCCTTCTGCCCATCCCCCACCTAAAAGTATAAAATTAGAAAATAGAAAGAAATAGGCATACACAGGTGTCTTTAGGAGCCACATTTAAAAACCTTTACTGACTCATGTAAAGTAACCGATCTTTCCAATTTATCTTGTTGGGTGTGCGTATTCTATTATTATATTATGACTCGGTACTTCCTTATAAGACCATTATGGGACTTGAAAACAAATTTGGAAAACATCACATAACATAGTGTCCTTAATATAGCAAGCCTAGTTTCTGCCTCAGATTTGCAAAATGGTAAAACTGACACACAATCAGGATTACTAAATTACAGTGTTTTTAGATGCAAATTGATCTTGCACAAAACATCTTATTCTTTCTTCAATAACTGTTATGAAGTAAATATAATACTTAATGTTTCACACATATCTAGAAATATTAGTGCTTCTTTTTTGAAGTATAGGTACTTTTTAAAGATCTCTTTTTTTTTATCTTTTTTTTTTTTTAGATTTTTTAAAAAGTTGATTTATTCATGAGAGACAGAGAGGCATAGACATAGGTAGAGGGAGAATCAGGCTCCCCACAGGGAGTCCGATGCAGGACTTGACCTCAAGACCCTGGGCTCACGCCCTGAGCCACAGGTAGCCGCATCACTGGGCCACCCAGGCATCCCTTTTTTAAAGGTCTTTTAAAGTTTTCCAATCAGGACAGCCCCGGTGGCGCAGCGGTTTAGCGCCGCCTGCAGCCCGGGGTGTGATCCTGGAGACCTGGGATTGAGTCCGGCGTCGGGCTCCCTGCATGGAGCCTGCTTCTCCCTCTGCCTGTGTCTCTGCCTCTCTCTCTGTCTCTCATGAATAAATAAATAAAATCTTTTAAAAAAAAAAAAAGTTTTCCAATCAGCACATTTTGTGGGAGCCTACTATGTGGGCATTATGTTCAGTGCTTATACATGCTCTCATTTTCATGCATGATCTTATAAAGTAGGTGCCATTATTCCCTTTTATACACATGAAAACTAAGAGAGTCGTGAAATGACTTGTCCAAGGTACTACCCTAGAAGTAGGTATTAGCAGAAGTAAAATTTGAGTTCAGGTCTCCAAAGAGAAACATCTTGGAGTAAAATAACCACATAAAAAAAATAATAACCACATACTTGTTTTTAAACTACACATTACTAAAAGGTGAAGAATAGCAATTCAAGTGAAGCAAACATGGTTTTTTATAATTCACGGTTTTTTTGAAATTCAAAACTAGAAAAAAACCCACAGAATGGGAGAAAATATTTGCAAATCACACCTGATAAGGTACTCCTATAGAATATACATAGAACTACAATTCAAAAAGCAAATAATCTAATTTTAAAATAGGTGACGGATCTGAATAGACATATCTCCAAAGATGTATAAGTGGCCTCAACATCATTATCATCAGAGAAATGCAAATACAATCCACAGTCAGATCCCACTTCGTATTCACTAGGATGGTTATGACCAAAAAGACATAATAAGTGGGAAGCATGTGGAGGAATTTAAGTTCTCCTATTCTGCTGGTAGGAATGTAAAAACAGTGCGGGCACCTTGGAAATTAGTCTGGTATTACTCAAAAGTTTGAAGTTACTATATGACCCAGCGATTCCACCCTTTAGACATATACTCAAGTAAAAACACGGCCACACAAAAACTTGCATGTGCATATTCATTGAATTATTAGTCATCATAGCCAAAAAGTAGGAACAAACCAAATGTCCCATTATCCCATTAACTGATTACTGGATAAACAAAATGTGGTATATCCACACAATCGAGTATTATCCAGCCATAGGAAGGAGTAAAATACCGATGCGTGCTGTGACGTGCGTAAACCTTGAAAACCTCTGCCAAGTGAAAGAAGGCAGACGTGATCCCATTTATATGAAATGTCAAGAATAGGCAAATTATAGAGATGGAAAGTGGGTTAGTGGTTGCCTAGAGGAGGGACTATTAATGGGCATAGAACTTCTTTTTGGGATGATGAACATATTCTAATACTGATTGAAGTGATAGTTGCACAGTTCGAATATACTGAGAACCACTGATTTATACACTTTAAATGGATGAATTGTATGTGCTGTTAAATGATACCTCGAACTGTACAGTGCCCACCCAATTTATTTTTCAAACAGCTACTAAATTATTAGGAATAAATACTTACTAGATTGGGCTTTTTTTTTTAAGATTTTATTTATTCATGAGAGACACACAGAGAGAGAGGCAGAGACACAGGCAGAGGGAGAAGCAGGCTCCGACATGGGACTCGATCCCAGGTCTCCAGGATGACACCCTGGGCTGAAGGCGGTGTTTAACCGCTGAGCCACCTGGGCTGCCCATAGATTGGGCTTTTTTTTTTTTTTTTAATATTAAATAAATTTGGGGGTTGTTCCAGAGAGCACAAGCAGGGGGTAGTGGCAGAGCGAGAAGGAGAAGTAGGCTCCAGGAGGCTCAATCCCAGGACTCTGAGATCATGACCTGAGCTCTAGACAGATGCTTAACCCACTGAACCACCCAGGCACCCCACTCCAACTGGACATTTAATAAACAGAACTGTTATGGGTCTGAGAACCTACAAACTTTGGGAGTCTGTGCTATAAGGCAATCTCCCTTGATTTCCAAGATATACCTGCATTTTTATCTCTATCTGAATCTATTCTCTTTTATTCTAGAATCAAAGAAAAAGGTCTTTTCAAAACTGATTTCTCCACCATGTTCTTTTAACAAGTTCCTCTTGTCTAATCTGACATGCTCCAGCAGTATCTTACCCTGTCTCCTGAGCAAGCTCTCACACTGCACTGCTACTACTGCCTCCCTCCATGCGGTATAAACTGTTACCTGAGCAAGAGCAGTAACAGCAAAGAGGGCCTGGGGGGTCAGTTCTGCCTGAGAGTTTGGCAGTGGTGCCAGCGGTCGTCAACAGAATTGCTCTCTCTAATTAAAAACGAAACACCTCTATGTATCACCCTTCTCCAGTCCCAGCCTTAGAACATCCACAGCCGTCTCCCATCCCTTCATATCAAGACAGCTCCATGTGTGCTGTTTTAATTATCTTAGACTCTAGGGATAAGACAGAAATGTGGGTTCCATACCATAGTAACGAAAGAAAAAATATAGGAAGAAAATGAAGGAATCTCTTGTCACAAAGGCTGTGACATTCCGTCACTCACAGGCACAGAACCAGTTGAATTATTACTTAGAGTATTCTTAGAACTGCACCCAAATTAGGACATCACTTTTTGTAGCTCCATCTTGTAGAGCTTTGCTTTTCATTGTTAAGCTTCTCGAGTTAGAGGTTCAGGGACAGGCTTTCTAGGCAGCCCAATAAACATTGTGGATTTTATCTCTTTAGAGATTAGGGCAAGGGCATTCAAGCTTAATAACCTCAATTACAGTTTCTAATTTCTTCTACCTGAGAACCTTAAACAGGAAAGAGAAAAGGAGATTGAACAAAAAGAGCTAGTATGCTCCGTGTAAAGAAAAAAATTAACATGCTCCTGCTTATACATTACTAGACATACTTCCCAGTCCCTCCCTGGAGAGCTGTTGTCAAAGTTTTGGGACTGTTGAGAAGCAACCAGTAAAAGTGAGTGATTTCTAGCCACAGGCTTCAGTGAAGTAGCAGTTGGGGGCTTCGAACAGAAAGGAAGATGTGTTTGTTAACTTCAAGTTCCATTTTAAGAGTTACTGTTGGGGGCAGCCCGGGTGGCTCAGCAGTTTAGCGCCGCCTTCAGCCCAGGGCGTGATCCTGGAGACCCAGGATCGAGTCCCATGTCAGGCTCCCTGCATGGAGCCTGCTTCTCCCTCTGCCTTTCTCTCTCTCATGAATAAATAAATAAAATCTTAAAAAAAAAAAAAAGAGTTACTGTTGGGAAAGTAAAAACAGTTTATGATATTAAAAAGATCTAGCCTAGGATGGGGTAGGGAGTATTCTCTGAAAGATTATCTTAAAAGGAGAATGTTCCTATTAGGAACCCAGTCAGGCTGAGTTTATTGAAAGGAGGAACCAGTCTTTTTACTCTTTAGAATTGGAAGAATCCCTAAGATATCCTGAAGCATGTAGTAAATGCTCAATACATACTGAATTAAATTTCCAGTTTTCTCCCTTTCCTTCTTGCTGATAACTTTGTGGGTTTTTTCTCCTTTTCCTTCCTGGAGTTTCTCTTTCTGCATGCTCCCTCACTGAGCTATGGTACTTGTAGTCCCTCATACCTGTCACACCTGCGCTTCTGTGCCTTTGCACAAGCTAGATTCCCTCTCCCCTTGTGTTCACTGGAGGGACTAGACTGCTGCCTCACCCTTCAGACCTCACCTGCCACATTGCCTCTGCTTCACACACCCTGAACTCTGCCTCACTGTCCCTCAGATGCCAGCTGAAAGGCTCCAAGAACAGGACCCCCTCTTTTTGTTCAGCCTTTTGCTTCTAGGTTGGCGGCTGGCATTCTGTAGGTACACTATATATTTGCCAAATGAATGACCCACCTTAAACATTCTCTGACTTTTAGTACTTCGTGTTAATACTTTATTATGACATTTACTACATTGCTGTCTCATCTCACTAGATTGTTAGCTACACATGATTGCAGTTCACATACTTGAAAACATGTTCATTCATGCTTGCTTTTCTCCTACCTTACCCCTGAGGTTAAACTTCACTTTAGGGTCATAGCACTTGTACTTTCAAGTAGTTCTGCTTCTAGCCTTTTTTGGTGGGTGTGGTAGAGAGTAGTTGAGCCCCTTGTTTATTTTATGCATTTGACTTTCAAGTAAATATGTATTTGACATGCCTAACTTGGTCCAATTTCCTCCCCCCCCCCCAAAAAAAAAAAAACCCAAAACAAATCTTTGTAGAATATTCTTTCTTTAGGGTCACATTTCAATTTTGTAAGATAGAATATTGAATTTGCTGGAGAATTTCACATAAGAATTATTAACTGTATATTCAGCTCCAGATCTGTTTATTGGGGTAAGAAAAGACTATGAAAGGTAATTGGTGCTCAGGACTGTTTTGTGGATTGAATATATACCCAAAAAAGAGTGTTGGACTTAAGGTCAAAAGACATGTCATGAATTCTACTCATGAGTCCATTATTTAATATTGTACTGGATGTGCTAGCCAGTACAGTAGGAAAAAGTTCAAAATGAAGTTACCATAATTTATGTAGAACTATATGTTGGGAAATGTAAGAGGATCAATTGAAAAAGTCTTAAGACAGAGTAATAGGGTAGCAATTCAAACTTTTTCATATGAAGTTTCATTCAAACTTTTTCAATTCAAACTTTTTTCATATAGTAACTACTTCAAATAAAACAAAAGTAAACATCACTCCTCTCACAATAACAAAAAAGAGGAATTAACTCACTCACAGTTGCTAGCACCTATCATGCAGGGGAGTGGAGGGCCTTTAACAGTGTGGGTGGTACTCCCTGGGGTTGAGCTACACAATGTCTCTGAATATACTTAGAAAGTTTCAGAAACTACTTGAAAAATACTACAAAACTCTATAAAGAAACTAAAATAATTAAATGAAATAACTTGTTTTGGGGTAAGAAGATAAAACACTGTGAAGATGTTAGTCCTTATTTGTTTCAAGTTTTTATATAAATTCTAGCTAACATATAGTGTAATATTGGTTTCAGGAATAGAATTCAGTGAACTTATAACACCCATCACAACAAGTGCCCTCCTTAATGTCCATCCCCATCTAACCCACCCCCCACCCACATCCCTCCAGCAACCCTCAGTGTGTTCTCTGTCATTAAGAGTCTCTTATGGTTTGCCTCCCTCTCTCTTTTTTTTTTTCTTCCTTCCCCTATGTTCATCTACGCTGTTTCTTAAATTGCATATATGTGTGGAATCATACGGTATTTGTCTTTCTCTGACTTATTTTGCTTAGCGTAATACACTGTAGCTCCATTCATGTTATTGCAAATGGCAAGATTTCATTCTTTATTATGAATAAGTAATCCTCCATTGTGTGTGTATGTGTGTGGATACACACACACCACAACTTATTTATCTATTAAGTCAATGGACATTTGGACTCTTTCCTTATTTTAGCTATTGTGAACCTTTTTGCTTATAAACATCATGGTACATGTATCCCTTCAATCAGTGTTTTTGTATCCTTGGGGTAAATACCTAGTAGTACAATTGCTGGGTTGTAGGATAGTTCTATTTTTAACTTTTGAGGAAACTCCATACTGTTTTCTAGAGTGGCTGTACCAGCTTGCATTCCCACCAGCAGTGTAAGAGGTTTCCCCTTTCTCCACATCCTCACCAACACCTGTTGTTTCTTGTGTTGTTAATTTTAGTCATTCTGACAGGTGTGAGATGATATCTCATCATGGGTTTGGTTTGTATTTCTCTGATGATGAGTGATGTTGAACATCTTTTCATGTGTCTAGTAGCCATCTGTTTGTCATCTTTGGAAAAATGTCTATTCATGTCTTCTGCCCATTCCTTAATTGGATAATTTGTTTTTTGGGTATTGAGTTTGATAAGTTCTTTATAGATTTTGGATTCTAACCCTTTATCAGGTATGTCATTTGCAAATATCTTCTCCCATTCCATAGGCTGCCTTTTAGTTTTACCGATTGTTTCCTTTGCTGTGCAGAAGATTTTTATCTTTTTTTTTTTAAGATTTTTATTTATTTATTCATGAGAACATAGAGAGATAGGCAGAGACTCAGGCAGAGGGAGAAGCAGGCTCCATGCAGGGAGCCTGACGTGGGACTCGATCCTGGGTCTCCAGGATTCCGCCTTGCGCCAAAGGCGGCGCTAAACCGCTGAGCCACCGGGGCTGCCCGAAGATTTTTATCTTGATGAAACCCCTAGTTCTTTTTTGCTTTTGTTTCCCTTGCCTGAGGAGACCTGTCTAGTTAAGAGATTACTATGGCCAATGTCAAAGGGGTTGCTGCCTGTGTTCTCTAGGATTTTGATGGTTTCCTATGTCACACTTAGGTCTTTAACCCATTTTAAGTTTATTTTTGTGCATGGTGTAAGAAAGGGGTCCAGTTTCATTCTTCTGCATGTTGCTGTCCAGTTTTCCCAACACCATTTGTTGAAGAGACTATCTTTTTTCCATTGGATATTCTTCCCTGCTTTGTCGACTATTAGGTGACCATATAGTTGTGGGAAAATGCCAGTTCTTTCTGAATTGAATTAATGTATAAATTGAATGCAATCCAAATCTAAACAGAATTTGCTTTAGAACTTGTCAAAACTGTTCTAAATTTCACTTGGCAGAATAAAATAAAATTGAGTCATGGAAAATTCTGAAAAAAAGAAAAGTAATGGTTGCCTCCCAGATATTAATATGTATTATAAAGCCTCCGTAACTAAAACATCAGTGCACTTATAATAGAGTACAGAATTAGACCACAATAAAAATGGACGTATGTTAGAGATAGCAGGGTTAATTTAATAAAAGGTATTGGAACAACCAACTAACTGTTTATAATAAAATGAATGCAGGTTCCTACTTCTCATTCCAAAATAAATTCCAGATGGATCAAAGATTTAAATATACAAATTAACCATAAGAATGAGAAAAACTATTTGAATAAATATATTTGTGATCTTGAAATAGAGAAGACTTTTCTAAACATAGCCCTAAACAAATAAGCCATAGGATATTTTTATTCTGTATCTTGCATACAAAATACCATTAAAAAAAAACAACAAACTTGGAAAAAATATTTGTAACACATATGGCAAATGCGTAGAATCCCTAAACTTGAAAATGCTTCTTTATATCAATTAGAAAGGAAACATAACCCAGTAGGAGAAAATAGGCAAAGGACATAAGCAATTCACAAAAGTTGCATTTATCAGACTTTTAGTTTGACTTCTGTGTTTCCTGTCATGCCTAGGAAGAACTTCCCCACTCCAAGATGCTCAACTTTTCTAATGAAAGATAGGCAAACTAAAACAATTTTTTACTATCACTTTGGAAAATATCAATTACCAATATATAATTGATCATAGTATTGCCACAGTTTCGTGTTTGTAAAAGTATTCTAAGAGGCATTGGTAGGAATGTAAATTGCCATTATTTGGAGGACAATTTGTGAATGACTGTCAAAATATTTATTGTAGATACATGATTTGAGTCAACAACTCCACTTCTTAGCAATTTATCTTCACAAATATATAATTTTTTTAAAGATTTTATTTGGGTGGCTCAGCGGTTGAGCGTCTGCCTTCGGCTCAGGGCGTGATCCCAGAATCCCAGGATCGAGTACCACATTGGGCTTCCTGCAGGGAGCCTGCTTCTCCATCTGCCCCTCTCCTCTCTCTCTCTCTCTCTCTCAGGAATAAATAAATCTTAAAAAAAAAAAAGATTTTATTTATTTATTCATGAGAGACACAGAGAGAGGGGCAGAGACACAGGCAGGGAGAGAAGAGGCTCTCTCCATGGAGCCTGATGTGGGACTGGATCCGAGGACTCCGGGATCACGCCCTGAGTCGAAAGCAGACACTCAACTGCTGAGCCACCCAGGTGCCCCACAAACGTATCAAGTTTACATACAAAAGGATTTTCACTGAAGCATTGTTCTTAATAGTGAAAAATTGGAAATTACCTAAATACCCATCAAAAAAGAGTTAGATATATTATGGAAATTCCATTGGAATTAAAAAATAAATGCATAAGCCCATAAGTACTGATGTGGAAAGCTATCCAAACTATATTAAGTTAAAAAAACAAGTTGCAGATGAGTAAGTATAATATGGTTTCATTTCTGAAAAGTTAAAACTTGTGTATATAGTAGTTACTCCCTTATCCGTGGTTCTGCTTTCTGTGGTTTCAGTTACACATGGTTAACTGTGGTCCAGAAGCAGATGATCCTCCTTCTGACTATCATCAGGAGGTCAGTAGTCACCTCGTGCTGCATCACAATGCCTGTGTTATTCACCTCACTTCATCTCATCACATGGGAATTTTATCATCTCACATCTCACCCGAAAAGAGGAAGTGTTGAGTACGGTACAAGATCTTTTGAGACAGAGACCATATTCACTATGTTTTATTACAGTATTTCATTATAATTGCTCTGTTTTGTTATGTTAATTTCTTTTTGTGCCTGATTGGTAATAATTAAGCCTTATTTATCATAGGTACATATGTACAGGAAAAAACATATACACAGGGTTCAGTGCTCTTCATGGTTTCAGGCATCCGCTGGAGGTCTTAGAATGTATCTCGCTTGGATAAAGGGGGACGACTGTACCTATAGAGTTCTTTTAAGCCCTGAGGTGTTTTGTTTTATTAGATTTTATTTTTATTTGTGAGAGAGAGAGGGAGTGGGAAAAGAAGCAGAGGGAGAAGGACAGACAGACTCTGAGCTGAGTGGGGAGTCCGACACAGGGCTCCATCTAGGACCCTGAGATCACAACCTCAGCCGAAACCAAGAGTCAGATGCTTAATGGACTGAGCCACCCAGGCGCCCCAAGCCTGGAGTTTGAGAACTAACTTCATTCAGAGGATAGGGCAGCCCCTCACTTTTTAATTTTAGAGAATAACCTCTCTGAATCTATTTTCCTGTGCCAGAAATTAGAGTATTATATATATATGAAAGGGCTCAAAAGATAAGATGTATATAAAAGCTCTTTTTCAACAGTAGTCTGCTACATAAATACATGGTAATCAAAAGTGACTAAATGTAGATGACTTTCATAATTATCTATATTGGGCAGCCCTGGTGGCGCAACAGTTTAGCGCCGCCTGCAGCCAAGGGTGTGATCTTGGAGACCCAGGATCGAGTCCCACATTGGGCTCCCTGCATGGAGCCTGCTTCTCCCTCTGCCTGTGTCTCTGCCTCTCTCTGTGTGTCTCTCGTGAATAAATAAATAAAATCTTTAAAAAAAAGAAGAGGAGGAGGAGGAGAACAGTTCAGTGCTGTTACAAATGGACTGTGTCCCACCTAGGGGTATATTAATGTTCTAATCCCTGATCCTTCCTGTAAATATGATCTTATTTGGAAATATAGTCTTTGCAAATGTACATTAATTAAGATGATGTCATTGAGGCAGGCCTTGCTTGATCTAATATGACTGATGTCGTAATAAGAAGGAAACAGACCGCAAGACTCATGAGGGAGGAAGACCATGTAACATGAGGTAGTCTCTGCAGTGCCATAGCTGCATGCCACGGGACCCCCAGGCTTGCCAGCATACCACCAGGAGCTAGAAAGAGACTTAAGGGTTCTCTCCCTTTTCAAGTTAAGAGCATGGCTCTGCTAGCACCTTCATTTCAGACCTCTAGCTACAGAACTATGAGACATTATGTCTTGCTTTAGGGCACCTAGTTTGTGGTCATTTGTTATGGCAGACCTAGGAAATTAATGCAGATGCTATTGGCAAAAAGAATATCTTAAAAAAGAACTGAATTTTAGATATGCAAAATATGCCAATTGGGGAAAAAAAGTAAAATTACTATTTGCAAATGGTATTGTTTGCTTCGAAAAATGCAGTAGACGGAATGGAGAAAGATAACAATAAGATAATTCAGTAAAGTAGTTAGGTATAAGCTTACTGTACAAAAATCCATATATTTTATATGGACAAGCCACAGCTAGTTAGGAGATACATGCACGGCTCCGTGTACAATAGCTATGAATAAAGTAAAATACCAAGGAATACTTAATAAAAACTCTAAGATCAAAAAAAAAAAAACTCTAAGATCTTTTTTTCTTTTTAGGCTTATTGGAGTCTTTTTTAAAGACTTTTCTTTTTAAAGATTTTATTTATTTATTCATGAGAGACAGATAGAGGCAGAGATACAAGCGGAGGGAAAAGCAGGCTCCATGCAGGGAGCCCAATACAGGACTCGATCCCAGAACTCCGGGATCACACCCCGAGCCAAAGGCAGACGCTCAACTGCTGAGCTACCCAGGCATCCCTAAAGACATTTATTTTAGAAAGAGAGCCTGCATAGGCAGGATGGGGCAGGCGAGAGGGAGAAGAGGGAAAGAATCTCCAGCAGCCTCCCCACAGAGCGTGACTCAGGGCTGAGATCATGACTTGAGCTGAAACCAAGGCAGATACTTAACTCACTGAGCCACCAGGCACCCCAGAACTATAAAATCTTCAGTGTAAAACCTTCTGGGGATCCCTGGGTGGCTCAGCGGTTTGGCGCCTGCCTTTGGCCCAGGGTGCGATCCTGGAGTCCCGGGATCGAGTCCCGCATCAGGCCCCCAGCATGGAGCCTGCTTCTCCTTCTGCCTGTGTTTCTGCCTCTCTCTCTCTCTATGTCTATCATGAACTTAAAAAAAAAAAAAAAAAAAAAAAACTTCAAAATGTTACACAAGGACTCGGAAGGACAACTAAACAAGTGGAAAGGTACACCATGTTCTTGAATAGAAGGACTCAACATCAAAAATGTATTCTTTCTAAATTAACCTATAAATTTAATGTGACTCCATTAAATTCCAAACCGTGTTTGGAAACTAGACAAGATGATTTCAAAGTTCAAGTGGAAAAAGTGAAAAAGAGCCCTGAAAATTCTAAAAAGAATAAATGCGGAATTAGCTCTATCAAATATTAAAAGAGGGACCCCTGGGTGGCTCAGCGGTTTGGCGCCTGCCTTCAGCCCAGGGCGTAATCCTGGAGATCCAGGATCAAGTCCTGAGTCGGGCTCCCTGCGTGGAGCCTGCTTCTCCCTCTGCCTGTGTCTCTGCCTCTCTCTCTCTGAATCTCTCATTAATAAATAAATAAAATCTTTAAAAAAAATTAAAAGAGGAGACAAAGCTATAATAAACATAATAGTGTAGCATAGGCACACAAATAGGCAGGTCAACAGAACAAGAACTCCAGAAATAAACCCAAATATGCAAGAATTTTGTGATTTTTAAAATGTTATTTAAAATGTGTAAGTAAGGGGATCCCTGGGTGGCTCAGCGGTTTGGCACCTGCCTTTGGCCCAGGACGCGATCCTAGAGTCCCGGGATCGAGTCCTGTGTCGGGCTCCCTGCATGGAGCCTGCTTCTCCCTCCTCCTGTGTCTCTGCCTCTCTCTCTCTCTATGTCTATCATTCATTCATAAATAAGTAAATAAATAAATCTTTTAAAAATGTGTAAGTAAAAGATGAGTGTTCAACAAATAGGATTAGGACAACTGGGTAGCCATCTAGGGGAAAAATCCAAGTGAATGAAAAATTAAAATACAATAAAGAAAAATAGCAGTAAAAGGAGACATTTTTAATAATCTCAGAATGTCGAAGGTCTTTCTCAACAAAACAGAAGATGCAGAAGACATTTGACCACACTAAAGAATGTTTTCCCCTCCCAGTACTTCTAGATGCTATATAGTCCCAGGACAGCTGGGTGGCTCAGCAGTTAAAGTGTCTGCCTTTGGCTCAGGGCGTGGTCCTGAAATCCTGGGATTGAGTCACACATCAGGCTCCCCATAGGGAGCCTCCTTCTCCCTCTGCCTCTGTCTCTGCCTCTCTCTGTGTATCTCTCATGAATAAATAAAATCTGAAAAAAAAAAAAGATGCTGTAGTCCCTACTACTATAATGGCATTTTGATCCCCAAAATGCCTTTAAGACAAAACAGTAACAAGGGGTGCCTGGGTGGCCTAGTCATTTAAGCATATGACTCTTGATTTTGGCCCAGGTCATGATCTCAGGGTCCTGAGATCAAGCCCCACATGGGGCTTCATGCTGAATATGGACCCTGCTTGATACTCTCTCTCCCTCTGCTTCTTGTGCTTTCTCTCTCTCTCTCTAAATCTTTAAAAAATAAACAAGGAAATACATGTTTCAAGAAGGCAGTTTCCTTCCAGTTCTCCTCGTTTCTTCTTTTTTTTTTAAAGATTTTATTTATTCATAAGAGACATACAGAGAGAGGCAGAGACGTAGGCAGAGAGAGAAGCAGGCTCCTCACAGGGAGCCTGATGCGGGACTCAATCCCAGGACTCAGGATCATGCTCTGAGCCAAAGGCAGACACTCAACCGCTGAGCCACCCAGGCATCCCATCTCCCCCTATTTCTAATACCCTCAAACTCAGACACAATGGAGCTCATCAGGCAAGGCCCAAAGCCTCACTAACTGGGCAGTTAGGAAAGGGTGGCACAGTGGAGGCTGGGGTTGCCTCCTTTCCTCTCTCTACTGTCCCTTTGGCCATGTCCTATTAGGAAAAGCAGAAGGCCCATTAGGCAGCCTGTGGGATGGGGGGGGGGCCTGGCCCTGCTTTGCCCAACCAAGCCATACTGGAAGCTCCTTGCTTAGCTGCCCATCTCATCTTTATGTAAGTTCCTGAATCACCTTTGCATAGAAAATAAAAGTGCTCTGTTAAAATTTTTTTTTTCCTTTCTAGTAAACTACTATAAGCAAATTCAACAAACCAGAAATGAAAAAGTAAAGAGCTCCTATAAATCAGTTAACAATACAATGGGCAAAGGTTATGTGAGCAAATGCTTCAGAGGGAAAAAAATGGAAACATGTCTCAACCATGAAAAGATGCCCAATCTTAAACTTAAGAGAAATGCAAATTAAAATAATATGGGTAAAATATTTTTCACATTTTTTCAAAGTCAAAAAGTTTGACGACTAATTTACAAGGTATGAGAAAGCATATATTGCTGTTGGTGATATGTATGATACAAGCTCAATAGAGCATAATTTGACAATAACTAATACAAAGTGAAAATGTATACACTCAGGGCACCTGGGGGGTTCAGTTGGTTAAGCATCCAACTCTTGATTTCAGCTCAGGTCTTGATCTCAGGGTCATGAGTTCAAGCTCCATGGTGGACTCCACACTGGGCATGGGACTCACTTGAAATAAAATCACTCTTCAATCCAGCAATCCCACTCTCGGAATTTATCCTGCATATATCCTCATAAATGTAGATTCCTCATCCTCACAGAAATCTAAATGTTTATTTTCTGGAAAAGGCAAAATGAAAGAATTTCTGTACAGGGCATACTAAGCCAAATTCAGGTCACAAGTAGTCACTTGAAGATGAGGATTAAGAGGGCATGTGATTATTGAATGCTAGGATCCTCATCCTTGTCTCCCCACTAAGCTGACACAACCAAATCTTTATTCTCCATGCAGAAATTTTAAAAGATTATTTTCTGGAGACTCTGGCAATTCCCAAGATATAGGCCTAAGTTTCCCCAACAAAGGTCCCATAAAGATACCCTGCAGTGAACCCCAAAGTCCAGAAGTCCTAAAACCATGTGCTCAGATCTTCCAGAATGTTTTTTTTAGTCCCTGGCTCTAAATCATAAGCAGGCAACCAAGGATTATCCATGCATCTGAGGAAAGCCTCTAAACATGAGTTTTAGAAATGAAAACAAATGAACAGGGGCAGAGGGGAAGCAGTGTTGGAGAAAACAGACTATATAGGGATATGAGAATTTTAAAACATGCTGATATTCTCAGATAAGTTCATAGTGCATCTATGAAACAAACAGGACAACATTTTTATAAGAAACCTTGGATATTAAAAATGTGCATAGCAGGAATAAAAACAGTAGAAGGGTTGGAAAAGAAAATTAAAATCTCCCAGGAAAAGCAACAAGATAAATCGTAGGAGGAAATAGAGATAAGAAAGAGTGCCACCGTGAGAGGTCCTGCATGCAAATATTGGAGGAGGAAATCATCCCCAGAACGTTCAAGAAAAATGTCTGGAACTGAGAGACATGTGTCTACAGAGCAAATGAGCCCCCCAGGTACCCAGCAAAATGGATGAAAATGAATCCATACAAGGCGCAACATGGGGAACTTTTTGAACACTCGGAATAAAGAGGAGATTCCACAAGCTAGCAGAGAAAATATCACATACAAAGGATCAGAAATCAGGTTGGCTGATTTCTCAGAAACTACTCTAAAAGCCAGAACTCAACCTGGAATATAAACTCTTGGACTCTGTATCTTAGTCTCTGCTGTTCACTGATGTAGCCCAAGTGCTTAGAGCACTGCCAGGTGTGTATTAGAGTCTCAATAAAAATTCGTTGAATGAAGGAGAACAATGGAGAAATATTTCCAAAATTCTGAGGAAACGTTTCTTCCAGCCTGTAACTAAACCCATCAATCAAGAATGGAGTTAGGAATGCCTGGGTGGGGGCAGCCCCGGTGGCGCAGCGGTTTAGCACCGCCTGCAGCCCAGGGCGTGATCCTGGAGACCCTGGAACGAGTCCCACGTCCGGCTCTCTGCGTGGAGCCTGCTTCTCCCTCTGCCTGTATCTCTGCCTCCCTCTCTCTCTCTCTCTCTCTCTGTCTCTATGAATAAATAAATCTTTAAAAAAAAAAAAAATCTCCTGCTCTGACCACCTCCTGAGAGCGACAGGTAGGGCAAGATGAGCTAAGAAGCAGAAAGTACAGGGATCCCTGGGTGGCACAGCGGTTTAGCGCCTGCCTTTGGCCCAGGGCGCGATCCTGGAGACCCGGGATCGAATCCCGCATCGGGCTCCCGGTGCATGGAGCCTGCTTCTCCCTCTGCCTCTCTCTCTCTCTCTCTCTCTCTCTCTCATGAATAAATAAATAAAATCTTTAAAAAAAAAAAAAAAAGAAGCAGAAAGTACAGCAAAGCCCACTCATCTTGGCACTATTCCTGAGAGACATGCTGAACCTGGCCCACACTGCAGTCCAGCCAAATGGTCCCCAACTGTGGTGAGCCCTAGGTTTCCCATGTTTCAGAACCTTGTGAAGGGTCCCCAAGACGACCCCTAGGTTCGGTGATTCACTAGGAAGATTCACAGAACTCAGCATGTACTCAAGGTTTTGCTTGACTACAGTGAATGGACACAAAATCAGCAAAGGAAAAAGGCCAGCAGCAAAGTCTAGAGGAAATCAGGTGTGAGCCAGGAGTCTTCCAAGTGATGTTGCGCAGGACATGCTTAATTCTTCCAGCACCGAATGTGTGATAATCCATTACAGACTTAGCACACAAGGTTTTTATTGGAGGCCAGTCATATAGGCACATACCAAACTTACACAGTCCCAGAAGGAAAGTGAGTTTTCAGCATTAATGCTAGTGTTTGCACAGATTCTGCACAAAGGGCCACTCTCATCACTTCGGAACCCTCCTAAGATCCAAGTTCCAAGGAGCAACCTTGGAAGCAAATAGCCTGTTCTAAGGAGAGCACTCTGGGCCTGCTGTGTGAACTCTTCACAGTTGCCCCCAATCTTACCTGGAAGGGGTCCTCTAAGCCGTTTAGTTAGGGAAGTGGAAACCAGACTATGATATAGAATCTCTATTTAGTTATATTTTCCTGGAAGCCTTCAGTTGGATAGTGGTAACGTTGCCTTTTCCTTACGCAGGCAGATATGTGCTTGCCATTTAGTTTTTATTTACTGAAAGATCCTGTTGAGATACACATCAAGGTGGTAAAACCACAAAGGAAATCAAGGAAATGGGTGCTGGATTTTGTCTACCAAAGCCTATTCTCCCATCTCCCCTGGTAACAGGGTTGTAATTGAGCAGCACATGGATGGCCATGTGACAGAAGTCTTGCTTCTGGAGCCTAAGTGAAGTCTGTGCTCTTTCTGGGTCTGAGTCTGACTTCAGGGTGCCTTTCCCAGCATTCCTTTCCCTTTACTACTGGCTGGCACCCAGAAGTGCCAATGACACACAGTAAAACATCCTAGCGACAGAAAACAAAGGTATAAAGAATCAGTTTCCCTGAATCACCACTTAGAGCAGGAGCTGCCTCACCAGCCTGGACTGTTCACATTCATGTAGATGTGAAGAAGAAACACTTATTTTCTAATGCAATATCTTTTTTTTTTTTTAAGATTTATTTATTTAAGCAGGGGGTGGGGATGGGAAGGGAGAGGGAGAGAACCCTCAAGCAGACTCCTTACTGAGCTCGGAGCCCAACATGGGACTTGATCCCAGGACCCTGAGATCATGACCTGAGCCGAAATCAAGAGTCAGTGCTTAACTGACTGAGCCCCCTCCCACCTAGGCGCCCCTCTAATGTAGTATCCTTGAATGTCTTTCAATGTCTTTGTTATACCACTTTATCCCCACCCCATCCTCATCTACTGCAAAATGATAACGCAAAAGACAAGCTGGCAGCTACCTTAGGGAGAGGCTCACAGGGCACTTCCAAAATCTGGTAGTGTTTGTTTAACCTGAGTGATAAGACATTGGTATTGGTTTTATTCCTAGTCTTTTTAATCATACGTATGTATTTTACACACACTTTTGTATATTTATATGTGTGTATGAATCATTCCACAATTTAAAGAGAAAGTTAAAAATACAGTGATAATGAGGGGCACCAGGCTGATCCAGTCAGTAGAATATGCGACTTGATCTTGACGTCATGAGTTCAAGCCCTATGTTGGATATGGAAATTACATTTTTTTTAAAGATTTATTTATTTATTTATTTATTTATTTATTTATTTATTTATTTATTTATTTATTTATTTTAGGCATAGAGAGAGAGAGAGAGAGGCAGAGACACAGGCAGAGGGAGAAGCAGGCTCCATGCCGGGAGCCCGACGTGGGACTCAATCCCGGGACTCCAGGATTGCGCCCTGGGCCAAAGGCAGGCGCTAAACCGCTGAGCCACCCAGGGATCCCCGGAAATTAATTTTTTAAAAAAAAGAAGAAATCCAATTGTCTAATAAAAATTAAATGAAAAGTAATGGCCCATAGCCCTATTAAAGTCAGGACAAGAATTTCTGTACCACCATTTAACATTTGTACTGAAGTTACTAACCAGAGCAATCAGACGAGAGGAAGAAATTAGATACATAAAAAGTAGAAAAGACAAAGTAAAGCTTCTGCTATTTGTTGTTGGTATGATCAGGTACTTAGAAAACCTAAGAGAATCAACTAAAAAACTGCTATTAAGAGAACTCAATGAAGTAATAAGGGATACGATTATCTACAGCACACGCAAGTCTTTATGCACACAAACAGATAACAGCATTACAGCAACCATGCTCATACGTGTTCTCTTGTGGACTCATGTGAGCATTTGCCTTTGGTATGTGCTTAGGAGTAAGATTGCTAGGTCAGAGGGCTTACATATTTTTCATTTGATTGAAACTGCCAGATGGCTCTCTGAAACAGCTGCACCAGCTGACACATCCGCCAGCATCCTTGCCAGTATCTGCCATGTACCCCAGAGAATGTGCTTCTGCAAAACTAGGGGCTAAACCAAGAAAGAGGATGACATGGGATCTAAGAAAAAAGGATTATAATAAAGAAAAGTGGTGAAAGTAATCACCAGGATGTGCAACAGGCCTAAGTTGGAGCAGAAGGATACACAACTGTGGGAAGGAGGGATCCAGGAAATGAAGAGGCGATGTGCTGCATTTAGCTGTTTTGAAAATATTCCATTGATAGGTAACTGAAGGATCCGTTGGAGGAAACTTTAAAAAAAAAAAAAACTTTTATGAAACAAAAACAATGCAAACATAAACAAAAGACAGAATAACTGGAATAACAGAATAACTGGAAGTTATAAAAAAAAAATGAAGGGCATGTAATGGTACACTTCCTGGCTCATCATTGAGCAATTGTTACATGTCCTTGATAATGTAAACACTGACTTGATTTAGCTGAAGTTTATCACAAACTATGAAATAACGGGGAAGCAAAATCTGGGGTTGTTGGTGGTAAAAGTACTAAATCTTCATCTGCCATAACAGGAAGTCAGTAATATCTATCTATTGGTAATTTACAAAATAGCTGTGTAGGCCCTATGACTTGGAGACTGCTGGAAGAGTGACAGTGGCTGTGTGTAGCAGGGTAGAGGAAGGGGGAGTGGTGGGGCAGGGACTGCTATTTTCCATTATAAGCTTTTAAGAACCGTTTTATTTTTAAACTATATATTTCTTGGGGGCGCCTGGGTGACTCAATGGGTTAAGCATCTGGTTTGTTTGTTTGTTTGTTTTTAGCATCTGTCTCTTGATTTCGACTCAGGTCATGATCTCAGGGTCCTGGGACCAAGCCCCCTGTCGGGCTCCCTGCTCACCAGGGAGTGTGCTGGAGATTCTCTTTCACCCCCTGCTACCCCCCTCCACGTGTGTACACATATACACATGCTCTCGCTTGTGTGCGCTCTCTCTCTCAAATCTTTATTTCTTGGAAAAAATTAATTTAAAATGTTTATTTTTTTTAAGATCTTATTTATTTATTCATGAGAGACAGAGAGAGAGAGAGAATGGGGCAGAGACACAGGCAGAGGGAGAAGCAGGCTCCCTGCAGGGAGCTCAACGTGGGACTCGATCCCAGGACTCCAGGATCACACCCTGAGCTGAAGGCACTAAACTGCTGAGCCACCCGGGCTGCCCTAATTTAAAACGTTTAGATCATGGTAAGAACTATGAGTGATAACAAGCTCTGAACAGGGACCCCTGGGTGGCTGGCGTCCGGGATGTGGTCAGCATCCCGATGTGGTCCAGGGGCCCAGGGATGGAGTCCCACATTGGGCTCCCTGTGAGGAAGGAGCCTGCTTCTCTCTCTGCCTGTGTCTCTGCCTCTCTCTGTGTCTCTCATGAATAAATAGATAAAAATCTTTTTTAAAAAAAGTTCTGAACATTCTGCTATCTTCTAGTAATCCTATAAATTTGGAAAACAGATTCAAAACAGGTGTTTATCATCCATGTAGTAGATCAGAATCAGGAACATTAGAACCTGAGAGCTTAGAGGTCTGCAGTGTTCACACTGATGTGGATCAAGGCTACCAGTAGAGAAATGTCCACCAACATCCTGAAACTTACCAAGTTGTATGCATTGAATAAATACAACATTGTGGGGCTCCTGGGTGGCTGGCTTAGTCAGTGGAATATCCAGCTCTTGATTTCAGCTTAGGTCATGATCTCAGGGCCATGGGATCAAGCCCCATGTGGGGCTCCATGCTGGGAGCCTGTTTGGGATTCTCTTTCTCTCTGCCTCTGCCCCTCCCCCCCGAAAAATTTTTTTTCTTAAGATTGTATTTATTTATTCATGAGAAACACAGAGAGAGAGGGGCAGAGACATAAGCAGAGAGAGAAGCAGGCTCAATGCAGGGAGCCTGATGTGGGACTCGATCCCAGGACTCCAGGATGATGCTGTTGGCCGAAGGCAAATGCTCAACCACTGAGCCACCCAGGCATCCTTGAAAAAAACCTGAAATAAGCACAACATTCTGTATGTCAAACATACCTCAATAAAGTGGTTTAAATGTATATGTCCTGAAACTGGTATTTAACAGCAATACAAATTCACAGTATATATTCCACCAAAAATGTTAATCAGATTCCACTGAACTAGAAAGCATGGTCAGTCTTTATATGACATTGATGATAAAGAAGCATTAGATTTTGCCTTTGCATGTCCAGAAAGCATTTTATTTTTTTTAAAGTTTGCACATCAACTTTATTTTTTTTAAGATTTTATTTATTTATTCATGAGAGAGAGAGAGAGAGAGAGAGGCAGAGACACAGGCAGAGGGAGGAGCAGGCTCCATGCAAGGAGCCTGATGTGGGACTCTATCTGGGGTCTCCAGGATCACACCCTGGGCTGAAGGCGGCGCTAAACCGCTGAGCCACCCGGGCTGCCCCAGAAAGCATTTTAATCTGAATAATCTTCTGGAGTCCCCCAGAAATCTTACCGCTATCCAGTTGTCTCTACATCTACATGTGCCTTAATCCCAAAGAAAACCCTGCAAATAAGCATTAACAGTTTTCCAGAAAAGATTCATAACCGGGAGAGTATGAGCTAAGGATGATTATGTCAAGTCTTACACCAGCTTGAGGAACCGTTATTGGCAGTAGGTGAATTATCAGTCCCCATTAAAGTGTATACATCTACATCCCATCCCTTTGCCATGGCCTCAAGGTGGGTCAAGTCTTTCTTTACCCCTTCACTTCACATTTGGCCGTGTGATTTGCTTTAGTCGATGCTAGTGAACATGATAGGAGCAGAGGCTTGAAATGTGCTTGTGCGTGGGCATTTGGGCTTGCACTCTCAGATTACTCCAGTAATCTGCCACGATAAGAGCTCCCTCTGATAACTTCACTCCAGGTCCCAGAATGCAACGCATGGAACAGAGCTGTTCCAGAGGCCTGCAGCCTAAAGCAGTGCTGCCCCAGCTAACTCTCATATGCATGGGCAAGAAATAAATGCTTACTGTATACTTCTGAGCTTCCGTGGTTGGTTGTTACCCAGCATTATCGTGTCAATATCTGACCCATACCTATTCCAAGTAAATCTTTTCTATGATCTTACTAATACATGGCACAGAGCTGAAAAATGAGATTTTATTCTGGTCTGTGATAGTGCCACAGGTTGGGTTCTCCAGGAAGCAGATGCTGAGATGGAGTTAGGAGTACAAAAGGTTTATTGAAAAATAGCACCGGTGAAGGAAAGATGGTGCCATCAGACAGCAGTGAAGTCCCAGCCAGCCCAGTAGGGAGCTCTAGAGCCAGTTCCTTGAAGGGAGGTCCTGGGTCAGGGGAAAACAGCTAGACCCTCATACTGCTGTCTGCCTCAGTCATTGACTAGGGACTGCCCAGAAAAGACAGGGCCCTTAGCTACCATGGCTTGCCAGTCATGGATTGGGAGATACCCCAGAAGAGCATGACCTTAGTTTGAAACCAGATATGGAACCCGTCAGCTAAGCCCACTCCTTGCATCTGGGCAGTGGGTCCTTTCTGGAAGGGGATCTGAGCAGAACATCTCCATGTCACCCACAGATAGCTTTAAGATAGTACATGTATAAAAGATAAGGAAAGGCAGGACGCCTGGATGGCTCAGCAGTTGAACTTCTGCCTTCCGCTCAGGCCATAATCCCAGGGTCTGGGATCAAGTCCCGCCTCAGGCACCCTGTGAAGAGCCTGCTTCTCCCTCTGCCTATGTCTCTGCCTCTCTCTCTCTCTCTCTCTGTCTCTCATGAATAAATAAATAAAATATTTTTTAAAAAATAAGGAAAGGTATAGAGGACGCTAGTGTGCTATTTGACAACCTAGAAGTGTTTAAATGACCTATAATTCAGTCCTGCTACTGGTTCCCTCGGGTGGAAACAGTACAGGACTCCTGGTTTTATGCAAGCTGCTTCTTCCCCAGTCCTTTGCATCTCCCTAAACGACAACTGGCACACATGTAGTTGCTCAGGTGAAAAACTTAGGTGTAAAGAAGAGATTTTGGAAATTCAAAAGTATTTGTTAAATTTAAAAATACGAGTGCTCAGGGATCTCTGGGTGGCCCAGCGGTTTAGCACCTGCCTTCAGTCCAGGGGTGATCCTGGAGATTCGGGATCAAGTCCCTCATCGGGCTTCCTGCATGGAGCCTGCTTCTCCCTCTGCCTGTGTCTCTGCATTTCTCTCTGTGTGTCTCATGAATAAATAAATAAAATATTAAAAATATATATATATGAGTGCTCATTGTAACAGGCCATAATGCAAGATGATGATATTTGTCAAAGTTAACAAATTGAGCAGAAGGGTGCTGCTGACCTGTGTATACATTCTGTTGAGTGTACCAAGTTTGTCTCTATATCATCCACCTGCTTTTTGGTTTCCTGTTTGGGAGTGTCCTGATTCTCATAATCTTTATTTCTATAGTTTTGAGTTCCATTGTATCCTTTCCTGACTGTCATGATTTTTTTCCCTTATCCTCATGATTTTGACTATAAGAATTTTTAGTGTCCATTGTGATATAATAATTATATTTTATGTTTATAATTATTTATAAATATAGATTTATATTTTAATGTTTTAACTTTCTGTTCATCTTTTTTTTTTCATTTTATGTGTTTTGCTTCCCCTAGGTTACCTTTTTGTCACATACGAATTTTGGTGTGATCAATAAATCAGAAAGAATATACAAAACTGGGGTGGCTTAGTTAATTAAGCGCCTGCCTTCAGCTTGGATCATGGTTCCAGGGTCCGGGATCAAGCCCCCAGTATCAGGCTCCCTGCTGAGCAGGGAGTCTCCTTTTCCCTTTGCCCCTCCCCTCACTCATACTCGCTAGTCTCTCTCTCTCTCCCTCCCCTTCCCTCTATATGAAGCAAAATCTTTTAGAAAAAAGAATATACAAAATTTATCTGAAATTAAGACGTACAAATTCAAATGTGTCAGCCACTGTGTTGTAGTGCACCATGTTATTGTAATCAAATTGTTCTTATAATACAGACATTGACTTACTAATGAAAATGTGTGGGAGCTCTGTCATAAAGCACTTATTTCTGAGGTGGTTTTGCTGCTTCTGGGACAATTTTGCATGCCAGACGGCATGGGAATAAGACGCATCAGATACACAGATTTGCATTCCAAAAGACTGGGATGTTGAAAACACATGTCTTTGCACACAGATATACTTGGCTCTTTGCAGTATTGCTCCTGGCTCTTGTATAGGACACAGGAACTCTGATCAAATCTATTTTATGTAACTCCTAGCAGAAAAAAATGTGTGATGTGTTTATAGTTGTGTCTGCTGTGTTATCCAGTATATTCCTAACTGAAGAGATCTGTTCTGATTAAGCATTGATAAGAATTGAATCTTCCACTTACATCTCAGACTTCTGGTAACCAGGAGAATTTTCCACCAGCTATCCCCTGGCTTCACGTGTTTCAAACCTTGCTTCCCCCAACTTCTCACACAATTCTGTTGCCAGGCACCTTGGCACCCATTCACATCCCTGAAACCTCTGGCCCCACACCCCTGACTACACAAGAAGCCACAGAGCCATGCCCGCAACAGCCCACTACATCTTAACTAAGGGTAGCCATTCAACAGGAGAAGTGGAAATGGAGCAGAAAGAGACCATAGTCTTAGCCATTTGTGGTGAAATATCGTAATTTTTCAAAATTTACAAAAACAGGGACGCCTGGGTGGCTCAGCAGTTAAGCGTCTGCCTTTGGCTCAGGGTGTGATCCTGAGTCCCAGGATCGAGTCCCACATCGGGCTCCCCACAGGGAGCCTGCTTCTCCCTCTGCCTGTGTCTCTGCCTCCCTCTCTGTGTCTCTCATGAATAAATAAATAAAATCTTTAAAAAAATTTTACAAAAACATGAGCACATTACTAGGACCTGCCAAAGGGCCCAGGCTAATGAGAGACCTTCCATGGCAGTTCCGTCTCCGCTTAGTACCTCCCCTCCCCCACGATGGCAGCTGCTCTCCAAAACACAGTAACCCTCACTCTGCTCCCACGTCTCACCCACAGGACTTCCCTTTCCAGCACCTTCCCTTGTCTCCACTCTGGTCTGCTTCCCCACAAGTCCTTCCAGGTCCTTCCCCGTATGGCCCTCATACCTGCCCACTGCCCTGACAAGGCCTCCAGGATCCAGCAGCGGTGGTGAAGGCTCTGAACGATTCCCCATTAAGCATTAATGTTACCATAGCATTATTTTGAGTCAGATGTTGCCCCTTTTTAACTTATGCTCAATACACTGTCCCCCCTGTTTCAGATGAGAGCCCTTCAGGTGGTGCCCACCTGTCTCATCAGCCTCCCAGGATTGTCCACAATTGCCTCTGTCAGTGCTGCTCAAAGTGCCTGTCCGCAAGGAAGCGAGTTTGCGTAGCACGCAAGCCCTCTGCATCACAGCGTACACTGTTGAGGTCAGCCAACTGTTCTGGCACAAGCTTGACCAGTGAGGAAGCAGTGGGTCCATCATACCCTGGGGCAAGCGGTCGGGTAGCCAACCTACCAATCGTAGTTTGAGAGGCACTGTCTGATGACATGACTTGGGGTCTTAGCAGGTTTGTGAATATCCTGCCAGGATTCAGAACTGCTTGAGAGAGGTAGGAGTGGGACAGGTGGAGATTAAGCTATTAGCTGTATCACTGAAAAGCTGATTAGAAAGGAGGGCTGTGCATCTGTGGCCAAAGGGACTTTCCTTTGAAGTCATCTCCCTCACCCTGAGGCAGCCCCTCCGTAGGGCAGGAGGCCTGCTCCGCAGGAAGTTCAGTCAGAAGAGGATCAATTTGAGGGTGCTCCGTCCACCTCCCAGACATCACCAGTCATTCCTCTGGGAGATGAGGGACCCAAAGTGTTAGGTCAGCAGTGGTCACAGGTCCTAAACCTAGAGTCTAAGGCCTTAGAGGGCCTAAGTCCCTGAGATTGAATGGGGTGTGTGTGTGATTTTTCTAGAGAGTCTGCAGATGTGGGGCGTTGACCAGATCCCTTTGACCTACCCTCAAGGGCTGCTGTGAGTGTTCCTGCCCACTTCTTTTATGAATTCTTCTTGGCCTAGAGGGAGCTCCTGGTCACAGAGACTCTACCTGCCCCCCACCAGGGAACCTGACTGACTTGGGGGTACAAAGGCCACCCCTTGCCTCCAGGTGGGAACAACACTAGTGCAATTCATGCTCTAGGGCAGCTCATGAGACCAGGTGCAAGCTAGTCTCCAGCTGAGGCCATTTCTTACTGAGCTTCTGACCCCTGCCCTCGCTTCCTTTCTTTTCTCCCCTTCTTAGAGCGCTCCCTCCATAAATTGCTTGTTCAAGAACCCTCGTCTCAGCCTCAGTGCCCAGCAGTGACATGATTCACAGTTCACTGGTTCTCATCAGATTCTGAAAGTGGTTTATGATCTCGTAGTGGGTTGAATGGTGGTCCCACAAGAGATATGTCCACATGCGAATCCCTGCAACCTGTAAGTTGTTCCCTGACTTGGGAAAAGGGTCTTTTCAGATGTAATGACGGGCCTTGAGATGAGATCAACTTGGATTAGCCAGGTGGGCCCTAAATCCAATGACAAGTGTCCTTAAAGAGACCTGTGGAGTAGAGAGACCCACACAGAGGACGTGGCCCTGTGAAGATAGAGGCAGACACTGCAGCAGGACCGGGTGGCCACCAGCCAAGAAATGCCTAGAGCCAGCAGAAGTTGGGAGAGGCCAGAAAGGATCCTCCCTTAGAGTCTGTGCAGGGTTGAAGGTCCTGCCGCACCTTGATGCCTGACTCTGGCCTCCAGAACCACGAGAGAATAAATGTCTTGTTTTAAGCCCCCCTGGTTGTGATCATTTTTTCCAGCCACCACAGGACATTACCACCTCCAAAAGGTTAGGAATTCCTTATAGTCGTTAAGCTGAAGTCCTGCCACATGGAAATAGGAGTGTGCCAGGGCCAGTTGCTCTCCTGCCCCCCACCTGCATCAGTGGAGTCTCCAGTTCCCCAGCCCCAGGCCCTCTTATCAGCAGCCTGATGGTGTATGGTGGCTGCTCTTCTGTCCACGACGGGGAGTGTAGGTGCCTCCTGAGCTGCACAACCTTGTGCAGTCCCCTATGCAGTGGATCCACCCTCTCATTCTTCTTGTCCATAGGATGGATATCAAAATTCATTTTGATCAAAGGCACTATGAAGGCCTGTTTTGTTTTCCTTAGGATTTCCAGCAAACCACAGCATGGTCTTCCTGACGGTATTTTTCGGGATTGTGTCATGTTCCAGGATTCATCTCTGATTACGCTCTTTCCTCTACATTTTGTCCATCCTCTCAAAAAATTAGCTCAACAGGGAGCTCGTGCTGGCACACTGGACTCCTCTGTTCCTTCCCTCTTTTTATCTTCATCATGATTATTCATGATTGTATAATCAGGATTTCTTTTTAAAGAAGCTCCTTACTTGATATTAGCTGACAGAACAAAAGGTTCTTGATTCAGTGGTGACTCTTTGCTGCTCACTGAAAAGTCGAAAGCTAATGAAATACTTTGATCAAAATGAATTTTGATATCCATTCTATGAAAATAGCAAAAAAAACTTCCAGGAGCGATTGAGTGGCTGTGTGAACCAATGCTTTCAGAGGTCAAGAATCATCGATCAGGAGTCTGTTTCTGAAAAAGGAACTGGAGAAGCTGGATCTGCTCACACTGTGTGTGCAAAGACGGCATGCAAAGGACTCCTGCCAGGCTCCTGGATCACAGGGGTGCCCCTTCTCCCTCTGGGCCCTCGCAACAGCTTTCTCATCATCCCCCTGTGCCCAGCCCTGTGATCCTCAAATCCCAGCTCCACCAGCCTCCATGATCTACCTAGAGCACAGATTTCCACATGGCCTTCCCCACTCCCCACCGTGCCCTGCAGGATGGAGACCACGCTCCCCAGATGGGCCCTGCCTTCAGCATAGGCCGCCTTCCCGCACAGCGTGCTCCTGCCCCGTTGCTTCTCACCTTTGTACCTCTGCACGTGCAGCCCCCTGCCCTGGCATGCCCTTCCTCTGCCCTGACCAGATCTCCCTTACGACTCTGCTCTCTGCTCGGGTGTCGTGGCCATCGGGAAGCCTTCCGGCCCACACCGAGCTCCCATAACACGAGGAGCCTATTTTTATCCTGGCACTTACCTCAGAGATACAATTACCTATTCTTGTGTCTGTCTCCCCGGCCGTGAGCTCCCAGGACAGGAAGTGTATCTGGTATACCTTTGAGTCCCCAGACCTAGATCAGTGTGTGTCAAATGAAGGTTAAATGAAATCTCTTGCCGCCTAGAAGGAATATCAGGGGCTCGATCTCCGGACCCTGAGGTCATGCCCGGAGCCGAAATTCAAGAGTTGGATGCTTAACCAACTGAGCCACCCAGGCACCCCTCCATTTTCTATTTTTCATCCACCCTGTAAATTATTTTGGAGTGTTTGAAATACTTATGTTTATTTTTATCCAGAATAAAAAAAGAAATTAGTAATGTTTATAACTTAAAAATCTATTATTCAACTTTTTCATTATTTTTATACGCCCACTAAGTTCTAAAATTATTTGAGGCACATTGTAATAGAAGAGAAAAATATCAAACCTTTAAATCCCCACTGGCAACAGACTGTCCTGGTGCCCAGGACCAGGTCACGTGGCCCCTGACGGCTAAGAGGTTGGGGAAGCAGGCACTGTGTCTGTCTGTCTGTCTGCCTGGTGGGAGCTGTTCAGGTAGAGGCTGCTGGAAATGACTGAGTAGTCAGGAGTGTCTGCCACTGAATGTTGTAAATAGCATTTAAGGCATTAATTAGATTCCTTTCTCATTCAACCCAGGAGTCCTGCCTTACTAGCAAATAAAGTTACATCTCTTCAATTTGTAAGGCTCTCTGAGCTCTTCCTAAGAAAGGAAAGTCATTTTTTTTTTTTAGATCCTCCCCACGCCCACCCAACAGCCAACTCCTGGGAACGCTGGCGCGCCATTCAAAGCTTTGGTTGCCAGAAACAGGAACCCAACTCCCAGTAGCCTGAACAGAACGGGGGTCACTGCCTCCCAGGGCTGAGCCACGGGAGGCACAGGGCAGAGCGTGGCCTCCCTGCCCGCATCTCGGAAGCTCCTCACCGGCCATCTCTCCTCTCCAACTCTCCCTGGTGGCTTCAGTATAACCTTGAATATGAAAAAGAAAATAAGCTCTTCCCCATCAATCCCAGTGAGAGAATGCCCGGGGAAGGGCTCCGACTGGTGCGATGCAGTCTGATCCCAAACCGGCCCCCACGGCCTCGGCCAGGCGCCCACCCGGAGGAGAGGGTGAGGTACGGAGATGGGCCACTGCCAGAGTCCCAGGCTACGATGGGTACGGAGCACACGCCCGCGAGCAAGGAGGAGGATGAGCACGGAGCCCACGGGCCGCCCCCCACGCTGGCCAGCGGCCCGGTCCTCCAGGCCACCGAAGAAACTCGCAGCCTCTGCAGAGTGGGGGGCCCCACTCACGGAAGCTATTGCGCAAGCGAGACCACGTCCTGCAGACCAGCGCGACTCCAGGGCTGCTAACGTGGGGCTCTGTCCTCACAGCTCCCCGCCAGCGGCGATTCCTCGGGCTGTGTGAGGGCACCAGGCCCCCAGGCCACGTGCAGCCAGGGGCCCGTCCACACCCCGCGAACAGCTCTGTTGCCCGGTGCACCTCCATCCTTTCCCCGAGGCATGTCCCGTGGCCTCTTGCTGGGCCAAGAGCCAGCCCTTGCCCGGATTCCTGCCTCGGCGCCCCAGAGCAGAGGCCATCCCTCCCTCCTGGTCCCAAGCTCAGCTCCATTTCCTAGAACCCAGGGGGCTTTTCATTCCTTTCGGGAAAACCCCACCTTGTTATACTTGATCCTGAGGCCAAAATGAACCACAGAGGACCTGAGCCATAGTGGGACTCCCATCTGGTGCCTAGGGACGTCCCTCTGGCCTCTGGCTGGTCCGCGGGCACAATTTCCTTCGTAATGAGAAGCATCAGGCCCTCCTAAGAGGCTCTTCATAATGGTGCTACTGGAGACCAAACCAGAGGAAGCACATGCCCAATTCTAAATCCACCACCACTTCTTGAGCACTTACTACGCACAGGCATTCTCCCCTACATCTAATTTAATCCCCACCAATTCTCGCAGGAAGGAGGGGTAATTATTCCTGTCTGATGCGAGGAGGAGCTCTCACAAGGCAAGCGTGTGACAGAGCCTGAATGTGAACCAGGTTTCTGATTCGGGGGCCCCTCAACACAGAGTATAGAAGCGTGTGATCTACGGGGGCTAAGTCATGAAAGCACTTCACTCACCAAAGTCTACACATGCACCAGCTGTGTAACTAGTGCAGGCATCGTGCCCCCCGCTGTGTGCAGATGCTCTGGGCATCATCGGCCATGGCCTCACGTGATCTCAAGAGCAAAGAGCCTTGTTTTTCATACAGCTCAGCCCCTAAAATCAAGTTAGCCCCCTGCCCACCCAGTCAGTGCTCAGAGAAGCGCCAACAGCCGTTCCTGGCTGGAGGAAATTCTGCTGCATGTGCCTACCAGGAGGCAGCCTGTCTGGCCCCCGTGAGGTGCCTTCTTAAGGGACTTTCAAAGGGGATTGCCCAGAGCCACTAACTTTTGAACCCAACCAGAACCTTCCACCCTTCAGTGCAATTTGCCTACATCATCAAAACAGAGCTCCGACGGAGCCCGGGAAAATAAGCAAGTTCCGGTTCTGGTTCTGGTTCTGGCCGCTGGCCTTGTAGCCCAGCCACAGACAGTGCCTGACTGACAGCAGAAGTGCCACCTTCCTCAGTAGCCCGGGGGGATGGGGATGAGCCGAACCACATCCCTGAAGGCACCCAGCGCCTTTAACCCTGACTCTGCCCTTCAGACCCGTGCTTGGAAAAAATAAAATAAAATAAAAAATAAAAAAATAAAAAATAAAAATAAATAAAAAATAAAAAGACCCGTGCTTGGGTTCCCAAGTAGGAAGAGAACATACTATGTGTTTTAATCCACTTGACGGTAACTGGGAAAGTCTCCAGAAGCCAGGGTATGGCCCGAGGGGTCAGGCCCATGCTCATCCTGTGCCCCCGACAGGCCTGGCATGCAGCAGGTGCTCAGTATGCGTGTGTTAGACGTATTTCTGCCCAATGCAGGAGGGGTCCCTCCCACAAGGCTGCTCTCACCCCCCGCCCCCAGCCAGTGTTGTTTGTTCTGTTGCCAGCTGGCCTCTGGGGCACTTGGTGGCCACAATCCCAAGGCAGGCTTCCAGTTGTTTGGGGTTGAATACTTTTCTTACTAATACCTAGAGAAATCCTGGCACCACCATCACTGAGATCTGCCTTAACCTTTACCAATAGAGTATTCCATGGCTTTCTTGTGCTTGTGTTGCCATCAAGGCTCTTGCTCATTTTTGCCCAAAGAAAGTCCTGACCGTTCCTTGGGTGTCGGACACGTGTGTCTGGATCCAGCGCTTCATAATGGTCTCCTGCTGTCACCTCCTCTGGGTCTCTGTGCTCCACGTCCCTACGTCCTCAGGCTTCAGTTGAAGATAAGGCAGAGGGAGAGAGTTCTATGAGAAAGAACACAGGTGGGAGGGTAGCCCCGGTGGCTCAGTGGTTTGGGCCCGCCTTCAGCCCAGGGCCTGATTCTGGAGACCCGGGATCAAGTCCCACATCGGGCTCCCTGCATGGAGCCTGCTTCTCCCTCTGCCTGTGTCCCTGCCTCTCTCTCTGTGTGTGTGTGTGTGTCTGTCATGAATAAATAAAATCTTAAAAAAAAAAAAACAACACAGGTGGGAGGAGGTGCAGGAGGGGTCTTGGGAGAGTAGTGGCATGAGGTGAGCAGGGAAGCAGAGGTAGGGCCCCAGGGAGGCTGTGCTGAAGACGTTGGACTTGATCCTAATGTCAAAATGAACCACAGGGGGTGTTGAGCCATAGTGGGACTTCCATTTGGTGCCTAGGGACGTCCCTCTGGCCTCTGGTGGGACACAGTGGGTGGGACACTCGTAGTCACCTCTACTGCTCTGGGGAATTAGAACGAGAGAGGGAGGTGCTGAAATACCAACTGGAGAGTTTTTGTGATTTGTGGGTGAGGACCCAGCAGGAGTAAGGTCTGGAGATCTTTGAAAGTGGTCACCGTAGAGAGGAGCTTCGCAGGTCAGGAAACGGATGCCCACAGAAGTTCATCTCCTCAAGGGCCCGTAGCCTGGCAATGGAGCACGGTTGCAGACCTGTGCCCATAAAGACATAGAAAGATAACTCTTCTCATTTTTAGCTTTAAAAATCTATAAAAAAAAAACAAAACAAAAAATAAATAAATAAAATAAAATAAAAAAAATAAATAAATAAAAATCTATAAATTTGGGATCCCCGGGTGGCTCAGCGGTTGAGCACCTGAGCCTTCAGCCCAGGATGTGATCCTGGACTCCTAGGATCAAGTCCTGCGTCGGGCTCCCTGCATGGAGCCTGCTTCTCCCTCTGCCTGTGTCTCTGCCTCTGTGTGTGTGTGTGTGTGTGTGTGTGTGTGTGTCTCATGAGTAAATAAATAAAATCTTTTTTAAAAAATCTATAAATGAAATAATTATTTAAAAATCCCCTCTTTAGGGAACCCTGGGTGGCACAGCGGTTTAGCGCCTGCCTTTGGCCCAGGGCACCATCCTGGAGACCCGGGATCGAATCCCACATCGGGCTCCCGGTGCATGGAGCCTGCTTTTCCCTCTGCCTATGTCTCTGCCTCTCTCTCTCTCTCTCTCTCTCTGACTATCATAAATAAATTTAAAAATTTTTTAAATTTAAAAATAAAAAAAATAAAAATTCCCCCTTTATGGGCAGCCCAGGTGGCTCAGCGGTTTAGTGCCACCTTCAGTCCAGGGCCTGATCCTGGAGACCGGGGATCGAGTCCCACAGTGGGCTTCCCACATGGAGCCTGCTTCTCCCTCTGCCTGTGTCTCTGCCTCTCTTTCTCTCTCTCATGAATAAATACATAAAATTAAAAAAAAAAAGAATGTCCATAGCAGCACTGTTTATAGTAGCAAAGTTTGGAAACAACCCAGATGTTTACCAACAGAACAGATACACAAATCATAGTATTGTTGTATAGTAGAATATTATGCAGCAGGAAAAAGGAGTAAACTACCGTTATAAAAATCGGTAGGAATACATTTTCACAAACATAGTGTTGAGAAAAAAAGACGTTGCTGAACACATATGATAACCATTTCTTTATTTAAATTCAAACACATCCATCATTTAAGGACACATGTATGTATATGGTAAAACAGTTTAGCACTATCGATAATGTTGTATATCTGAAGCAGGGTGGCCGATCCTCGGCTGCTAACATTATTATCATTCTTTATTTTTATTTTTATTTTTTTTAAGATTTTATTTATTTATTCATAGAGACACACAGAGACACAGGCAGAGGGAGAACAGGCCGCACGCAGGGAGCCCGACATGGGACTCGATCCCAGGTCTCCAGGATCGTGTCCTGGGCTACGGGCAGCACTAAACCACTGAGCCACCCAGGCTGCCCATTATCATTTATAGTTGATGCATGTGATAGATCTGAATCCTGGGAGAGCTGGGAGCTTGGCTCCCCTCACTGTTACCACTCTTCCTCAAAAAGAACAAAAATTGGGAGGCTCACCAACAATTCTCTTTTAAAGCGGGAATTTTGTCTTTAAAGGTTTTATTTGGGCAGCTCGGGTGGCTCAGTGGTTTAGCACCGCCTTCAGCCCAGGGCGTGATCCTGGGGTTCCGGGATCGAGTCCTACATCGGGCTCCCTGCATGGAGCCTGCTTCTCCCTCTGCCTGTGTCTCTGCCTCTTTCTCTCTCTCTCTCTCTCTGTCTCCCATGAATAAATAAATAAAATATTTTTAAAAATAAAAATAAATAAAGATTTTATTTATTTGAGAGCAAGAGTGTGTGAGAGATAGCATGAGCTGGGAGAGAGGCAGACTCCCTGCTGAGCAGGGCTTGATCCCAGGCCCCCAGGATCATGGCCTGAGGTGAAAGCAGACACTTAACTGGCTGAGCCACCCAAGTGCCCCTAAAGGGGGAATTTTAATTATATATGTAATTATTTCATTCATAGATTTTTATTTTTTTCCCCTTCTTAAGGTTTTTTTATTTATTCATTTGAGAGAGAGAGAGAGTGAATGAGAGCATGTGCAGCTGGGAGGAGCAGAGGCAGAGGGAGAGCCAGGCTCCCACGGAGCCAGGAGCCTGACCCGGGACTCCATCCCAAACCCCAGGATCCATCCCAGACCCTGGGATTATGACCTGTGAGCCCAAGGCAGATGCTTTGCTGACTGAACCACCCAGGCGCCCCTCATTTATAGAATTTTTTTTAACCTTAGAGCCAGTTATTTTTCATGAGATTTTATTTATTTTATTTATTTATTCATGAGAGACACACACACAGAGAGAGAGAGAGGCAGAGACACAGGCAGAGGGAGAAGCAGGCTCCATGCAGGGAGCCCGACACGGGACTCGATCCGGAGACCCCAGGATCAACACCTGGGCTGAAGGCGGCGCTAAACCGCTGAGCCACCGGGCTGCCCCTATAGATTTTTTTTTAAAGATAAAAATTAGAAGAGATCCTACTAATGACAGGAACACCAGTGAGGTACAGGCAGGGGGATCCACAGCTGGGTGGTGGGCACTGAAGTAAACGTGGTCCCTGGCTTCTCACCCATAAGAATAGCTCATAGGCACCCTGCTGGCTTAGCTGATAGAGCATGAGACTCTTGATCTCAGGGTAATGAGTTTGAGTCCCATGTTGGACAGAGAGCTTATATTTAAAAAAAAAAAAAAAAAAGAGCCCACATAAAGCATATTATTCTTCACCAGCTTCTTCATACACTTGTTCAGTTTAATTCACTGGTTGTGGGCAGCCCTGGTGGTGCAGTGGTTTAGTGCCACTTGCAGCCCAGGGTGTGATCCTTGGAGACCCGGGATTGAGTCCCGTGTCAGGCTCCCTGCATGGAGCCTGCTTCTCCCTCTGCCTGTGTCTCTGCCTCTCTCTCTGTGTGTCTCTCATGAATAAATAAATCAAATTAAAAAAAAATAATTCACTGGTTGTTTTCTTGGGATATCAGGATTGAATGTTGAGTGAAATGTAGTGTTGGGTGGGTTTATTTCCTGTTCATTCGTTCTTTTGTTCTTTTTCTTTCCTTTCTTTCTTTCTTTCTTTCTTTCTTTCTTTCTTTCTTTCTTTCTTTCTTTCTTTCTTTCTTTCTTTCTTTCATAATCTCTATGCCTAGCAGGGGACTCGAACTCACAACCCTGAGATCAAGGCCAGCCAGGCGCCCCCATCCTGAATTTCAAAGCAGAATGCAAAGTTGCTAAAAGGCCTCTGGATTTATAGGCAGCATGTTGTCTGCTGCCGTAGTGCTGCTCAGAGTAATTGTGAAGTGGCTTACAAATTGTTCTTATACAGCCATTAGCAGCTTCAACTCTGAACTTTCCATTATGATTTGCCACAACATATTCATTGGGATGCAATTAAGTAAAACATTTACACGCTTGTCTGCCCTGACCTTGGAGAAGGTACGAGGGTCTGCAGTGTGTGCCAGTTTCCGGTAACCCATTGGGTGTTCAGATCTATTTAATAATGCACTTGGACCCTAGTTGATCTGTCCTCTGTGAAAGACCTTAGAACCATGCTAAGACAGGTGGAACCTGGACCAGCTGTCCCATCCCTACCCCCATTTTTCTAGATGAGGAAACAGGCTTCAAGAGGAAGATACTTGCCCCAAAATCAGTAGAGGTAGAACAGAAGACAAAGAAGCAGACACCGCCTCTCCCTGGGGGCTCTTTTAAAGTTTTTATTAATTTATTTGACAGAGAGCACAAGTAGGGCGAGTGGCAGAGGGAGAGGGAGAAGCAGACTCCCCACTGAGCAGGGAGCTCGATGTGAGGCTCAATAGGATCATGACTTGAGCCAAAGGCAGATGCTCAACCAACTGAGCCACCCAGGTGCCCCCCCCCTTGGGGGCTCCTAAAGGAGGAGTGGGCTTTTTTCTTTTTTTAAGATTTTATTATTTATTTATTTATTTATTTATTTATTTATTTATTTATTTATTTATTTTTTATGATAGTCACAGAGAGAGAGAGAGGCAGAGACACAGGCAGAGAGAGAAGCAGGCTCCATGCACTGGGAGCCCGACGTGGGACTCGATCCCGGGTCTCCAGGATCATGCCCCGGGCCAAAGGCGGCGCCAAACCTCTGAGCCACCCGGGCTGCCCAGGAGGGGGCTTTTTGCAGGCAGGTGAAAGGGATGGGCCAAGGTGTGAAGGAGCAGGATGCTGGGGGCAGGGAGGACACTTCACTGCAGTTTGAAGGTGAGGGGACAAGCAGCAGGACCAGCTTTTGGAGGGCCTGGTAAGCCAGGTCAGGACCTGGAAACGACAACCCCCTTTGTGGCAAGGTGGCCAGACCAAGGTGCTCACGGCCTGGTCAGCTGGCCACATGGACAGAATCCTGACGCGCAGATGACCCCGGCCTCGGTGCAGACAGAAAGGAGCTGTTGCCAGGGACCGCACACCTGCTCACTCCCCACCCCCAATTTCAGTGTTGGACCCAACCCCACCCTACCTGGGGTGTCAGGATCAGCAGCCCGTCTGGACCTGTCAGGGCCGGCTGGGCATTATCCCACCGGCTGAACAAGAGGCTGCATCCAGGCGGGTGTCAGACGGAAGGGCTTTGCCCTTGTGACAGCTGAGCCCAAGAAGGGGGCAGGGAGGATGGGGCCACTCCACCTGATCGCCCAAGGGAGATCCTAGGGAGGGCGAGGAGAGGAGCAGGGAAGGCTAGACACACTAACGCTCCATGCTGGCACCCAGATGATCCGAATTTCCATTTTTTTTAACCTTCCTGCCTTTCTTCGTGTGTGAGGTCTTAACAGTGAAATACATTTTTTTTTAATTTCAAAAAATTGCCTCTTGTTTTCTTCCAGACAGTTTCCTCCCTGGTCACTGAAAGGCTGGAAGCTCTGCCATGAGCTTTTCAGGGTGACACATTAATGATGGCCCTCTAGACTGGATCTCACATAATTCTCTCTTTCCTAATTCTCCGGTTCATGAGAAATAAACATGAAATCCCTGAACGTCAACGCGGGTTCCTATTAGAGACCTCAAGCAACCCATCAGCGGGCCAGTAGGTGGCGCCGAAGGTCAGGCACTGCCTTTGGACCCTAGGGCTCTAACCTGGGGCCTTCACACACGTACTCGCAGCCGTGCCCTACCCAGAGGGCCGCCTGCCTGTCGTGAGCCAAGGGGGGGTGAGAGGTGGCAGGGGGAGGGAGCAGTGAGGAGGTGAAAAACACAAAGTTTAACTTTAATTCAGCCCCACGGGAAGGGGAGGAGGCTCGTAGAGTGAATTTGGCCTGAGGGAGGGGATTTCTCGGCTGAGCTTGGCGGACACCTGTCACCTGGAGAAGGGTCCTGCGGGAGGAACTGCTCTGAGGTTCCAGGCACGTTCGGGGAACAACTGAATGCGGACAGAGAAGGGTCTGGGAAGGATGACCAGGGCCAGGCCACGAAGTCCCTGCGTTGCGGCAATCGTCTTTGTTCCGCCGTGAAGATGTTCCGTCTGAGGGTGATCGTTTCATTGAAGAGCATCATTCCCGCCGCCTGTGGAGGCTGAGGGAATGGAGGAGGGAGGCTGGAGCAGAACCAGAGCTCAATGCAGCAGCGTAGTCGCCCCCCCGCCCCCCCCGCTGCTGTCACCCTTTCCTGTTCTCCCTCCCCCTGCATCTGCTTCGCTGCGTACCTTCACCTCCCGGCCACCTGGTCAGGGCTGACAGCGGCGCCTCCCCGTGCAGACAGTCTGGGAGGGGGCGTGAGGGAGGGGCCGGGGGGGGGGGGAGTCGGCAGCCAGCGTTCCAGGCGGGAGAGCCCCGAGGACAGCTGCGGAGATGGGGGGACGCGGGTCTCAGGAGGGACCTGAGCTGGGCGCGGGGTCCCAGGTCTTGAATCCCCGGGGCCCTGGGCATTCCTGCAGTGGGAGGCGGGCAGACGAGAACAGGACCGCAAGGCAGGTAAAGCCGGCAAGAACCAGCTGAAGGTGGCCGGGGCGGGGGGCTGAGGGGCTGGGCAGGGTGGGACCCTGAGCAAGGAGAGGAAGGGCATTTTAAAGGAAAAATCCACCAGGCTTTGCAGCATTCAGAATGTGGGGGCCGAGGGATGAGTCAAAGATGACTCACAAGGTTTGAAGGTGAATCAAGGGAAAGTGACGGGGCTTCCAGGAAGAAGCTGGAGCCCACGCCCAGGGCTGCTGTTCTTTGGGGCCTGAAGAACCAGTCTGGAGTGTCCCACGTGTCATTTGCATGTTTATAGCCCGCCCCTCCCCCACTGGAAAGAAAGGTGCTACCTGAGACCTCCTGCTGTGAGCGCCTGCGCGCCCCCCCGCCCCCCCTCAGGCCAGGAGAGGCAGCCCGGGGCTTCTGCGAGAGATGGGGAGCCTAGGAGGGACAGGGAGGGGGTCACACTGCACCCCTGTCCTCCAGCTTCTCAGCTCGTCCCTAGACTGGGCCTGGGTCCTGGGGCAGCCCTGTGCCTGCCCAGCAGACCCAGCTCCCTCCTTCCCATCGACCCTTCCCGCTCCTTTCTACTCGCCCCCCAGGGTCCCATCGCTGGGTGCCCATCCACTTGGATGCCCCGCAGACAGCTCAGCCCAACAGGGCGACACTGAACAGGTCACCTGCTGCGATGGCCAGGGCCCCGCAGTCCCCAAGGTGACTGCAGTGTCCTCTCCCTCCAGCCCCCCACAGGGTCCCCCCCAGGATCCCATGGGATCCTTCCCCTCACCCGGACTGTCAGCTCGCTCTCCTTGGTCTCTTGCGAGGTGGCCCCTTCTCTCTGGGGGTGCAAGCCTACTCGGCTCTCCCTGGGCCTGGCCTCCATGCACACCATAGTCAGAGTGGGACAGCGTCTGAATGGGGGCTCTGGGGACAGCCTCCAATGCTCCTATGACACTCGGGCCACATTTCTAGTCCCCTGATGCAGGACATGGCAGGATGTGGCACCCACCTCCTGCTTCTGCTCCAGTGGCCACCCCGCCCCTTGCAGGCGGTGTCCCCCATCCCTCCCATCGCTTTTCTGGCCTCCTTTTCCTTTCCTGCTTGGCCTTCTCTCCGTCACCCCCTACGACTCCGCGTATTCCTTCTAGATTTCACTTTTGCAGACACAGTTCCTGGTCCAAATGCCCTTGCCCACCTCCCCCACCAGCAGCTAAGACAGCTCTCCTCCATTCTCAGAGCCCTGCCAGCACTCATCAGTTTACAAATCCATGTGTCTGTGCAGCGTCCGCTTCACGTCTTGTCTCCACCACACAGCATGCGGTGACCTAATTTTGCACCCACCGCACCCCAGGGCCTGGACATGGGCTTTCAGTCAACAGGCATTAACTGGATGGCGCTCACTGAACAACACCGATTCTCCTGTCAACACGGCCAGGCTCTGCTGACAAAAGGATGGTAAGGGAGTGTTTGTGGTGCCTCCTTCTGGTGACAGCGTGTGCAAGTTGACAGGGAAGTCACGAACCTGTCTGGGCCTCCAGGAATGGGTTAAAACTTGCCAGGAGAGGAACAGTTTTGGTACCAAAGTGCCCCCAGTGTTTTACTCAGTCAGTGGGAAATGGTTTGCTGTGTGGAAATCCATTTCAGGGCCAACTGCTAAGTGACCAAGTCACCCCACTCCGCCACAATGCTGGCCACGTCACCCCACCTCCCCTCACTCAGTCTATCCCTTCCTTCACTTCCTTCGGGACCCTGCCCTCAGCCTTCCCCTTCCCGCTCAAATGTGAGCCTGAACCCAGCAGTTGGGCACAAGTGCAGGACCGCATCATGGTGACCTGGTGACTGTCAGCGCGGGTCACCCTATCTCCCTGTTTTCCATTAAGAGAACAGTACATCCATCCTCTGAGCACTCACCGCCTGCCAGGTGCTGCGGGCTTCCCGGGATCAGCTTACTGTGATCATCACTGTTGTAGAGATGAGAGGACCAAAGCACAGAGAGGTTGAGCAGTTTGCTCGAAGTCACACAGCCACTCAGTGGCAGGGACAGGCTCCCGGTCCAGCTGCAGACCTGTGCTTTAACCAACACCATCCTCTTCCAGGTTAGCTGTGTCTCTTTCCAAAATATGAACCACTGAATTTTCCTATATGATTATAACTCGATTCTGAACATTTCTCCTAGCTCTTTGCTAAACACTAATTCTTAGAAAACAGCTTTATGAGGTATAATTGACATGCAACAAACTGCACATGTTTAAAGTACAATTTGATAGGTGTTGACATACGCATACACCTGTGAAACTGTGACTGCAAACAAGACGGTGAGCAGATTCATCAGCCGGAGCTTCCTCGTTGCCCCGCTGTCCTCCTCCCCAGCTCCTGCCCCCCACCACGTCCCCCCGCCACAAATCTGTTTTCCCACTAATGGTTAGCTTGCATTTTCTAAAATTACGCCAATGACTGGCATCCTTTCTTCACCATAATAATTTTCTATACAAAATATTTACCAGTATATATAGCATAATTTGGGCCATAAAACAAGTTTCAATAAATTTGAAAGGATTCAAATCGTGCAGAATATGTTATTGGACCACAATGAAATGAAATATTAGAAATCAGTAGCAGGGACGCCTGGGTGGCTCAGTCGTTGAGCTCTGTCTTCAGCTCAGGGCATGATCCTGGGGTCCCTGGAGTCCCACATTGGGCTCCCTGCATGGAGCCTGCTTCTCTCTCTGCCTGTGTCTCTGCCTCTCTCATGAGTAAATAAATGAAATCTAAAAAGAAATAAATCAGTAGCAACAGGCACCTGGGTGGCTCAGTTGGTTAAGCATCTGACTTCAGCTCAGGTCATGATCTCCAGGTCCTGGGATTGAGCCCCATATCATGCTCCCTGCTCATGGGGAGTCTGCTTCTCCCTCTGCTCCTCTTCCTGCTCCACTTATGCTCACATTCTCTCTCAAATAAATAAAATTCAAAAAAAAGAAAGAGGGATCCCTGGGTGGCACAGCGGTTTTGCGCCTGCCTTTGGCTCAGGGCGCGATCCTGGAGACCTGGGATCGAATCCCACTTCGGGCTCCTGGTGCATGGAGCCTGCTTCCCCCTCTGCCTATGTCTCTGCCTCTCTCTCTGTGTGACTATCATAAATAAATAAAAATTAAAAAAAATAAAAAAAAGAAAGAAATCAGTAACTAAAAGATTTCTGGAAAACCTCCAGATATTTGGAAACTAACACATTCATAAATAATCCACAGGTCAAAGAGGAAATCAAAAGGGAAATAGAAACTTATTTTACTTTCATAAACATGCAGTTTCTATGTGCCAGGTCCTGTCCTGGGTCATTTCCAAAAACAGACTTGGTTCATTTAAGCCCCATAACCATACAAGAAAAGCAATCTTTTCCTGCCCCTGCTACAAATGCAGACACACAGTAAGTGACCTGCCCAGGCCACATGCGTAGGCAGTAGCAGACCTGAGATCTGGATCCAGTCTGTGTCTTGTGTCCCAGCTTAATGGAGAGACACTGAAGGTGATTGCTTTGGGACCAGCTCAACAAATATTTAGGAGCTAATCTGCAGGACTTGGGCATGTAAGAGAAACACAGTGGAGGGAGCAGGAGGAGATTGATAAGAAAGGAGGTGAAGGGCACAGAAGGGCAAGGCTTGGAGGGCTCCTTGAAGTGGGTGAGCATATACCATGCTGGGGGGAGGGGCCCCACAGTCTTGTATAAACCTATTTATTATTATTTTTAAATATTTTTTATTTATTATTTATTCATGAGAGACTCAGAGAGAAAGGCAGAGACACAGGCAGAGGGAGAAGCAGGTTTCATGCAGGGCCCATTGGGGGACTCGATCCCAGGACCCCGGGATCACGCCCTGATTCGAAGGCAGAGGCTCAACCACTGAGCCCCCAGGTACCCCTGAACCTATTTATACAAGGAGATTGGCCCTGGTAGGAGGCCAGTCGAGGTGGGAAGGGACCCTAGAGGGCTGAACGTCCACTGGGGTATTAATTAAAAGAAAAAGAAAGGGAATTGTGTCCAGGCCAAAGGAACAGCATGTGCACAGCCTTGAGGGGCTAGTTCGCAGAGTGAAGTTTAAAAAGATGACAGGGTGGGGCACCTGGGCGGCTCAGCGGGTGAGCATCTGCCTTCAGCTCAGGGCCTGATCTCAGGGTCCTGGGATCAAGTACCACATCAGGCTCCCCGCATGGAGCCTGCTTCTCCCTCTGCCTGTGTCTCTTGTGAATAAATGATTTTTTACAATAAATAAGTAAAAAATAAAAAGATGACAGAGAGCACAGAGGGAGCAGAGACAAATAGGAGGGTGGGGTGTCCTGCAGGGGCCGTAAGCCTGGGTAAGGCGGTGATCTTTCTTCTGGGAATGCTGGGTGTCCGCGAGGGTTTGGGGAGGTTGTGGAAGAGAGCATTGCCAGGATGGGATCTGTGTTCTCGAAGCCCACCCTGGCTACAGGGCAGAGACGGGCGCAGTCAGGGGGCTATGGAGGTGTAGGTGAGCTGCTGGTGGTGGTGGCAGCGGCTGTGGGGGAAGGAAGTGGAGCATGAAGGGGGAAAAGAAGCAGATGGCTTCAAGAGGTATTTAGGAGGCCGAAATGGCAAGGCTCCTGCCAGATCCCCCGTGGGGATGCTTGGGGGTTCTAGAAGGTGGTGGTGTCATCACCTGATAGCCAGTCCTGGAAGAAGAGCAGGTAAGTGGGGCAGCGAGCTCAGTGTCCAGGTGTGGCACTAGGCTCTTCTGTGCACCATCTGCACCAAGACATCATCCCAGGAGCTCCAGAGAAAGGCTCAAAAGGGGGCAAGTGTGCAGGGACGGAGGCCGAGGAGGAGCAGCCGCTGGCAGGCAGGAGGACCGCAGCGGGTGGGGGGGGGGGGGCGAGGCACAGACCTCAGGGAAGGCGCGGTGCTTACCCTGGAATGTAGTCACCGGTCAGGGGGGGTTGCGGGGGGCAGGTCGAGAAGGTTCTTGTAGTTAGCAACTACGGCGGGCGGGAGAGCGCGGGAAGCCCGGAGGCCGCGGCGGGAGGGGCTGTTAGAATTGGGCCAGCTGGGGAAGGGTGCTTTCCGGAGCGGCCCTGGGGCAAGTTTGTGGAGCGCAGGCTGGGGAAGGCTCTGGAAGCGGAGAGGTTCACAGCTGGGGCTCTGAATGGCCCACCTACAAGAAATCCTAAACTTCCAGGGTCAGGACAAAAGTGGGGTGGAAAGGAAGAGGCGGGCAGGCGCCCGGGTCCGCGGGGCAGGGGTGCGGCTGGCGGGCGCGGGGTGCAGGTGCAGGACCCCGCACGCCCCACGCTCTCCCTCCTCCCCACCCCGCCTCCAGCCCAGGTTGCAGGGAAAACCCGGCCGGCGAGGGCTGCCAGGTGCAGCTGGGGGCAGAAACGCAGCTACCAGGTGCCTCAGCAAACGCACAACGCCCGCCTCCCCTGCCCACGTGGCTGGAAGTTTCCGTCCTATTTTTCCGATGTGAATGCTCGTTAAGAAGCCCTGCGTTGATTTCACAGTCCTAATGGGTCCCTAAGCCCCAGTTTGAAAACCCTGTTCCTGGAAATGCTGGGTTTCCCCGGAGAGGAGGGGTGAAGGAGGGTTCAGACAGGTTTGTTTACAACGTAAGGAGCTTCCAGATTGTTCGGGGGAGGGGGGGTAGTGGAGGCTGGAGTGTTGGGAGGAGCTGGAGGAGGATCAATGGTGGGAGGAGCTAGCGACAAAGGAGCCCAAGGCAGGGCGAGGTTTGTGGGAACACGCGGAGCTCCAGGCCGCGGGTGGGAGTGGGGTCCTCAAACATGAAGCCATGTGGTGTCTAAGGGCCCCTCTCCTCCGAGATTCTCAGGTCTCTCGTCTGCCATTGTTCTTTAGAAACTGGCTTTTGGAGAGTTAATCCCCCAAAAGGTGAGCTAGATGCTTCACATGGAGACCCCAAATTATGTAAAATGGGCAGTAAAGAAGATGGACTTTACAAAATCGCGGCAGGTGTGCTGTGTGAGCACGCAGTAGTTCAGTGATCCTGGAACTCCAGGCTAGTGTGAAGGACAGGGTTTTAGGGCAACCCAAAGGCAGGTAGGGCGATAGGTATTGAGGAGGCCGCTTGAGATGAGCGCTGGGTGCGGCTACACGTGTGATGAATCACTGCACTCTCCTAAACACAGGCGCACAGCAGGGAGAAATCCCCAAAGGATGGAGCGCAGCTTCGGAGAACTTGGGGGTCTGTGTGGCCACTTCAGAACTTTCCCTTGCCCACGGTGCGCCCTAAGAGAAGGACCAGCCCCCAAATCCAAGCAGCGGCCTGCAGGTCTGGAGATTCCGCGGCCAAGGAGGGAGGCAGGGATGCCCCTTGTCCGGCCTTCAGGACGGCCCCCTGGAGGTCCCTGGGGCTCCCCTGGTCCAAACATCCCCCCACGGTCCGGGGCTCCCTCCAGGCCAAGGCAGAAACCAGGGATTGCGCACAGTCCGGCCCCCGCCCCACACGCGGCCAGGGGCTGGCGTCTCCGCACCCCTGAAGCAGGCCGCGAGCCGGAGCCTCCGCATCACGAGGCTCTTGTAGGCACCTGTTGCCCCACTTCCAGGGCCCTGAACCCAGAATCGCTGCCCCGGCCAGAGAGATGGAGCGCCCTACACCTGAGCCCCCAGTCGCAGCGCCGAGCCTCTCTGATCGCCGCCCGGGCGTTCAGATGCCAGGCGACCCCGCTCGGCTCCTCGAGCCCCTGGATCTGCCCTCCCAGCGCTGCCCCTGCCCCGGGGCCCCGGGTGCAAACCCCGACGGTGACCCCTGGATCCGCTCTCCCAGCCCCGCACCTGCCCCGGGGCAGACCCCGACTCTGCCCCTGGATCCGCCCTCCCAGCCCCGCACCTGCCCCGGGTGCAGCCCCCGACTGTGCCCCTGGATCCGCCCTCCCAGCGCTGCCCCTCCCCGGGGCAGCCCCCGACTGTGCTGGGGCGGCCGTGCGCGCGGGGCCCCGAAGCGTGCACACTAGTGGGGGACACGGTCTGGGAGCACCGCGCTCCCGCGGCGGAAGCAGCGAGGGCGGGCCTGGGAGGCTCCAGAGCGCCCGCGCGCCTCGCTGGCGGCGCAGGGCCGGGGTGGGGGCAGGGCCCCGGCGCGAGCCGCGCTGCAGACGGCGGCCCCGGAAGGCGCGAGACCTTCGCGAGAGTTCCGGGCTGCGCCTGCGCACTGAGGCCGGCGCGGGGACGCGCGGGGCGGCGTCGGGGGTGGGGCGCTCGGGGCGAGCCCGCGCGCGGCCGGGAGAGGGGCGGGGCCGCGGCCAGGGCGCAGGCGCAGGCGCGCGGCCGCGGCGGCGGTTGGGGAGGGTTCTTCCGGAAGGTTCGGGAGGCTTCTGGAAAAGGCTCCGCGCGCCGGGCGGGCCCGCGTCTATATAAGGGAAGCGCGGGGGCGGCGCGCCAGTTGCTTCTGCGTCCTGGTGCTGCGTCGTCGCGGAGCCCGTGCGGTCCTGTAGCCGAGGTGAGGGGGCGGTCCGGGGGGTCCCCGGAGGGCGCCGGGGGTCGGGCCCCGCGGGGTCGGGGGCCGCGGCGCGGGGTGGGCCTCCTGGAGCCTCCGGGCCCCGCGGGGCGGCGCGGCGCGGCCGAGCGCTCGGCGGGGGAGGCCTCGGGCCTACTGCGGCCCCGACCCCGACCCCCGCGGACGGGACCCCGGGCGGCCGGGCCGCAGCTCCGGGGGCGCCGGGGGCGGGGGGGGGGCGCTGGGCGGGGGGTCCCCGCGGGCCTGCGGCGCCCGGCGGCGGCGTGCGCACGGCCCTCGTTGTCGCAGCTGGAAATGAGGTCATCCTTTGTCGGCGGCCCCCGGCTCGGGCCCGGCGGGGGCGGGGGCACGGGGACGGGGGCGCCTAACCGGCCCCGCGGCCCTTGTAGATGCCGGAGGAAACCCAGACCCAGGATCAGCCGATGGAGGAGGAGGAGGTGGAGACGTTCGCCTTCCAGGCGGAGATCGCCCAGTTGATGTCCCTCATCATCAACACGTTCTACTCGAACAAGGAGATCTTCCTCCGGGAGCTGATTTCCAACTCGTCCGACGTAAGTGGGGCTGCCTGGGAGCGGGGGTCGCGGCCTGCGGCGGAGCCCTCCTCTCCTCCCTTCCTCCCCTCCCTTCCTCCCCTCCCCCCTCCCCCCCTCCCCCTCCGGGAGCGCCCGACTCAACCGCTCGCCGCTTGCTTAATAGGCTTTGGACAAAATCAGATACGAGAGCTTGACCGATCCCAGTAAGCTAGATTCTGGGAAGGAGCTGCACATTAACCTCATTCCGAACAAGCAAGATCGAACCCTGACCATCGTGGACACCGGCATTGGCATGACGAAGGCCGACCTGATCAATAACCTGGGTACCATCGCCAAGTCGGGGACCAAGGCGTTCATGGAGGCCTTGCAGGCTGGCGCAGATATTTCCATGATTGGCCAGTTTGGCGTCGGGTTTTATTCTGCCTACCTGGTGGCTGAGAAAGTGACGGTGATCACCAAGCATAACGACGACGAGCAGTATGCCTGGGAGTCTTCGGCTGGAGGGTCGTTCACGGTTAGGACGGATACAGGTGCGCTTCGGAACGGCTTCCCGGGTCACTCGGTGGTGGGGGCGGGGAGGAGGGGGGCTGGAGATGCTGTGGGATTGGCAAAAACGTGTTTGCTCCGTCCTGTCCTGGAGTGAGCTGGGTGGTGGCACGTAGCACGTGACTGTAGCAAGGAGCCTCTGGTTTCTGCAGTCGGGTCAGGAGGTGAACTGCTCTGGTATCTACATCGGTATAACTAAACCCCGCGTGGTAAAGTTGCTCTGAAATTGTTGCATGTGGTGTGTGGAGAGCGGGATTGTGGAGTTTGTAGTTTTTTTTTTTTTTTTTAATCCCAGATACGTTGAATTTGCTCACTCAGATTGAAATTGAGTCCGTTTACCCCTTTACAGGTGAACCTATGGGTCGTGGAACAAAGGTTATCCTGCATCTGAAGGAAGACCAGACTGAGTATCTGGAGGAGAGGAGGATAAAGGAGATTGTGAAGAAACATTCTCAGTTCATTGGCTACCCCATTACTCTCTTTGTGAGTGTCCACATGGGGTGTAGTAGAGTCTGAAACTAGTGAATTGAAATTATTACTTATTAGACCTGTGGATGAAAGATTCAAACTTGGCATTGACTTGATTAGTGAGAAATATTCTGTCAATGTACACACGGTGGTTTAGAGACATTAAATGTTGGCTGCTAAATACTTGTTACTTCGGTATTTTGGGCTTTGGTGTAAGTGCCCACGCTGCATTCAGAGCGTGTTCTTCAGCTCCAGGATGCAGAGGTGATGCAATTTTTGCGTTTTCTTTTGAAGGTGGAGAAGGAACGTGATAAAGAAGTCAGTGACGATGAGGCTGAAGAAAAGGAGGAGAAAGAGGAAGAAAAAGAAAAGAAAGAGAAAGAGTCTGATGACAAACCTGAAATAGAAGATGTTGGTTCGGATGAGGAGGAGGAGGAAAAGAAGGATGGAGACAAGAAGAAAAAGAAGAAGATCAAGGAGAAGTACATTGACCAGGAAGAGCTGAACAAAACCAAGCCTATTTGGACCAGGAACCCTGACGACATCACCAACGAAGAATATGGGGAATTTTACAAGAGCTTGACCAATGACTGGGAAGATCACTTGGCAGTGAAGGTGAGCACCCAGTGCTTTAGACCTAGTCTACCCTCCAGGTTGCCTGAGGTGGTTGGGGTGCGGGTGCTGCCAAGGGCTTGGTCATTCCAGTTCCTGAAAGTGCTGGAAGTTCTGGGACAGAGCCTGTGGGGGGTCAGGCAAGGTAGCCGTCAAGGGGCGGTTGGTTGCAGTGTCCCTTGATGATGACCTCCCGTGTATATTTTTACAGCATTTTTCAGTTGAAGGACAGCTGGAGTTCAGAGCCCTTCTCTTTGTGCCAAGACGTGCTCCCTTTGACCTATTCGAGAACAGAAAGAAAAAGAACAATATTAAGCTGTACGTTCGCAGAGTTTTCATTATGGATAACTGCGAAGAGCTGATCCCTGAGTATCTGAGTAAGTGTGGCTAGATGGGAGGCTCTGTCCCGCCCCGTGGTGAATCTTTTCTGGACTTGAGTTTCAAGCATTTGGGGCACGGGATCGTCTTTGGGTTTTTTTGTTTTTTTTTTTGTTTGTTTTTGCATTTATGTATTTGTAGGTTTCATTTTTAGGATGATTTTGTGTTTTTTTTTCAGATTTCATTAGAGGTGTGGTGGACTCTGAAGATCTTCCTCTAAATATTTCCCGTGAGATGTTGCAGCAAAGCAAAATTTTGAAAGTTATCAGAAAAAATTTGGTCAAAAAGTGCTTGGAACTTTTCACCGAACTGGCTGAAGACAAAGAGAACTACAAAAAGTTTTACGAGCAGTTCTCGAAAAACATCAAGGTATGTGTAAACACATTTGATCCTTAGGAGTGGTTGTCCTTGTGTTTTGTCAAATTTTAAGCGATTTTTTTTTTTTCAATGCAGAGAAAATTCAAAGTTAATGTTCTCTTCTAGCTGGGAATACATGAAGATTCTCAAAATCGGAAGAAGCTGTCAGAGCTGTTACGATACTACACGTCGGCTTCTGGTGATGAGATGGTTTCTCTCAAGGATTATTGCACTAGAATGAAGGAAAACCAGAAACACATCTATTACATCACAGGTAAGAACAGGTGTACAATCAGCTTGTTCTTCCAACTTCCTAGGAGGTAAGAGTGTGTACTCTCTACACACGTGCTTTTACACGTCAGCCTGTAGGGACTAGCCTAGGCAGGACCATGTGGGCTGGGCTCCCTTGTGTGGTTAGGTCTGGCTAGACCAAGTACAAGTCTAAAGGAAATGAAACTACTTCCTATTAAAGTTCTGTAACTTTCTACCTACACCTCAGGTGAGACCAAGGACCAGGTAGCAAACTCTGCCTTTGTGGAGCGTCTTCGGAAGCATGGCCTGGAAGTGATCTATATGATCGAACCCATCGATGAGTACTGTGTCCAACAGCTTAAGGAATTTGAGGGGAAGACATTGGTGTCAGTCACCAAAGAGGGTTTGGAACTTCCAGAAGACGAAGAAGAGAAGAAGAAACAGGAGGAGAAAAAAACAAAGTTTGAAAATCTGTGCAAGATCATGAAGGACATCTTGGAGAAAAAAGTAGAAAAGGTGTGTGAGAACAGTGCTTCAGTGTGCCTGGGTCTCCTGCTGGTGGGCTGTTCTGTGGAGTGCCCGTGGGGGTTTCCCAAGCTTCTCCATAGGTTTTTCTTAATTTCTATACAAATAGAAAATCAGGTTTTTCTACTTTGAGAAAACTCTACAGTTTTGTTAAGGTCTGGGAAGAGTTAGGATGTGGAGGAAGAAAGTTCTTAAGTTTGTAGGTGGTGGTTCTTGATTCGTGAATACAGTACTTGGAGTCCTTAGGTTTCATTTTAATAAAGCGGATAGAGGTACTGAAAAATGAGAAGTTAGGGCAGCAGAATCTTCCCAGGTCCATTTCTCACCTCATGCTTTGGTTACAGGTGGTCGTGTCAAACCGATTGGTGACCTCCCCGTGCTGCATTGTCACAAGCACATATGGCTGGACGGCAAATATGGAGAGAATCATGAAGGCCCAAGCCTTAAGAGACAACTCCACCATGGGTTACATGGCAGCAAAGAAACACCTGGAGATAAACCCTGACCACTCCATCATCGAGACCTTACGGCAGAAGGCAGAGGCCGACAAGAACGACAAGTCTGTGAAAGATCTGGTCATCCTGCTCTATGAAACCGCTCTCCTGTCCTCCGGCTTCAGTCTGGAAGATCCCCAGACACATGCTAACAGGATCTACAGGATGATCAAGCTTGGGCTCGGTAAGCTTCCCATGATACAGTGGTGTGTGACCTTTGGCTCCTGAAACAATTCTGGGGGGGTGTCAGATCCGGTTTGGGTGACCTCTTAAAGTTTTCTCCTAAGGATGTTACAGGGCTTTTTGATCAGAAAGGCTAAAAAATGAAAGTGGTTTTCACTCCCAGGGAATTGCTCACCCTTTGAAGTTAGGTATAGACCCGCTGTTAGGCTCATTAATTAGCTGGCTTCGAGAAATCCAATGAGAGGGCTTTGTGTCCAAACAGGTATCGACGAAGATGACCCCACAGCTGACGATAGTAGTGCTGCGGTGAGTGAGGAGATGCCGCCCCTCGAAGGTGATGATGACACGTCACGCATGGAAGAAGTCGATTAAGTGCTGCCCTGAGAATTACTTGTATATGTATTCAATACTTTATCTTCATTCCCTCTGATAATATATTTTCAAGGATGTTTTTCTTTATTTTTGTTAACATTTTAAGAATCTGTAAGGCATGACAATATAGCTACTTAAGGGGAAGATAAGATTTCTTTTTGTTTGAGTGTGATACTGTGACGTGTAGGAACTAAAGCTCAGCTAGTTTTTCTTTCCTAGTCCCATGCTGGCTTATTTTAACCGGACAAGGTAACCTATGTTGTAAGGTGTACGTAACCTAATGTTAGCCGTGTGGTCTCAAGTGTGGATTCCGTAGTAAGACCAAGTGTTTTTTTGTCACTGAGGTGTTCTGAGCTGTACCTTGATGTGTAAAAGAAGAAATACTGGTTAAAACAACTTTCACCTTCTAGGATCTACTTTTTAAATCTTCTGTCCCTTGTAGTTCTCAACTGCATGTACCAGGCCTCTAGAAACTAGTAGTGAAACTGAACCAACTGGATGGGAGTAGCCATGGATAGGGCTTGTTTTCCAAAGAAGAGCGTTGTTTAGAGTAGCGAGATTTTAAGCCTCTTTAGGCGTGTTGTAAAGCTGTTCAAGAAGTAACTCCACAAGTTTTGTGAGTGAAAATGTGTAGTGCTCAAGTCACATTCTGCTTTAAGAGGTTGTAACAAATACAAACAAATTAAAAAAAGTTCTGTGAAAATGTTTTGTTTTGGGGGGGGGGAAGTGGGCATTCTAGATGACAGGGCAGCCACAGGATGTAAAAACTTTAGTGTTGGCATGTGTTAGGGATGAGGGAGGTGGCGGACGTTGACGCCTTGAAGTCTTATTAGCGACCTTGCGGTGTGCGCTCCAGTGACAGCCGCGGGGTGGTGAGCATACTGGGGAGCGTCCCACAACGTGCATCCTGTGTCCTGTGTTCCAGTTTCTCATGGATAATTATTTTCTTCCTAGGGTTTTCATGTCCAAGCTGCTTTTTTTGTAGTATTTGTAAAACCTGCTTTATGTCCTAAATATAGTTCCTTAATACCTCAGCCTCCTGAATATCTGAGTTCTTTACCAAATCTCCTTACTGCCATCCCACCTGAAATCCTTACTCCCTGGTTCTTTACTGAGTCTCAGGTGAGCTCTGTGGAGGGGTGGCTGAGACTCCTGTGAGCAGCAGGTGCTGAGGTGGGGGGAGCTTGAGCTCAGGTGTGTTTTTGTTTTTTTTTTTTTCTTTAAAGATTTTATTTAGTCATGAGAGACAGACACAGAGGGAGAAGCAGGCTCTATGCAGAGAGCCTGACATGGGACTTGATCTGGAACTCCAGGATCAGGCCCTGGGCTGACAGCAGGCACCAAACTGCTGAGCCTCCCAGGCTGCCCCTTGAGCTCAGGTTTTAAGAACCAACCAGCTTGGGGCAGGGGCAGCAATGGCCAATCCGAAAATAACATGTTCCTGGAAAGTGGGTAGTAGCAGGTGACTTGGAGGCTAAGGTCCCATATAAGCCATGACCGTGTTAACCTGGGGGAGCGGGCTGGGAGAGAACTTGGGAGCCTTGTGTCCTGGGGGGCGAGGCTGGTTCCCTGGCGCTCTGCAGGCCCTGAGTGCCTGGTGAGTGGTAATCCGTTAATCAGTAAAGCCCTCTCAGAGGTACCCTCCTCAGCCCCGCAGGAATTGCTTCCATTTCAGGGGTCGTGTTTGAGTCCAGGTTCACTTCCAAAGCCCAGTCTTTCTACCGTTCTTAGTGAGACATGCTACCACCCAAGAGGAAGTGTGAGGTTTACCAGAAAACGAATGCCAAGAAGGGCAAAGGGGAAGTTTGTTCCGTGTTCCCGGAGTCCAGTGAGAATGCTGAAGGTTGCCGTAGACCCGTGAGGGAATCCACAGAGGACCCGTGCGAGTGACCTCCCCACTGAGTTCCGAGCACCTGAAGCGGATCGACGTACCAACCGTGCATCTGGAGCCATCACCCAGGTAGCCTGCTTGGAATCTAGGCCAAGAGATGGACACTAGACACCATAGGGGAGGAGTGGAGCCAGCTGACGCGAGGCCATGGTAGCCTCAACTTGTGGTGCTTCACCCCTCCCGAAACTGGTGGGGTCCCACTGAGGAGGGCAGACCATAGGAGTGAAGGCTCCCAGCTATGGGCCCTCCGCGGGGAGGCGACCAGCAAGGCAGCTGCAGAGCTGCGGTGAGAAGGCAGGACTCCAGCAACGCCCTTAGTTCAACATACAGAAACCTCCTGAACTTCCATCACCGTCCCAAGAGTTGTCAGATCTTTCCAAAGTAATTTAGGAGCATCTGGGGGCCTCTGGTTTGTGCAGCCTAAGTGGCTGCCTCTTGATTTTGGCTCAGGTCATGACCCTCAGTCATGACATCAAGGCCCGAATCAGGCTCAATGGGGAGTCTACTTGTTCTCCCCTTTCCCTCTGCCTCTGCACCTGCCCCCCAGCTCACTCTCTTAAAAAGAAATTATAATAGTAGTGTACTGAATAGACGCCTTTTTTTTTTTTTTTTTTTTCTGATAGTCACAGAGAGAGAGAGGCAGAGACATAGGCAGAGGGAGAAGCAGGCTCCATGCACCGGGAGCCCGACGTGGGATTCGATCCCAAGTCTCCAGGATCGCACCCTGGGCCAAAGGCAAGTGCTAAACCGCTGTGCCACCCAGGGATTCCAACCCTTTTTTTTTTTTTTTCTTTTGAAGATCTTATTTATTCATGAGAGGCAGGGAGAAGCAGGCTTCATGTAGGGACCCCGATGTGGGACTCGATCCTGGGACCCTGGGATCACGCACTGAGCCACCAGGGCTGCCCAATAGAAACATTATTTTTTATTTTTATTTTTTAAAAGATTTTATTTATTCATGAGAGAGACACAGAGGGAGGCAGAGATACAGGAAGAGGGAGGAGAAACCGGCTCCATGCAGGGAGCCCAATGTGGGACTTGATCCCAGGACCCCAGGATCACGACCTGAGTCAAAGGCAGACGCTCAACCCCTGATCCACCCAGGCGCCCCTAGAAGCATTTTTTAAAGGTCTTTGCAGGACCTGTTGACAACCAAAACTGCTGAGTGGAATTTGAGATGCGAGTGTGAGAGCGAGCTCCTGGCTCTGGATTCTGGTCAGAAGTGTTAGCATGTGGTGAAGAAACAGACCCAACAAACTCCATACTCTGATACCGGTTTTTAAATTTTAGTTACTTGAGTGAAAACGAGCAGTGGGGAGTAGCAGGAGAGAAGCAGAGTCCCCGCTGAGCAGGGAGCCCCCTGAGCTGAAGGCTGGCGCTTCACCACCTGAGCCACCCAGGCACCCCCAGCTGCATCTTCATACAGTTCTGGGAAAGGCAGGAGGTGGGCAATAGGTTGCCCAGGGCCAGAAGTCCTGGTGGGGATTGACTGCAGAGGGCCAAGAGGGGGATCTGGGAACGGGGGGAGTCAGAAGCCTGATGAAGTGATGACTGCGTGACTCTTAAAATCCACGGATGGATCTTAAAATTGAGTGGATCTTAATGGTGTGTGTAAAATAGCAAATGAAAACAAGCATGGGGGGCACTTGGCTAGCTCAGAAAAGCAAGTGACTTGAGTTCAAGCCCCACGTTGAGCGTAGACATTACTAAAAAAATATGTGTGTATATATATATATGGCAGGTGGTCTAATGGTGTTCAAAAGTGACCTTGAGCGAGTCACTGGGCCTCCCACGCCTCTGACCTGGATTGAAAATTAGAAATGATGCTTGGAGGAGCTGTCCTAGCACTTTCTAAGGAGTTGGCTTCACAGATGCCACTTTTACAAGGACGCTCCTCTTCTCAGAGCCGTTCCTTCCTGTCCTAGGAGCTCTCCTGTACCACACACTTCTGGGTGTAACCAAGCTGCAGCCTGAGCCTCCTGCCGGCTCCCGCTGAGGCACCAGCACAGCAAGGCTGGGCTCTGCTGGTGAGGCAGGGTCTGGGGAAGCTTCTAGGAGGGGCTTCCTGCTGACATAATGCTGACCTGATCTCCACAAAGGAGACGGGATGAGAGAGCGTGACCAGGCTTGAGACCCTGGACATGCGGCCTGCGGATGGGACCCATTACACAGGCCGAGTGAGGAGAGAGCTGGGGGGGTGACAGTGGGTAACCACGGACCCTGGACACTGGTCGTTAGCCATGGCCTCGGGCGGAGCCTCTGGCCACCAATGCACCTGGTGGGAAGGTGGTAGCCCGTGGGCAGCCTCTTCAAAAGACTAGGGCCTGTGCCCACTTTTTTTTTTTTTTTTTTATGACAGTCACACAGAGAGAGAGGCAGAGGGAGAAGCAGGCTCCATGCACCGGGAGCCCGACGTGGGACTCGATCCCGGGTCTCCAGGATCGCACCCTGGGCCAAAGGCAGGGTCCAAATCGCTGTGCCACCCAGGGATCCCCTGTGCCCACTTCATGAGTGAAGTGTCCTACCGGGAACTGGTAGGGCGGTTCCACCATCTTGTTCCTTGAGTGGCCTCATCTTTGTCCCCGGGGCCCCTACTCCGCACTAGCCCGTGTCCCACCTGCAGAGGGAGGCCAGTGGAGGGGGAGAGCTCGCCAGCTGCCCCTCGGCGGTCTCCCTGTACCTGCCAGGGACCCAGCGCAGGGATGAAGGTGCCAGGCTTGGCTCTGCTTCCTAGGATGGCAGTTCAAGGCAGAGCCCATCCGCCTGGTCCTGAGTTTGAATTACAGACGCTTCTCTGTTTTGTTCACAACCCCAAACATGTAGGACGAAGCATCTGGCCAGTGGTGGGCAATCAAATATTTGTTGATGGATTGGCCAGAGCACTTCAGTTTGCAAACACGATGTTTCTAACTTCTTCCATCTTTTTCTAACTTTTATTTTGCAATTCCCTAAACATGTGCAACAGTAGAGGGAGAGAGAATAAGTGTTGGTGAGGACGTGAAGGAATTGGAACTCCACACGGCCGCCCGGGATGTGGAGCGGTGCCTTTCTGGAAAACAGTCGGGCAGTTCCTCTAAAAATTAAACATAGACTTACCACGGAGTCCAGCGACTCCACCACTAGGCGTCTGCCCAGGAGAGATGAAAACGTCCACAAAAACGCGTGCACACATTTTCATAGCATTATTCATAAAAGCCAAAGGTTGGGAACAACCCACACATCCATCAACAGATGAGCAGAGAAACCAAAATGTGGTGATCCGCACAAGGGAGTATTCTCCCAAATACTGTGTTCTTGCCATAGAGATGTATCCACCCCACACTTTCGATGAAACTCGACAATATGCTAAGTGAAAAAAATCCGGTCACAAGGGGATCCCTGGGTGGCTCAGTGGTTTAGCGTCTGCCTTTGGCCCAGGGCGTGATCCCTGCCTGTGTCTCTGCCTCTCTATCATGAATGAGTAAATAAAATATATATTTTTTTTAAATCCGGTCACAAAAGGCCACCGGTTTGTTGTATGATCCCATTTATATGAAATTTCCAGAGCAGGCAAATCCATGGAGACAGAAGATGCATAGTTACCAGGGATGCAGGGAGGCGGTGAGGAGTGACTGCTAACGGGCACAGAATTTCTTGAGATGATCGGTCTGAAATTGATTGTGGTGATGGTTGCATAAAATGCTCTCAAGTCTTTAAAAAAAATAAGGACAGGGACGCCTGGGGGCCCCTGGTTTGGCATCTGCCTTCGGCCCAGGGCGTGATCCCAGAGCCCCGGGATCAAGTCCCACGTTGGGCTCCCTGCATGGAGCCTGCTTCTCCTTCTGCCTGTGTCTGTCTCTCTCTCTGTGTCTCTCATGAATAAAATCTTAAATAAGTAGATGAACTGTATCGTATATGAATTTTAACTCAAAGCCGTTATTTTTTTTCAAAGCCGGTATTTTTACTTTTTAAAAAATTTAAGAGTGAGCACACAAGCAGGGGAAAAGGCCAGAGGCAGAGGGAGAAGCAGACTCCTCACTGAGCAGGGAGCCTGATGGAGGGATGGATCCCAGGACCCTGAGATCGTGACCTGAGCAGACACCCAACTGACTGAGCCACCCAGGCGCCCCTATTTATCTTATTTTTTAAAAGATTTTATTTATTCATGAGAGACACAGAAGTAGAGACACAGGCAGGAGGAGATGCAGGCTCCCTGCAGGGAGCCTAAGGTGGGGACTCTATCCTGGGATCATGCCCTGGGCTGAAGGCAGATGCTCAACTGCTGAGCCACCCATGTGTGTCCCTGGAAGTTTGTTTTTATTTTAAGATTTTATTTATTTATTCATGAGAGAGAGAAAGACAGGCAGAGGGAGAGAGGCTCCCACGGAGCCACCCAGGCACCCCATTTCAGACTTTCCTTCCCTGTTAATCCTGAGCACTATGCCGTTATAGGGGTGGACCACCTGTTGTCTACCCCTTCATCCCATCGATGGACGTTTGGGTTGTTTCTACCTCTTGGCCCCTGTGAGTAATGTTCCCATAAACACAGGTGGACACATGTCTGTTCAAGTCCTTTCTTTCACTTCTGAGTATATACGTGGAAGTGAAATCGCTGGATGGTATGATAATTTAATTTTTTGTGGGATCCCAATAGTCACTCTACATTTAAAAAATAACAGCTTTGGGGAAAAAAATAAAAAAATAAAAAATAACAGCTTTGGGGCGCCTGGGTGGCTCAGTCAGTTAAGCATCTGCCTTCAACTTGGGTCATGATCTCAGGGTCCTGGGATCGAGTCCTGTGTCAGGCTCCCTGTTCAGCGGGGAGCCTGCTTCTCCCTCTACCTGTGTCTCTGCCCCTCTGTCTCTCATGAGTAAATAAATAAAAATCCTAAAAAAAAAAAAAAGTCTGAAACGGGTACAACATGGATAAACGCCGTAGATGATGAAGATGTTATGCCGAGTAACGAAGCACCAGCGCCGGGTGGTTGCCGGCCTCTGAGGTCCCGACGGTGGTCAGATGGAGAGACCCAGGCTGGCGCCGCGGGCAGAGGTTGGTGTGGGAAGATGAAAACATCCTGGGGAGGGATCGGTGAGGGCCGCACAGCGCTGGGAATGTACTTAATGACCCTGGACTGTACCCTTAAAAGGGGTCAAAATGGCACATACGATGTTTATATTTCAACATACACGAAGTAGAAGGAGTTGGTGTCTGTGCCCCTGCACACCCGCCAGCCAGCTGCAATGACGATCACTATGGGTTCTCGGTCGAGTCTGGAATCTTCTGAGGATGGGATCATTATCAATCCCTCTTGGGAGATGAGAGAACTGGAGTGCCGGGTGGTCACGCGGCCAGTAAGCACTGGAAGCACAGACAGACAGACGGCGTCTCCCAGCGCTCACTCCCCGGGCACCGGCTGCAGACCCGGCCCCTTCCCGCACCAGCTTCCCTGGTCAAGAGCCCATGCGAAGCGTGTGAATGGCTGAGCCTCACCACATGGCTGTGACCCAGCGGCAGGGGGTGTCCCCAGAACACAGATCAGTAACCCAAAACTAACAGCTGCTCTTTATCAAGGACTTCACACACCCAAACTCCTTCTGCTTGGGATCATCCTGTTTTTCTATTTTTATTTTTAAGATTTTATTTATTTATTTGAGAGAGGGAGCTGGGGCAGGGGTGCAGAGGGAGGAGCAGACTCCCTGCTGGATGGGGAGCCCTACTTGGGGCTCGATCCCAGGGTCCTAGGATCATGACCTGAGCCAAAGGCTAACCGACTGAGCCACCCAGGTGCCCCTCGTCTTGTTTTTCAGTTGTGGTAAAATATACATAACGTACATTTGACCCTTTAAAGTGTCCTGCGCAGTGGGATTAAGAACATTCAAAATGTTGTGCAACCATCACCACCATCTATCGGGAAAACTTTTCATATCCCAAGTAGAAACCCTGACCCTATTAAGCAACAATTTGTCCGAAATGGTCTCCGTGTCCCTCTGCACCAGGCTAAATTGCAGCATGGGGCCTCACCAGATCTGTCCTGTCCTTCAGAAAAGCCCTGGCCACACCCTCCTTGCACCGTCTCCCTTTCTCTCTGGTGTCTCTCTCCACTGTCCCTCAACGACTAGCTCATGGCCTGTCTGCCTGCCTCCCTGCCACCTGTGTGCCCACAAAGGAAGGCACATGCCCAGCGTGCCCGCCGCCAGCCTGGTGCACCTGTTACATAGCTGCAGATTGAATAACTGGCAGGGATGACTGGCATCTCCTCCTTTCTGTGTAGATGGCAATTTGTTTAAATAAATTTGTATAATTTAGGAAGCTTTTGTTCTCTCTTGCTAAACCTTCAAGATCTACTCAAACCTTTGAAAGTGTGATTACAGATTATTCTTCTATAGGAAGGAACATTGCTTCACCTCCCTGGGAAGAACATTCCAGGAAGCAGAGCTTGGAGTGAGTCACAGTGTATTAATAGCACCATCAAACTCTGAACAAAGATTCCATGATGTTATTGCAGAGCCAACAAGCTGAGCATATGGTCTGCCAAGTGTATCTGTCTGCTTGGAACATACATTAGCTTCTTAGGAAAGTTCTTTAAGGCCTCTACACTTGTCCAGTGACGTTCTAGAGCTTCAAGTCTAGTCCAAAAAGCAACACTGTTCTTTTTTTAAATTCCAGATCTAAAAACAAAACCAACAAAATCAGAATGAAAATAAAAAGGATAAATCATCTACCCGCTTTTTTTTTTTAAGGTTTTCTTTTTTAAGTAGACTTAGGTGGTTCAATGAGGCAGATCTCACAACCCTAAGAGCAAGACTTCAGCTGAGATCAAGATCAGATACTCAATGAACTGAGCCACCCAGGCGCCCCTACTTCATTTTTTTAAAGCAATCTCTACACACAACATGGGTCTAAATCTTTCAACCTCAACGTCAAGATTCAGATGCTCGGGACGCCTGGGTGGCTCAGTGGTTGAGCATCTGCCTTCAGCTCAGGGCGTGATCCCGAGGTACCAGGATCGAGTTCCACGTTGGGCTCCCTGCATGGAGCCTGCTCCTCCCTCTGCCTGTGTGTCTGCCTCTCTCTCTCTCTCTCTGTGTCTCTCATGAATAAATAAAATCTTAAAAAACAAAAAGATTCAGATGTTCTACTGACTGAACCAGCCTGGTCCCCCTCAGCTACCTGCTTTTTCAAAAAGTTGAATAGATGAAACCAATAAAAACACGGAATATATGAATTATGTTCATTGTGGATACAGAAAATGATTTTTTTTTGCAAGTCCCCTGCATCCTATGGGTTCTTCTGGCTCAATGTCCTTCCTTAACCTGAAAGTTTAGCAGATGTTAGAAGATCCCTGGTGATCACAAAAGGGGAACCAAGCACAAGGAGGTATGTTTTGTACCCACCAGAATGGCAAACATTTAAGTGTGACGTGACCAGATTTTGGCTAGAGTCTGGCCAGTGGGTACTTTACTCTCATGCACCCCTGATGGGAGGCTGAAACAATACAGTTACTCCAGAGAGCAGTTTGGTGAATCTAATGGAGAACGTCCCCCTCTTGTTTGGTGCTAGAGAAAGTCTTATCTACCTGTACGAGGAGAAATGTACATGGGCACCTGGGTGGCTTGGTTGGCTTTTGGCTCAGGTCACGATCTCAGGGTCTTGGTTATGGGATCAAGCCCCACATTGGGCTCTGTGCTGGGGCACAGAGACTGCTTAAGATTTTAAAATTCTCTCTCTCCTTTTCCCTCTGACTGTCCCCCCACTTGTGCACTTGCTGACACTCTCATAACATTTTAGTATAGTGCTGCTGAAGCAAGTGCTCGCTCTCTCATAAAAAAAAAAAAAAAGGAAAAAAAAGGAGAAACGTCTAAGAATGTCTTTGCAAGACTATAGTATGGAAATTTTGAACATAGTCTAAATATCCAACAACAGGAGACTACCCTGGTAATTCTAGTTAATACAAAATGCAGGGGAAGGGGATAGAGGGACAAGCTAAACAACACTTGGAGGAAGCAAACAGAGAAATCCAGAAGATTCTGCAGGGTATTTGGTCTGTCCTCTCCCACAAATAAGTGCCATTAAAACAAAATTAAAGGCTAAAAGAGAATTAGGGATACAACCAGTCTTAGCCTAAAACCTTAGTTCTTTCTTTTTGGCTCTACATATTCCTTATTTTACTTTTTTCATTTTTCATGATGTGACTTTCAAAGGTCAAAGTAGATGAATAATATGGAATATCATGTGCCTCTCATTGTCCAGCCATCTGGTCATGGCCAGTTGGGCCCATCCACACCCCTTGAGCCCCCTGTTTTCCTCCCAGGCTTTCTGAAGCAATTCCTGAATTTCATCATATGATTTAATCTGTATGTCATCTTTTCCCTTTTTTGTTTTTTACGAGAGAGCACGTACAAGCAGGGGTGGGGGCAGAGGGAGGCAGAGATTTATTTATTTATTTATTTATTTATTTATTTACTTATTTACTTATTTTTTTTAATTTATTTTTTATTGGTGTTCAATTTACTAACATACAGAATAACCCCCAGTGCCCGTCACCCATTCACTCCCACCCCCCGCCCTTCTCCCCTTCCACCACCCCTAGTTCGTTTCCCAGAGTTAGCAGTCTTTACGTTGTCTCCCTTTCTGATATTTCCCACACATTTCTTCTCCCTTCCCTTATATTCCCTTTCACTATTATTTATATTCCCCAAATGAATGAGAACATATAATGTTTGTCCTTCACCGACTGACTTACTTCACTCAGCACTTATTTACTTATTTATGGGGTACTTGGGTGACTCAGTTGTTTAAGCATTGATTTCAGCTCAGGTAATGATCTCAGGGTCCTGGGATTGAGCCCTACGTCAGGCTCTGCACTCAGCGGGGAGTCTGCTTGTCCCCTTCCATCTCCTTCTGCCCTCTCTCCACTCATGCTCTTTCTCTCTCTCTCAAATATATAAAATATTTTTCAAAAACATTAATTTTAAAAATATTTGTTTTAGAAGATAGAGACAGTGAGCGAGTAGAGAGAGGGAAAGAATCTCAAGCAGGCTCCCCACTGAATGCAGAGCATGACTCCGGGGCTGGATCTCACCACTCTGAGATCATGACCTGAGGCAAAATCAAGATTTGGAGGCTTTTTTTTTTTTTTAAGAGTTGGAGGCTTAACTGGCCCAATCAGGCATTCCTCATCTTTTCCTTAACATACCTTTGTAACTCAAACATAATCAAGGTATGTGGTACTACAATTAAATGCACAATTAAAAACAGCCACTTCCATTCAACACCATACTGGAGGGTTAAATAAGTAAAAGGCATCCTGATTGGACAAGAAGTAAAAAGTACCTCTATTTGAAGATGACATAATCTTGTATATAGAGAATCCTAAGGAGAATAGATGCATACACACACACACACACACACACACACACACACACACACACTTCTTTGAACAACCAGTTTGGCAAGGTTTTAGGATACCACATCAATACACAAAAATCTATTGTATTTTTTACAGATTTTATTTATTTATTTGAGAGAGAGAGAGAGCACAAGCGGAGGGAGAGGCAGAAGAAAATGGAGAGGGATGAAGCAGATTCCCCACTGAGCAGGAAGATTGATGCAGGTCTCGATCCCAGGAGTCCGGGAATATGACCTGAGCCAAAGCAGATGCTTAAAAATCTATTGTATTTCTAAACACTAACAATGAACAATCCAAAATTAAAATTAATGAACTGCTCTACTTACAATAGCATAGAAAAGAATAAAATCCTCAGCAATAAATTTAATACAAGAAACACAAGACTTGCACACTGAAAACAAAAATATTGTCAAGGGATCCCTGGGTGGTTCAGCGGTTTAGCACCTGCCTTTGGCCCGGGGCCCGATCCTGGAGACCTAGGATCGAGTCCCACATCGGGCTCCCGGCATGGAGCCTGCTTCTCCCTCTGCCTGTATCTCTGCTTCTCTCTCTCTCCATGTCTATCATAAATAAATAAATAAAATCTGGGATCCCTGGGTGGCGCAGCGGTTTAGTGCCTGCCTTTGGCCCAGGGCGTGATCCTGAAGACCTGGGATCGAATCCCACGTCGGGCTCCTGGTGCATGGAGCCTGCTTCTCCCTCTGCCTGTGTCTCTGCCTCTCTCTCTTACTGTGTGCCTATCATAAATAAAATAAATAAATAAAATCTTAAAAAAAATAAAATATTGTCGAAAGAAAGTAAAGAAGACCTAGAAAATGAAAAGACATCCTATGTTCATGGATTGGAAGATTTAATATTGTGTGTGTGGTGTGTTTTTTGAAGAATAGTTGATGCACAATGTTACATTAGTTTCAGGGGTACCACATAGTGATTTGACAAGTCTATACATCACCCTGTGTTCACTGCAAGTGTAGCTGCCACCTGTCACCATACAACACTATTACAATACCACTGACTGTATTCCCTATGCTTTACCTTTTGTCCCCTTGACTTATCCATTCCATAACTGGAAGCCTATATCTCCCACTCCTCTTCACCTGTTTCGCCATCCCCCTCCCCTCTCTTCTACACACACACACACACACACACACACACACACACACACACATCTTTTTTATCTATTGATAGACACTTGGGTTGCTTCCATAATTTTGCTATTGTAAATAATGTTGCAGTAAACATGGTGCATATCTCTTTTCTCTCTCAAATATATAAAATATTTTTCAAAAACATTAATTAAATTAATTAAAAAAAAAGAGTGTTTTTATATGCTTTGTGTGAATACCCAGTAGTGGGATTACTAGACCATATGGTACTTCCATTTTCAATTTTTTGAGGAAATTCCATACTGTTTTCCACAGTGGCTGAGGCAGTTTATATTCCCACCAACAGTGCATAAGGGTTCCTTTTTCTCCACCTCCTTGCCAAAATTTATTTCTTGTCTTTTTGATACTAGCCATTCTGCCACATGTAAGGGGATAGGTCACTGTGGTTCTGATTTGCATGGCCCTGGTGATTAGTAATATTTAGCATCTGATATAATGTTAATTTGGCAATATTACTCAAATTGACCTATTGAGTCAACACAATCCTTATCAAAGTCCCAACTGGCAAACAAACAAACAAAAACACCCAAAAAAGCCCAAAAAACAAAACAAAACAAAACAAATCCCAGCTGGCATTTTTGCAGAAATTGACAAGCAGATACTACAATTCATATGGAAGTGCAAGAATCCAGAAGGCCCAAACGATCGTGAAAAGGGACAAAGTTGGGAGATTCACAATTCCTGACTTCAAAAATTACTAAAAAAACAAACCCTAGTGAGTTCATGGCTAAACATGATTTGTGGCATATTCAATTCGCCAATACCGATGATTCATTCAAAACATATTTTTGAATATATTCATTCAAAATATATACTGGGCTGGCACCTTGGGGGAAAGGTGGGGAGAAGGGCCCTTGGATTGGAACCCCTAGGCTCATCCGCGAGTCTTGTGAACCAGTAGAAACCCATAGGCAGCTTCTGCACAGGCTCATCTGGCCTGTATGAGAGTGCTGAGGAGGGGGGCTCCGAACCGCGACTTCCGAGGTCCCGGGAGGCTTCCTGGAGGAGGTGCCACACTCAGCTCCAAAGGTTAAGAAAGCCAGAGGTGGGGCGAGATGAAGAGAGCATTTCCCCAGAGAAGTCCGAGCTGTGGGTGGGCGGGTGGGGAGGGGCCTTGGTGCCACCGCGAATCTGGAAGGAGGGATGGCAGTGGCTGCGGCCCAGGTACTGCTGGAGGGGGGAGCCGGGTGGGCGCGTTCAAAGGTTTGGGTGTCCTCCGTGGGCACAGGGGAGTCACTCAAGGTTTTGTGACAAAATTACGGTCTTAGAAGGGCTGCCGAGGGGGGCAGTGGGGCGCGGGAGAGTGGGTCCCTGCCCCGGGGCGCGGGAGTGCCGGGGTGCGGGGCGCAGGGGGCGCGGGGTGCGGGGTGCAGGGCCGCGGGGTGCAGGGCCGCGGGGCGCGTGGTGCCGGGGCGTGTGGCGCAGGGGCACAGGGTGCAGGGGTGCGGGGTGCAGGGGCGCGGAGCGCAGGGGCGAAGGGGCGCGGGGTGCAGGGGCGCGGGGCGCGGGTGCAGGGGCGCGGGGGTGCGGGGTGTGGGGGCGCGGGGCGCGGAGTGCAGGGGTTCAGGGGCGCGGGGTTCAGGGGTGCGGGGTGCAGGGGCGCGGGTTGCAGGGGCGTGGGGTGCGGGGTGCAGGGGCACGGGGTGCGGGGTGCAGGGGCTCGGGGAGCAGGGGCGCGGGGAGCTGGGGCGAAGGGGCGCGGGGTGCAGGGGTGCAGGGACGCGGGGTGCAGGGGTGCAGGGGCGCGGGGTGCAGGGCGCTGGGCGCAGGGGTGCGGAGTGCAGAGGCGCGGGGCGCTGGGGCACAGGGGCGCGGGGTGCAAGGGTGCAGGGCCGCGGGGTGCAAGGGTGCAGGGGCGCGGGGGCGCGGAGTGCAGGGGCGCGGGGGCGCGGGCGCCCAAGGGCCGGGAGGGTCGCCGCGGAGATGGCTGTGACGTCACAGAGGTCGGGCCCGCGGACCCCTTCGGGGCTCGGCGGGATCGCTGTGGGGACAGAATGGACCTGCCATTGAGAAGGTGGGTCTGCAGGGGCCGCCTGCCCGCGCCCGACCCCCGCGGCGCCGCGGAAGCATCACCCGGGCCGCACCCCTGGACCCCTTCCCGGTGGCCCGAGCCGAGGGACAGCGCGCCCCCGGGCTCCCGGCTACGCGGGGGGTGACTTCCGCGGGCGGGCAGGTGGGCGCAGGTGCGAGGCGCAGGGAGGCCGGGCGCGCCCCCCCCACCCCTGCGGCGCTTCTCCCCAGGGCCCGCAGCCACGCGGGACAGGGCAGCTGGGCTGCCTCGGGCGGGGGCGCGCGGGGGCCCTGCCCGGTGGACGCGGGGCCGCCTTGGGGGGGGGGGCCGGAGCCCTGGCCTTGGAGACCCCCCTTTCCTCTCCAGGCCTGCAGGGCGGCCAGACCCCGGTGTGCGGCGAGGGCGGAGGTGCGGGCCCCTGGTCTCCCTGGTCTCCCCGCAGGCAGAAGTGTGAGGGACCAAGAAGGGGGGCCCCCAGGCTTCTTGCAGTGGTCGGTGGGGGCGCGGGTGCGGCCGGGCCGGGGCCTGGGGGCAGGGGCGGGGCGGGAGGGCAGCTGGAGCTCGGGAGGCCGGGCACGTTGGCCTCCCCCTTCGAGCCCACAGGAGAATTCTAGGACACCTGGGAATTACCCTGCGGTTCGCGTCTGCAAAGCTACACAGCGTTTCTCCAAAATATTATTTTAACCTGTAGTGTCCTCGAGAGCAGACGGATTCAAAATAAGAAATAAAATTCCAGTGTCCTGGGCTCTGGCTTCTCTGCGGATTCCTTCTGTCTGAATGGCTGTTCTTATTTTGTAGGACTGTGATCTGATGGATTCTGATACAGGCCCAGGTGCTTTGGAAAAGCTGACTCGCAAGCACAAGGTAAAATGAGAATTGGTTTCATCTGAAATGTTTTCTTTCTTTTTTTAAAATTTTATTTACTTATTCATGAGAGACAGAGGCAGAAAGAGAAGCAGACTCCCCACAAGGAGCCCAATGCGGGACTCAATCTCAGGACCCGGGATCACACCCTGAGCCAAAGGCAAACGCTCAGCCGCTGAGCCACACAGGCATCCCTTGAATATTTTCCTTTTTAAAAAAAATATTTTCTTTTCGGGGATCCCTGGGTGGCGCAGCGGTTTGGCACCTGTCTTTGGCCCAGGGCACGATCCTGGAGACCCGGGATCGAATCCCACATCCGGCTCCCGGTGCATGGAGCCTGCTTCTCCCTCTGCCTGTGTCTCTGCCTCTCTCTCTCTCTGTGACTATCATAAATAAATAAAAAAAAAAATTTTCTTTTCATTTATTTATTCATGAGAAACAGAGACAGAGTCACAGAGGGAGAAGCAGGCTCCACTCAGGAAGTCGGTCGTGGGATTCGATCCCGGGTCTCCAGGATCAGGCCCTGGGCTGAAAGCGGCGCTAAACCACTGAGCCACCCCAGCTGCCCAAATGTCTTCCTTTTAAAGTTTGGTTAGGGGATCCCTGGGTGGCGCAGCAGTTTGGCGCCTGCCTTTGGCCCAGGGCGCGATCCTGGAGACCCGGGATCGAATCCCACATCAGGCTCCCGGTGCATGGAGCCTGCTTCTCCCTCTGCCTATGTCTCTGCCTCTCTCTCTCTCTCTCTCTGACTATCATAAATAAATAAAAATTAAAAAAAAAAAAGTTTGGTTAGCATTGTCTTCAATGAGAGTTCTTGGGGTGTTTGCTGGTTTGTTTGTTTTTAAGTAATCTCTTTGCCCAACGTGGGTTTTTTTTTTTTTTTAAGATTTATTATTTATTTATTTAAGAGAGAACACAAACACAACAGAAGGAGAGGGGGAAGCAGACTCCCTGCCGAGCGGGGAGCCAGATGTGGGGCTTGATCCCATGACCAGAGCCCAAGGCAGATGCTTAACCGACTGAGCCACCCAGGTGTCCCCCAACATGGGGTTTAAACTCACAATCCTGACATCAAGAGTCACGTGCTTTACTGACTGAGCCGCCCGGGTGTCCCTAACGTTATTAGTTATGACCTTTTCTCCGGTGGCATAAGGGACAAGAGATGGCAAAATGAAAAAATCCACATTCTTTCCTTTTTTATGATATCTCAGAATAATTGCACAAAAAAAGTGTGGTCAAAATAATATCAAGTGTGGTATGAAGGTCTCCTTAAAAATTAACCCTGGTGGGGGGGCACCTGGGTGGCTCAGTCAGTTAAGTGTCCGACTCTTGGTTTCTGTTCAGGTCATGATGTCAGGGTCCTGGGATCAAGCCCCATGGGCTCCGAGCTCAGCGGGGAGTCTGCTTCAGATTCTTTCCCTCTCCCTGCCCCTCCCCCTCTGTCCCCTCCTTCACACACTCTCTCTCTCTCTTTAAAATAAATAAATAAAATCTTTTTTAAAAAAGTTAACACTGGGGTAAAAAAAGAAAAATACCTCTGTGATTTTTATACCAAAGTACAGACTCTAATACCCTCCCCCCCCAAGGAACTTATAAAGGGTGGAACCTATTTATTTGGAGCCATCCATTCTTGTTCCTTTTTTATTTTATTTATTTATTTTTCTTGTTCCTTTTTTATTATTAAAGACTTTATTAAAAAAAAAAAAGACTATTTATTTGAGAGGGAGCACAAGCAAGGGGAGGGGCAGAGGGAGAGGGAGAAGCAGATTTCCCGCTAAGTAGGGAGCCTGACATGGGGCTCTATCCCAGGACCTGAGCCACCCAGGTGCCCCTTGAGAACTCTTTCAGCACAATTTTTTTTAAAAGATGTTATTTATTTATTCATGAGAGACACAGAGAGAGGCAGAGACACAGGCAGAGGGAGAAGCAGACCCCACGCAGGGAGCCTGATGTGGGACTCGATCCCAGGACCCCGGGATCACGACCTGGGCCAAAGGCAGACGCTCAACCACTGAAGCACCCGGGTGCCCCCAGAACAAATTTTATTGCAAGGAAAGGGTGCTGTTCTTGAACTAGAACTGTTCAGATTAATGAATATTATTAAAAGAGAACTTTTTTTTTTTTTAAATTTTTATTTTATTTATGATAGTCGCACAGAGAGAGAGAGAGAAGCAGAGACATAGGCAGAGGGAGAAGCAGGCTCCATGCACCGGGAGCCTGACGTGGGATTCGATCCCGGGTCTCCAGGATCGCGCCCTGGGCCAAAGGCAGGCGCCAAACCGCTGCGCCACCCAGGGATCCCCAAAAGAGAACTTTTTAAATGTGTTTTTCCTTTAAAGCAGAAATGCAAAATGGATAAGGTACTGAGGTCGGTTTAGTGGTCAACCTAGAGCAAACCGTTCTGATTTCTGACGTCCGAGTGGGTGGGTGGGGGTCAAGCAAGGCAGCTCGCCGTATTTTTTCTCCTTTTTTTCTTGATCTTGAGAGGAGAGTCGCTAAGCTCCTCTGAGTTGTCAAAAGACCGTTTTGGATGTGTTCTTTTCTTTTCTTTTCTTTTTGCATGTGTTCTTCCCTCCTTCCTGCAGGCCAGCATCTCTCCCGTCCGCTGCCCTCTTGGAAGCTGGCTTTCTGGACTTCCCCTCCACTTTCCATTTGTGGCCCCGGCTCCTGGGTGCTCCCAGACTCCAGGTAGGAAGCTTCAGATGCAGCTCCTTTCAGCTGGGGAGCTGCTTGTCTCCCCTGCAGGGTCACTCTTCCTGGGCAGGGCTCCAGCGCTGGACTGACGAGGGGCTGGGGCAGGTCCCAGGGAGCTGGAAACGAAACTTAAGGAGTCTTGGGCCTGCACTGCTCCCTCTCCTGCCTCCCAGAGAGAAGGTCAGCCCTGTCTCTGGGGCGGTGGACCATTTGGGGGAAGGAACTGGCCCATCCTCTTTTTCCTCTTCCTGCCTTGTTGGCAGGCGGTTAGTGTAATGATTAAAAAAAAAAAAGTTTTGCTATGTATCATCCAGTGTTTTCTTTTTTTTAAGATTTTATTTATTTATTCATGAGAGACACACAGAGAGAGGCAGAGACACAGGCAGAGGGAGAAGCAGGCTCCATGCAGGGAGCCCGATGCGGGACTCCATGTGGGACTCGATCCCTAACTCCAGGATCACGCCCTGATCATAAAAGCAGAGTTTAACCGCTGAGCCATGCACGCGTCCCAGATCCAGTGTTTTTTTAATGCACCAAAGCATTCTATTTACAAAGCAAAAATTTTAAAGCTTTGTTTGGGAAATTTGTCAGCTGTTCCACTTATAACAAACGTCAAACGACCGCGTTGACCCTTTGCCATCTGGCGGTTGGTACACATAACCAGCAAACGGGACCTGTTGTCTGGCTTGGGACAGACAGGTGGAGGGTCTTAGCACATGTGTGGCTGTCCTGGAGACCGCAAAAGCAGGGGGACGGCTTGCGGGAAATGCATTTGGCTGGGGACGTGGCAGGTGGGGGATCTGTGGAACCTGCATGGACACGTGCATCCGGTAAATGTCTGTTGGGCGTCGACTTGGTGCTTAGGGCTGTGCCAGGCTCTGGGGACACAGCTGTGGATGGAGAAGCGACAAGCCCAGGCGGTGGAGTGCCGGTCAGTTGAAAGGGGCTGCGGACCCCAGAGAGAGCGCAGGAGGACACAGAGATTGCTAGAAAGCCCTGAGGACCAGGGAGCAAAATGCAGCGCACGGGTATCGTGTGCACGTGAGAAACGGCAGCAGGTGTGGGAGGCTGAAATGCGAGCTGGTGAGGCCTCGGCAGAGGGTGGCCTTCGCGTAAGACAGGTTCGAAGGGAGGCTCAATCCTTGAGGTGGGGCCCGCAGCTCTGGAGGGGTGGGGGGCAGAGCTGTGAGGGGGGAGAGGGCGGAGGGAGGCAGGGGGGCTGCAGGAGGGCTCCAGTGTGATTCCAGCAAGTTCTAACAGCACGGCTCTGGGTGGAGAAAGTGGGCGAAGCCGTGGGATGCTGGGCTCATCTGGAAGGTAGAGTCAACGCTGGCTGATAACTGGATGCAGAGTCTGGAAGAAAGGGAGGCGGGGTGATAGGAAGATTTTTTTAGCCTGAGCAACAAGATTCGTGGCGTTGCCCGGTGCCAGGCCTGGGACACAGCAGTGGGGCAGTTTGGGGACAGATCCTCAGGGTCCTCAGGACTGTCAAGGTCAGCAGAGGCCAGGAAAGCCTGGGCACTGTCACAGCCCAGAGGAGCCTGGGCAGACACGGCAACCACGCGGAACGTGGGGTCCTGGGTGGGGTCCCGGGGCGGAGGAAGGTCACAAGGTGGAAACCAGTGAAATCTCAATGAAGTCAGACTGAAAAACAAAATCGTTGGTTTTTGCTGGGAACCTTTCTAGGCCTTTAAAATGCTGACGTGTCTTGTGCGTCTGGGTCTGGTGTTTAGCCTTTCCTGGTTCTCTGACCTTTGCCCGGGGCCGGTGTTCCGCGGAGCTCAGTTTGGGAAAGCGGAGTTGGTGACTGTCGCTTCCCCTCAGGGCCTGGCGCGCCTTCCCACGGGGATTCTTGAGGAGAGCACGTGACATGAGAGTCCACGGAGGTAGGTTCACCATCTCATGCTCTTGGGAAGTTTTTTTTTTAAGGATTTTGTGTATTTTATTCATGAGACACAGAGAGAGGCAGAGACACAGGCAGAGGGAGAAGCAGGCTCCGTGCAGGGAGCCCGATGCGGGACTCGATCCCGGGTCTCCAGGATCACGCCTTGGGTTGAAGGCAGGTGCTAAACCGCTGAGCCACCCAGGTGTCCCCTAAAATTTTTTTTTAATAATTTATTTATGAGAGAGAGAGAGAGAGAGAGAGAGAGAGAGACTGCACGAGACGAGGAGGGGCAGAGGGAGCAAGAGACGCAGATTTCCCGCCGCGCAGGGACCCATAAGTGGGGCTCGATCCCAGGACCCTGGGGTCACGACCTGAGCCACCCCGGCGCCCCTGCATGTTTCTTTAAAATTATCTTTAATTTTAAAAAATTATTTTTGACAACCACACACGTCTTGGGAAGATCTCTCGGTGCTTACGCCCCCTTGGGTGAGGGGGTGGGGCCCCGGCCTGGGCCCACACTCTTCATCTATTAAGTAACGGGGAGGACTTTGAGCTGGGTGGGTGCCCCCCAGTCGGGGTCCGTCAGTGTCACGTTCGCCCCGAGCACGAGCACGTGTAAGACGGCGCTTCCGGGGTCGGCCCGCGCCGCCTGCACCCCCGGCCCCCTCGGCCGCCGGTGACCCCGGTGACCCCGCGCCCCTGTCCGCAGCGGGCGCCGCGCCATGGCTGCTCTGAGGCACAGCCGACCCCGCTGCATCCGGGCCGCGCTCAGCTCCGGCTTCCAGAAGAGGCAGAGGAACGCCTTCCGTCGCTTCAAGGTGAAGGGGCCCGCGCCCCCTTGGGGTCTGCTGTCCTGCTTCTCGGCGACACCGGCACGGCCCCCCCAACACCACATGTGTTCAAACCCCTGTCTTTTGATCGAGGAAGAGAACAAGGGCTGCTTTCTCCCCAGCAGCCTGGAGGGTTCTAGAATATCTGATACCAGCCCCGGGGGCTCTGAGGGGCCCGAGCCAGGCCTGGCCGCTGTCTGGGCCTCGCTGCCTGTGCAGGGGAAGGGGTGAGGACAGGTGATCTAGTATCTTCCATGCTCCTCTGGCTCGGGGTCGAGAGCGAGCGCCGGGTTCTCCGCCCCGGTGTGACGGGATCACGTCCGGCTGCCGAATCTGCCTTCTTGCCGCGGCCTGGTTCTGCCTTTCCTGTTCCCGGCCCTGCTCCTTCTCGCCCACGCCGGGGGCTGCCGTCCTCCGGGTGTCCCCGCGGAGGGAACTGTGAGAGTGGCTTCCCCGGGTCCCTTGCCCTTGGACACTGGGCTGCTGCCGCCTGCCCTCACGCAAGGGATTATTCAGCCTTTTTTCTTTTGACTTCCCCAGGCCAACCACAGAAAGAATCACATGGACTTAATCGAAGGTATCTGGAGAGAGGTACGTGGTAAAGTGACCTGCAGCCGCCCTCACTTAGGGGATGGCCGGGCTGTCCCAAGGCCAAGTCCCAGGACCGGCCGCACGGTGACCCTGCAAGTAGGCGTTGCCAGGGAGAGTGGTTTGGGGCCTGCTGTGTGCGCTCCTGTCTGCGGGGAAAGAGTGGAGCTGCTAGGTTTTAGAAGAGGCTTAAAAAAATTTTTAGGACTGCCCTAAAAATTTTTTAAAAATGATTCTATTTAGGGACGCGTGGGTGGCTCAGCGGTTCAGCGTCTGCATTTGGCCCAGGGTGTGATCCCGGGGTCCCGGGATCGAGTCCCACATCAGGCTCCCTGCATGGAGCCTGCTTCTCCCTCTGCCTGTGTCTCTGCCTCCCTCTCTGTGTCCCTTATGAATAAATATATATAATCTTTAAAAAAATATTTTATTTATTGATTTGGGTCAGAGAGAATGTGCACAAGTAGTGGGGAGGGGCAGAGGGAGAGGGAGAAGCAGCCTCCCTGCTGAGCCCAACTGGGGCTCAATCCCTGGATCCTGGAATTATGACCTGAGCAGATGCTTAACTGAGCCACCAAGGTGCCCCTCAAATTTTTTAAATAAGAAAAAGACTCAAAATAGTTTGCCTGGAAGTCTGACAAGACTGTAAATTTGCAATTACTCAAATCTCAAAATTAATTTACTATTTATTCTAACATTTTATTTTTTTTTAAAGATTTATTTACTCATGAGAGGCACAGAGAGAGGCAGAGACACAGGCAGAGGGAGAAGCAGGCTCCCTGCGAGGAGCCTGATGAGGGACTCGATCCCAGGACCCTGGAACACAACCTAAGCAGAAGGAAGATGCTCAACCACTGAGCCCCCCAGGCGTCCCTAAAAAGACTTATTTTGAGAGCGAGCGAGCACGCATGTGCATAAGCAGAGGGGAGGAGGAGAATGTCCAGCAGACTCCCCACGGAGTATGGCGCTGGCTCCAGGCTCCATCTCACAAGCCTGAGGTCATGACCTGAGCTGAAAGCAGCAGGTGGATGCTTGACCCACTGAGCCTCGCAGGCATCTGAAAAGATTCTAAGTCATCTCTACGCCCCCACTGTGGGGCTTGAACTCGTGACCCCGAGAGTAAGAGGCACACCCTCCACCCCCTGAGCCAGCCAGTCGCCCCTCAACAGTAATTTCGATCAAAATTAAAATTCACAGTTAATTGGGGTGCAGTTAACACTTAGTCTCGGCGTTGGGAGACACGAGGTAATGCTGAAGAGCAGGGCGCGCCTGCCTTGAGTCTCTAACCCGAACCTTCGGAGCCATGAACGCCTGTGCTGCCGGGCCTCTGGGTTTGCAGGGACGGATACCGTTGGTGTATTTGCGGGGTGAGACCATTCCGCTCCCCTAGTCTGGGCATTGGCGCCTTGCGGGGCTGCGGACCCCTCGGGGGCGGGCGGGGGCTGGTCACACGGTGCTGGCTTCGTGATTTCCAGAAATTCTGCTAGTTTCTTTCTCTCTCTCTTTTTTTTTTAATTCTGCTAGTTTCTGAATCTGAAATGGTCACAGTTGCCTGTAGATTATGGTGTGAAACCACTGTTGTTTTTACCTTTTTTGGGGGGAATATGTTGCCTTGTTGACTGTCCTCAGTAGACAAGTGAGGTGACCTCGGGGGTCCCTGGCCTGGCTCAGCCCGGGCCCTTTCTGCTCCATGAGGAGTGAGACCCCTCCTACTGGCCCGCCCGACAGGTGACCAGTCCTTGGGCCTTAGCACATCTGGGAGGAGGTGTCGACCTGGCACTGGAGGTTAGCGGGGTGCCACTCCCCATTGTTAGTGCAGGAAGTGACCGGGCTCAAGCGTGGGGACCTACACTTTCCTGGAGACCTTTGCTGCCGGAGCCGCTCAGTCCGGGGCACAGATGCACGAAGGGAGAAGCTGGAGTGGGAGAGAGGACATTCCGACAGAAGGTCGGGCGAGGAGCCGTGTGACTCCAGGTCCAGAAAGTTCCGAGGCCCCCCCCAGCCAGGGGTCCCAGAGGAAGGAGGCGGCCCCAGAGGATGGGCTGCACCCCCCAGGCGGCTGCTCAGGCAGGCTGCACACGCCGTCTTTGAGAACAGTGACCCCTGGACCTAAGTGGGCCACTGGGGACCCCTTTGTGTGGGGGTGGCGGGCAGTGAGGGGCACTGCCTGCTTGGGGGGTGGGGGGCCAGGCACCAGATGTTGGGAGGAGGGGAGCTCAGACCCCTTCAGACCGGTGTGGGGCCACCGGTGTGTGTCCACCCGGTGGGCGGTGTGGACTGAGTCCGTGGGGCCAGTGCCCAGCACCAGGACGAGGGCTCTGAGGGGACCCAGATCAGGCCCCCAGTGATGGCAGACCTTCAGGCTTTCCTGGATGTGTCTAAATGCATTTTTTTTTTTTTTTTAAAGATTGATTTGAGAGAGCGAGCGAGCAGGGGGCGGTGGGGGGAGGGGCAGAGGGAGAGGATCCGAAGCCAACGCGACTCTGAGGGCAGAGCCGGACACGGGGCTCGATCCCACGACCCTGAGGTCGCGGCCCGAGCTGAAACCAAGGGCTGGGCACTTAACCGACCGCGCCGCACGGGCCCGTCTAATGCATTTTTAAAGATTTGCAAGGCAGATCTGAGCTCTGCGAGGTTTGCCAACGTCAGCGATGGAAGAAAGTCTGCGCAGCTAAGGCGCGTGTCGCCCTGTGCCCCGGTAGAACGGCTGACGGGCTCAGAAATGGTTTTGTGCTCAGTTTTTAGATCCTTACGATGGCGATTCGGACGATCCCCCCCGTCATCCCGCCTCCGGCTTCAGCGACTGTCCTCGGGGGGCCGTGAGCCGTCCGGGGTCTCCGCGCGCACTCAGGAGCGGGGGCCCCGGAGGAACCAGCTCGGAGGAGCCCCCCGCGTCGAAGCCCCCAGGCCGCCCGAGCCGGGGCCCCGCGCCCCTGGAGGCCGACGACGTGGACATGCAGCCCGCGGAGGCCGGCAGCCCCCAGGCCCGGGGGCGGGCGGCCAGGCGCTCGGGGTCCCCGGACGAGGACTGCGGGATGTGGGAGGACCGCTGGCCCCGGGCGCCCGGCCCCCTCCTCCCCGCCGCGGGGCCCCCCGAGCCTGGCAGACACGCGCAGGGCCGCGGCAGAGCGGCCCGGCCACCCCCCAGGCTCGGCAGCGAGAAGGACAAGGGGCCCAAGCTCACCCTCTCCAAGAGGAAACTGGAACTTTTACTTGCGGAGCCTGAGAAAACGAAGAGAAAGAGGCAGTATGTGGCCCAGAGCGAGGTGAGCAGGGGGAGCCGGAGGGGCGCCCACGCCCCGGGGAGCCCTCGGCCAGGAGTCCGGGGGCTTCGGTTCTCATGAAGCACCTGCGCGTTTTAGGCCTTAGATACGAACACTGGGTGCCCCCACTTTGCTTACAGATGGGTTTCCAACTGAGGACAGCCCTGTGTGGCCCTCGTGGGACCCACCTCTAAATCCGAGAATTCCCTTACTTTTACTAAGTATTTATGTATCCGCAGAACTAGTGGTTTTCACACCCTGACTCCTGCTGCCCCTTGTTCTTGACCCTGAATGTCTGCTGGGCTGGGGGTGGGGGGTGTCCCGCTCTGGGGGTGCTGACACATGGAGGCCTGTAAGAATATTTAGGACACGGGGACGCCTGGGTGGCTCAGGGGTTTGGCATCTGCCTTCAGCCCAGGGCGTGATCCTGGGGTCCTGGGATCGAGTCCCACGTCCCCGCATGGAGCCTGCTTCTCCCTCTGCCTGTGTCACTGCCTCTCTCTCTGTCTCTCTCATGAATAAATAAATAAAATCTTAAAAAAGAAAATACTTAGAACAGGGGCGCCTGGGAGGCTTAGTCAGTTAGTGTCCGACTCTTGATTTCAGCCCAGCTCTTGATCTCAGGATTGTGGGTTCAAGCCCTGGGTATGGCTCCAAGCTGAGCGTGGAGCCTACTTTAAAAAAAAAAAAAAAAAGTATTTAGAAAACAACACACTCGTGGTTGACTCTGGGGTGAACTGGCCTGTCCCCGCCGCCCTCCCCGCACCTCGAGAAGCTGCCCTGCACTGTGTCCCTGTCCGTTCCTGTCGCTGTTTGTACAAAGTGAGGATTTTCTGAGCAGCGGGTTTGACTCTGTTGACACGATCTTGGTCTTGATGCGCTATTATTTAAAAATAACCGGGTGGCGACGGCTCTTTTCCCCTCTCCCAGTTGCTGGGGGTTTGCTCACGGAGCCTTTTCCTCCCCAGCAGGCATGAACTGAGCACGAGTCTGGTGCCGGCGGCCCACACGCCCCAGGACCGCGCTGTTCCCCAGAGCCAATAAAGGGAGGCCTGCCCGAGGACCAGGACCAGAGCTGCTCCTTCCTGCTGCGCGGGCACGGGCGGGTGGTGGGGAGTGGCCTGGGGCAGGTGGTCACGCCCCCAGCCCAGAGGAGGAGGAGGCCTGGTGAGTGGGGGGGTCGGAGGTGGGGGTCCCTCCCTCAGGCCCCACGGGCTGAACTTAGTGTGGGGGTGAGGCTCCAAGAGGCCCTGGAGCCAGGCATCGATTCACATGGGGCTTCAGGAGGCAGCAAGTAGGTGCTTGGCACCCCTGGGGGGGGTGACCTGGGAATCTCTGATGGGGGAGCGTCTACCCCTCTGCCCCCACCCTCCTGGCAAGGTGTCAGGGGTGTGGCGGCTTCTGCTCATGCCCTTGGGGCTGCTGTCAAATCCCCTGCTCAGAAATCTGCTCTGTACCCCCTGCCCCCCCGGGACATTTCTCCTGTGCTCGGGAGGGACCCTCACCTGTACTTGGTGCGCACGGGACGTAGGCGGGACAGGTGTCATGCTGGCCCGTGGGGCCTGGTCCCAGCTCTCAGGTGAGAGTGGCCTACAGTCCCATTTAGGAATCCCACTGCAGAAAAGCCAAGAATCCCCTCTGGCTCAGAGAAAAACAAAGTGAACCTCAATTTTCAATTAAACACAGCTTTGGACTGCCATGAGGCTTCCCAGGGATGCCTGAGAGAACATTCCAGAACTGGGTGGGGAAGAGGCTCGGACCCCAGCTCCCAGGCCCTGGGGACAGTTGGAGCCTGGCAGCTCCACAGAAGTGGTCAGGGTGGGGGTCAGGGGCTTAAGCACCCACTCAGACCCAGCTCCTCACTCGGCTGGTGGACGAGCACGACTCAGGGGTAGGGGAGTGGATGGCTGGCCGGGGGCCGGGGGCTAGAGGCCGGGCAGTGGCCACAGCAGGAACAACAGGTTTTCACCCCAGCCTGTGCTAAGGCCCAGCTGGTCGCTGATCAACCCTAGGAGCTGCCGCCAGAAGGTGCTCAAAGACCAGAAACCGGGGCCCCTGGGTGGCTAATTGGTTGGGCATCTGCCTTTGCCCCAGGGCATGATCCTGGGGTCCTGGGATCGTGTCCCACATTGGGCTTCCCGCGTGGAGCCTGCTTCTCCCTCTGCCTGTGTCTCTTTCTCATGAATAAATAAAATCTTAAAAAACAAAACCAGAAGCCTGTTTTCACGGGGAGACCACACCCATCACGGCCAACGTGAATGGCAAGCTGTCCGCAGAGCCAGCACTTCGACTTGCCGCCACCCCGGGATCTGGGGGGTGAACGCGCAGGGAGGGCACGGGATGGGTGGCCGGGCAGCTGAGGACATCCGCATACCCGCGGGACACAAACCGCCACCAGGCTCCAGCTCGCGGGGCTGTGGGCCGGGCCCTTCCCCCCGGGGCACACAAGCGGCCTGGTCCGACCCAGGATGGCCAGCACTGCTCTGGGGGTGCGGGGCCCCTGGGCCCGGGGTTTCCGCAGCGGAGGAGAGCTGAGACAGAAGAGGCGGGAGGCCAGATCGTGCTTAGTGTTTTATTCCCAGCACCAGCCGTGCTCTGGACCCTCCCCTCCCGCAGCACCAAACGCAGCCCTCCTACCCTCCCGGCCAGCAGCCTTCATTTTCCGCTTCCTCCGAACTCAAACTAACGACTTTCCTCCGACACGTCCACTTCTTCCAAACAGTTTAATGATGAAGAAACATTAAATAGAGTTACTACTACAGAAAGGGGAACGAAGGGAGCCTCGTTTCACTCCGTGCAGAGGACGGCGACGCCGCGCTCGTAGAAGCTGCGTGGGTCCTCCTTGGTGGCGATCTCAAAGTCGACTGTGAAGATGAGGTCTGCCCGGGTGAAGTTCAGGTAGACGGGCAGGGTCACCTACAGGAGGGGGCGGACTTAGCACTGGCTCAGGGAGAAGCCGGGGCAGCCGATGGCGGCCCTGGGGACGGGCATGCAGGGAGGGGGCGGGCTTCCCCTGCGCAGCCCTGGGGTCCCGGTGACACGTGGCAGCTGCCGACCCCAGACAGCGGCAAGGGGCCACTCACCACATTAGCCTTTCTCTCTGCGTTGGTCTGCTTGACCCAGCGCAGCTGCGTCAGAGGAAGGACCGTGGAGATGGCGTGGGACAGCGACAGCTTGTTGTTACTGCACGTGGCCCCCTGAAGCTTCAAACCTGTGGGAGGAAGTCAGGACCTGTCGCCAGCACAAACGGCTGTGCAAATCTCTGTGACACCAGAGCCGTGCTGCCACCCACGCCCTCAGGCAGCACATCTGACTGGGAGCGACGCTGGAGGCCACCAGGACCACCCGCGAGGAGGCCTGGGGCAGGGAAGGGGCACCTTGCGGAGACGCCCAGAGTGGCTGAGTGTGCACACTCCCTGGAACCCCAACTCACCCGTGACCCCAAAGCTGCAGGCATCAAGGGTGGCGCTCTGGGAGGTGGTGACATTGACTTCCAGGCAGAGCTCCTCCAGGGACCAGCTGTTGGCCTGGGCCACGTACTGCCTGGTGGCTGTGATGTATGCCTCAGGGACAAACAGGCCGCCCAGGCACACGTGGATGTTCTGTGGGAAGCAGCAATCCCTGGGTGAGGAGCGAGCACCACCCCTTGTCTTGGGTCACACTGGGGTCTGGGGTCTGTGCTCATCCCCTGGGCTGCCAAGGGCAGCTCCTCCCCCGCCCAGGACAGCCGCCACCCTTCCGGAGCGCCTCCACCACCTTCAGCTCCTTAGCGCCACCGGATGCGGCCGCCTGGGAGATGTTCTGTAGCTGTTTGATCCTCTCGCTGAAGTCGGACACCCACTGGATGACGGTCATGCCTGCGGGCACTGTGTAGTGGGACCAGCTCCGAGGCAAGATCCCTGCAAGCAAGGTGACCCCAGGCAGCGTCAGTTCTGGCCACTGGCAGGCACACGTGGGTCGAATCAGCTAGTGCTCACTGGCTTCTCCAGCTCCGCCCGCCTCCCTCTCCGGACCACACTCTGCAGGTCCCGGATGGGCCATCACCACCTCTGCATCTGCTCAGGCCCCGGTGTCTGGAGCGCCACAATCACCCCCACATAATGTCTCATCAGCTAACTCCCATCACACAAGCAGCTGGGCCTCGCCACAACTCAGGCTCGTGGAGTAGGTGTGAGACACCTGGGGGCTCCCTCTACTTTTACACTGTGCCCCCCACTTATTTTAATTTGCTGTTAAGATTTTAATAAACGTTCAGGGAACAGCAAATAAAAATTTGGGGCCCTCTGAGCCTGACCTCCAGCCAAGGGCCCCCAGCTGCAGAAGGAAACGTGCACCAGGCCCGGCCCAGGACCTGCCGACTCTGCAGGGCAGCGGCCCCGTGCCCCAGGCCCAGCCAGCTCTCTGCGCAGTGAGGGGGACGTGGCGAGCGCTGGGGAGCCGGACGGCTCTGGCTCCGAGCCCCCGGGCGCACACAGGAGGGCCAATACCTTTCACCAGCTCGTTTATGAGGGTGCGCAGGTAGTTGGTCTGTTTCTTCTTCCCTTCACACACTTGGACGACATCTGCGAGATCCTGGCGAACGTCCTGAAGTAACTTAGCTCCCATCTTCACTTCTCTCTCAAAGAACCTGAACAGTGGATCCTAAAATTGTCATAGAGACGAGAGTGAAGAGGGAGGGTAGGAGGGAGCCTCGGGAACCCCAGGCCTCAGAGCCCTGGCCTGAAGCTCATGGCTTTGCCTGAGCTCACTCTTGGACTGGACTCGGTATGCAGCAGGTCGAAGCCCACCGTAGCCTGGTTCCAAAAAGGAACAGTGGCTGCTGCCGCTTGCTCTGGGACTCATTTCCCCAGCTTGTGCAGACAGACCCCCTGCCAGGGGCCTCATGCTGGAGCCGGGCGCAGATGCCTGACTGCTCTGAGACCACGCTAAGCCCTCCAGGACCAGGGACACCCAGGCACAGCCCCGCCCACTCCTGGCCACCTTGATGTTCTCCACCGTCCGCTTGAGGTGGCTCAGCGTCTGTGGGATGAGGTGCAGCCAATTGGACGCGGTGGTGTGCAGGGTCCGCATCCAGGCAGGACGCCCGTCGGACGTGGAGTCGGTCCTTGCCTTCTTCTCGGTTTCTGCGTAGGCTAGGTCGTCTTCATCCTCCAGCATCTGCATCTTCAGCATCTTGCTGATCATGTCCACACCTGGGCCACATCCCCACCAGAGACACAGGGAGGGAGGGGGCATGGGCAGGAGAACAGAGGAAAAAGGACTTGAGCGTGCAAGCCATGTGACGCGTCACCCACATGGTACCAAGTGGGGACGTGTGTTTGAAGCAGAGAGCAGGCTGGGCCAGAAAGTGAGGTGGTGGAGACAGAGGAAAACTGAGACCAGACTGAGCCTATTGGGACTGAGCCAACAGCCTGAGTGCAAAGATGAGTGAGGCTGATTCCAAATTCACACGAATGTGCCGGCGCTGTTGTAGAGGGCTGGGCCCTGGGGCAGGCCAGGCTCCAGCCAGGGGGCCACTGCGCTGTTAACTCCACGGGTCCTGGGCTGCCCACGCCCACCACTCTGCCTCAAACAGCCCCCAGCACAGGCCTTCATGTTGCTCTAGGGTGGACCGAGTGTGACGTCCCTGGCAGAGTGCTGGTGTGATGGTGGCAGCTCATTAGTATTGAGCAGCCCGATGCAGGCAGCTGGCTGCTAACAGAACAGAGTGGGGCACAAACCCTACAAACCATTTGCCTGGTGTGGGGCCCAAGCTGGGGTCACAGCAGGTACTGCCAGTGTTAAGACCCTATGTGATCTCAGTACTGGCTCCTGCCCAACCCCGGACCTGCTGGAACCTGCCCTGCACCTAGGCCTCCAACTCACAATGGTTGGCCAGCCCAGCTTCTCGTCCTGGTGGCCTATGGGGCCACGGCCACCTCACAGAGGAGGGCAGTCTGGGATGCATTTTAGGGTGTCCTCAGCGAGCGCTGTAACTAAGGATTCTCATGCAGAGCTGAATGGAACTGTCCTATCAAGTAGCTGTACGAGTTTGGGCGAATCATGAGTCTTTTCTGAGACTGTTTCCCGTGAAGAGAAGTCTGGGTTAGATCAGTGGTTTGCAAGCTCACGGACACAGCTGCTGCCAGGAAGGCTTATTGGAGCAGATGGCTGGGCTCTCCTTTGGACTCAGGAGGTCTGACCCTGGCCCCAAGAACGTGCACTTATAATTAGTTCCAACGAGGCTGATGCTGCTGGACTGGGGACCACCCTCTGAAAACTGCATTAGGTTATTTTTTGAATAGTCTTGAAAAAGAAAAGTATAAGGAAAAACATTTTTAAGAAGTATTCTAATAAAGAAACTGAGGGTTTTAAAACCTCGCGTAATATTATACTTTTCATCTTCAAAGAAAATTAAGCGAAATTATGTCTGAATGTAAGCTGGAAACTGACATGTAATTTTCAGACCTTAGTGACCTGAGCCTAAACTGCATAAGAGACACCAGCTGGAACGGCGGGGAGGGCTGGGGGAAGGAAGGCGACTTCCCACAGTGGAGTTGTTCGGAGGCAAGGGAGGGGCTCCCAGGGCGCCGGGTGAGTGGGGTACCCACCCTGGGTGGTGAGCAGGACTCTCTCGGCGTTGTTGGGCAGGCCTAGCCAGGAGGGCGTCTGGGTGTCAGGAAGCAGCTCCACCCACTGCACAAACTCTTCTCGCCTGGAAAAGCAGCACATTTGGAAATGCCATTAGGCATGACGCTGGAAAGTGGCCGGCATGGCGAAGGTCTAGGTCACGGGGGCAGGCTCCTACCTGATGCCGTCTGGCATCTGAATGTCTTTGTGTCCATCAACTTTGCAGGCCAGCTTAAATTCACTGTCGAAACTCTTTGTTGTGAACAGACGCTCCAGGAAGGTGTTGAGCAGACGCTGATCGAACTCGTTGTCCACTCGGCCACCGTAGATGGACTGAGCCATCAAGGTCTTCAGTGCTGACCACGGGATCTTATCCGGGGAGATGTTTTGCCTCCCCTGTGTGAGGAAAGCTGGGACTGTGGGGGCAGGCCGCAGGGGCACCAGCGTACCCTGGCTTCACACCCTCATCACACAGGAGGACCCCCACTGTCTGCCACAACCGTGAATACTTCCGAGCATTCCCCTCCCACCTCTGACTCAGCAGCCTGCACTTGCCTTTGCCGTGTCATCCAGCCACGTGTCCACCGTGTCGCAGGCCGAGCGCAGGTCAGACTCCCCAAATTCATACTTCTTTGACCACCCCAGGGGTGCGTATCGTAAGCGTTCTTGGATGATCGCGTGAAACCAGGCCAGCAGGAAGTACAAGCGAGCACGCTCGTTGGGAGACTGGGTGGGGAAGATTATGAAGGATGGAGTCCCCAGAAAGCAGCACCCTTTCTAGCTGATGCAACGGGGCCACTCCCCCAGTCAAAGTTTTAAGAAGAGCTTCCTACTAGCCTGAGCTATGAACACCAGGACTTCGGATGCAGCCATTAATACTAATACTGTTGCCAGAAATTAAGTGCCAATTTTCCTATTAATAAAGATATCATCTAATGACACTGTGGAGATCAATTATTTAGCCACAAAAAATGATACAGGAGGGGATCCCTGGGTGGCTCAGCGCTTTAGTGCCTGCCTTTGGCCCAGGGCATGATCCTGCAGTCCCGGGATCGAGTCCCACATCGGGCTCCCAGCATGTGTCCCTCTGCCCGTGTCTCTGCCTCTCTCTCTCTCTCTCTCTCTCTAAAATAAATAAAAATAAATAAATTAATTAAAAAAAAAGATACAGGAAACAAATTTTCTGAAATTGTCAGAAAAGGCGGATTATGGCACAAAATAAAATTGTACTGAAGGATCTCTGTCTTCCTGCCCAAGAGCCTTGGGGGTGGGGACCATGTTTGGGAGCACAGGATTGCCTGACATCGACCCCAGATATCTGAGATATCTGAGCTCCGGCTAGAGCTCCACTGGAGGCGTCTGCTCACCCGGGAGCCTGTCACATCCTTGCAACCAAACACCGTGTACATTTCTCTTTCGACTTTTTCACAGCAAGGGAATTTTGCCTGAAGTTAAGCAGTAAAATCTCCAGCACAGTTAGCCACTCTGGTGTTTCTGAGAGGTGTGGAGATCTGCTTCTGAACTCAGCAATGGGACTTGGCGTCTCGGATTATCCCGACAGTGTGCCAGGAGAAAGCAACTTTACCTTGCATATCCGTGAGACAGGGATGCTGCTGAACGTCCTCAGCATGTTGGCCTTCACCCCCGGGGGTGGCTCAAACACGAAGATGCGGCCCGCTCGGAGCAGGTTCACAGGCACCTAAGGCAGACACGGCCCCCGTCACCATTCTGGCTCACTTGCACTTTAGCTCAACCACACACATGCGCACGCGCGCGCGCACACACACACACACACAAGCACACAGGCGTTTAGAACAGAAAAGAGGTCACACGAGCACTCACAGCACACACACGAGGCACGCACCTTGGGGTTGATCTCCATGGTAAGAAAGAGTCGGAAGCAGGCGTGTGGCTGCAGGGAGTGTAGCTTCTTCTCTAGCTGCATCAGCCACCCTGGGGCCAGGTGGACGTTCTTCAGCATCACCCACCTACAAAGGGAGAGAGAGAGCGACAGCCACACTTTAGGTTTCCGGTCAGAATTCTTGGAAACTAAGGCTTTCTGAAATAAAATACACCTACCTGCCCGATTTCACGGCTGTATTTATTGCTTTATCTGCTTGGTTGAAGCCTTCTGCTGAGCCTGGTGTCAGAAAGCTTAGTGTCAGCATAGCAGGCTTAGACCTCAGTGTTTACCATGAAATCTGAGGGGCCTCAGCCGGTAAAACTGATCAAGTATCCTTACCGATCGCAATTGAAGTGATCTGTGTGTTCTGTTCAGCTGCAAGGTCTTCGACGTGACCGCTGGCATCATACCCAGGCACAGAACACATCAGGACGGGAGTATTTGGCTTTACCTATAGACGAAGAGGTTAGAACCAAGAGAGCATACCACTGGACGGTGTGCATCTGTTGAGGGGAGAGCCCTGCAGGGCTGGCCAAGTGGGAGTTTGCAGCGGGTGTGGCCCTATGAGGAGATGGTGGCAGGGAGTTGGAGCAGGTTATGTAGCTAAGCCTCTAGGGAGCCAAAGCCATACCTCAGTGTCCACGATGTGGGTCAGGTCGAGCGGCTGTTCCATGATGGACATGAAGGATTCCCCGAGGTTTGTGGAAACGAACATGTGGGCCATGGCCAGCAAGCGGTCAGGGCGGAACGCCTGAATCAAGAGCAGGCGGTGGATGGCGTGCCCGATGGGTGCTGAAACAACATGGGAAGGGTTGGGGGGTGGGCATGGCACAGGCTCTGAGCTACCCCAGCTAGGACTGGTCTCGCTACAAGCCTCTGCTTGGCAAATGCTCTGTGTACAAGAGTCAGCTCAAATGACACCTCAGAAATGACACTGCCCTTCCTGGTCCTCTCTGCCCCAAGGACTGCCACCACCTCCCGTCTTCAGCGGACACACCCATGACAGCACCTAGAGTGTGGGCCTCTTTGTGGGTACTGTGGTGGTTACCAGTTTTATTTACTTATTTATTTAATTTACTTATTTATTTATTTATTTATTTACTTACTTACTTATTTTTTTGTTGTTGTTACCAGTATTATTTTTTTAAAGATTTTATTTATTTATTCATGATAGACATAGAGAGAAAAAGAGGCAGAGACACAGGTAGAAGGAGAAGCAGGCTCCATGCCAGGAGCCTGATGTGGGACTCGATCCCGGGTCTCCAGGATCGCATCCTGGACCAAAGGCAGGCGCTAAACTGCTGAGCCACCCAGGGATCCCTGTTACCAGTTTTAAGTGACTCCACCCACACCTGTTCATTGCAGGTCAAACACCTAAAGGTTCTTAGCCATGTCTAGAGAAGATGCTAGCAATCGCCAGCCTCACCCGGCTGAGCTGCAGCCCCACCTAAGCTGGCTAGCACAGGGCTTTGGGGACCACGCTCAGAACAAGTCAATCTCTCCCTTCATGTTGGGCAAGGGCCTTCCTTTCTAGGCCTCTCTTGGTCTTCAAGCATGAGCTGGAACAGGCATTAGGACCTGATTTTAACCCTGAGATTCTTATTTCAGGAACTGGCGACTTTTTTGGAAATGTCCCTTCACACTCAAGCGGCAAAGCCCAATTTTACATTTGGGTCCAGAATGAAAACACAGGGGAGGCCCTGATGTGGGCTTACTTGAGGGGGCTTCTTCACTCCAGAGGTAAGGGACCGTCTGCTCTGGGGAGCTGCTGTCCAACCAGATGCCAAATTGCTGTGGAGACATGAAAGAAAGCATCACCATGGAGCAGAGCCCATTTTCAAGGGCAGAGAAGTTGAGATGAAGCTATCAGACGGCTGATGTGAGTACACAACACACACAATTCCTTACTGCTCATTTCCTGGAAAGAGGCCGGGAAGTGTTCAGAACACTCACCTCATCAGCCTGAACCTTTGCAATCAGATCTTTGAATGCAGGGAGACAGCTCAACCTCACAACCGCCTCAGCCTGCTCCACGGTCAGGCCCTGGATCTTGGGTGTGGAGCCAGCACTCAGGACAATCTCCTTCCCTCTTAAGAAGTGCTGGAATTCGGCATCGTAGGTGGGCTCCCTGGGAAGGGGGCAATAGGTTAGCGAGGGTCTCAGATTCATTTCTGCCTCCACTAGAAGAGTTTTCCCCCTTCTTTAAGCTCTCATAAAATGCTAGTAGGCAACCCACAAAATGATGACGCTCTGCAGGGGCAAGTGTGGTAGGGCGGCCGACCTTACCCGATGGTGCCCTTCAGCTTGATTCTGGCCAGCAGCATGGCGAAGGTGATGTGGTCCTGGTGCAGCATGCCCCTGGCCACGCGGTTGAATGCCACCTGGAGGTAAGAGCAGGCAATGCTGCTGTCCCCGGAGAACCACCTCCCAGCTTCCCTCCCCGGAGACAGCCAAGTGCTGGGCGCTCTACCTGGAAGAGATCCTTTGTTATGATGGAGAGGCGCTGCGTGTGGTCAGTGATGCCCTTGAGGTTTGGGTTCTCATACAGCACGTTGTGATAAATGTCCAGGAAAAACTGGAGGGAGTACTGGTAGAGGAAGTGGATCTGGAAGGGAGAGGGTGATGGCTGTTAGCTGGGAGAGCAGAGGGCAGCATGTGGTCCTGCAGCAGGGGGCTCCTGTGGTCACCTGCTTCAGAGATTCCATGGTGAAGTAGATGCTGCTGCAGGCGGTGGACAGCGGCAGGTACTGCTGCGACACGGTCTCCACCTCCTGCATGACGATGTCTGTCTCCTCCACCTTCCTTGTCACCTCGGCAGCCTCTCTCTTGAGGTTCTCCAGAGTTGTGATGATAGTGTCATCGTCCAGAATGCGCCCCTTCACCTCATTCAGGGCTTGCAGCAAGGACTTCTCCAGCTGACGCAAGCGTAGCTGGAATTCCCCTAAAAGATCACAGTATCCCGAGTTCACTAGCACTTACGCTCTTTGAGAAGGAGAGGTTGCCTGAACAAACCTGACGTGCTCTAGTCCCTTCAAAGTGCACCCCTGACCTGCCCCAAAACTCCTGAAGCTACGGACCCAGGAAACACACCTTGAAGTTTAAGAAGGTCGGAGCGCTTTTCATCCACGTCAGGCCTTTCTGCTTTAAGAACTTCATTCAGACACTGGCTCTGTAAACTGCTACGGGTGACCGTGAAGTTGACAAATGTGACCCGGGAACACAAGTCTGGTGGGAACTCCACCTGCCAAAAGGAGTAACAGAACAGTCCACTTTGTCACCTGAGCTGTGACACCAAGTGCCACACCAACTGTGTATCTGAGGTGTATCTCGTTCCTTACGGTTGGATCTCGGGTGGATAGGAAGATGACAAATGATGGTGACAAGTCTATATCCTGGTCGCCGAGGGTGATCAGCACTCTCCCCCCTGTTCGCCGAACCTCGCGGTTCAATACTGGATTCAACACTGGGTCATAGCTCTCCACGTCCTGTGTAGCACATGGGAAGTTTAACCATCAGGGATCTGCAGTATTTATTTTCACCTAAATAACAGTGCATTGACGCCACCCTCCTGCTCCAGATAAATGCACCTCAGAAGCTACCTACCCGTGTGAATCTGCATCGGCCAGTACGGTAGGCACGGGCCACCTGTGGGCCCTTAATTAAAACACTCAGTTCCTTAGTCACACTGGCCACACACGTGTCCACCACACTGGGCAGCACAGATCAGAGAACATTTCTATCACTGCAAAAGTTCCAGTGGATTGTGATGACCAAGATCAAGCAAATACTGTTTTGTTGGACTGACTTTTTACAGACCTTTGACATCAAACAAAGTCTTACAAAGTTCAAAAAGTACCACTGTTTAGATCCCATACTTCAGTTTTATGTCCTATCAACTGTCGGATGCACACACCTGCACCAGAAGGGGGTTCCCAAACCTCAGCGCGCTCTCCAAGTTCTTCCGGAAGGCATCGTCCAAGAAGCTGGTGCGTGTGATCTTGCGGTCCTTGTACTCATTCATGATGAATTCTGTGGCCTGGCCAGACGGGTCGATGATCAGCGGGTACCTGAAGGTGAGGCAGCAATAGAGCAGGTTCAAGGAGCCCCGACAAAGACAATGGGAATGCCGTACCCACTGCTCCAGTGCAGTCTCCAGTCTCCCATGAAGACAAACAGGACAAATGGTTGATGCTAAAGCCATCTTTTTGAAGGTCTTCTTTAAGGAGCTAACAAAGTCACAGACTCTCTGGAGCAGGGCTATAGTTAAAGTTTCTCTTCTCGCGGGGACACAGGTTCTTGTCTCAGCATTCAGTACATGCTTTTCTGCAGATGCTGAGCACACTACACTAGAGTTACTGTTTTATGTGTTCCTGACCTTCTAGACCCTTTAGGAACTTGGGTGTCAGCAACCATGCTGCAGCAGCACCCAAGGCTCATGGGCAGAAAGGGTTTAAACCACCAGGGACCCTGACAAATGGCAGATGCAACTTAGTTCTCAGAAGGAGCCTGTGAGAAGGTACCGTCAGCATCAGCACATTTCTTTTACGAACAAACAAGATGGGATACTAAGAGGCTATGGCAGGGTGCCCAGGGTCACACTGCCAATTAAAAAACTTTTTAAAAAACATGTACTGCACATACACGTGCTTGCATAAAACTTAGAAGCTATGAAAGGGCAGATAGTGGGAAAAACCACCCCCTTCTCCTGTATTTGGTTGCCAGTTTCTGGTCTGTGTACTTGGGAAAAGATCCAGGTATTTACAGACACACGTGGGGGAGTGGGTGTGGGTGCGTGTGTCCACAGGGGGGCCACACTCGCCCTCACATGGCACTTGCCCCCATTGCTCACTGCCTGCTGGAGTGGCCCTCTGCACGCACACTGTATGAGTGGTCTGGTCTACAAGGACCCCAGCCTCCCACCCCTGATATACATAGTGACGTGTGAACCAGCCCCCACGAGGAGCACCACAGGTGCTTTCAGTGTGCTGTTGGTCACATATGCAGGCTACTGTTGAATAAGTACCTAGGAGTGTGTATGTCTCACTGAGATGAACACAGCCCTGTATAGACCATGAGCATGGGTCGATGATCTCACCAGCACCATCTGGCAAGACATGGAGCCTGAGGGTTTGCTCCCAAAATAAATCACACCCACAAGTCTTCATCCTCTTTGTGTCCCTGGGACAGTGATATACGTCAAGGGCTCGAGGATTTGAAGATTCTGAGATAAAAACACCAAGGATGTCTGGGTGTGAGAGCTGCCGCAGAGGCAGCTCGAGCTCCCGAGGGCCAGGGGCCCCGTATGTGGGATGAGCCCTGAGGACCCCCTGAGCCAGTGCTAAGCCTGCCATCCCTCCAGTCATCCTCCACTTCTGACTCTGGCTTCTTAAGCCATAAACCAGATACCAGTTTCCCCTTTAAATCTTTTCAGCTAAGTATTTTCAGTTATAATATTTGGAGAGGGTCTGTTTCACTGTCCACTGATTCTCAGCCCTGCCAATCGGCTATGAAAGGTTACATGACAAAGGTTCCTTACAGAACAATTCAGACAGTCAGAAGTGAGGGTGAGGATCATGTGCACCCCACCGTCAGAGGGGCGCTGAGCCTGCCTGCACCATTTGCCTACTTCCAAGTTTCTATTCATTTCCTCAAAGATGCGTTTTGAAAAAAACAAACAAAAGAACGGGACCACTGCACGTAGAAACTTTTAAGCTGCTCTCTCTTTGAGCGAGTCCGTACCTGTTGAACCGCTTCAGCATGATGGCATTCTCTGTACACAGGTCATCCGCAGGTAAGGAGCTGGCTTGCCAGCGGAGACGCTCGTCAGCATTGGAGAGGTACTCCGTCCGTGCGATGTCTGTACGGAACTGAAAGGTGAGGGAAGTTACCCTTCCTTTTCAGAACTACAGGTGCGTGATTTCAAGCCAGACTCGAACAGGTGAGTGGACACCAGTCTGGCCCACGCCTTTAACACCTGTTTGGAATTCCCTATGGACACTTACCTGGATGTTGGCTTGCTGCAAGTGGTGGGACCAAGTGGTGAACAAGTTTTGGCGCATCTGCTGGTCAAAGTAACCCGCATAGGCAATGAACGCCGCTGACAAGAGGCAGTCCCCAGCAATAGTGGACATCTGGTTTTTGAAAGTCTCACTTGTTTTTTCCCATCGTTCACGTTCAGCAGACAAACTCTTCAGGAGAGCAGTACTCCGGTTTACCTAAAGGGAAAATCAAACAGGATTTATACCATAAAGTGAAAATCTGTTCCTCCACAGGACTCTGGGTGGGCTAGAGACAGAAACAGACTCTAGTTGTTCACAGTCCCAGAGGAGATGGGACCCAGCTCCCCCACGACTGAGGAACCTAAGCAGGGTGTGAGGGGGTGCAAAGAAGCAAGAGTCAGCCTTGAGATGTACAAGGGAGTGGAGATAGACCAGGAAGAGGGCCTGGAGTGGAGGGTTGGCCAGAGGGAAAAAACACTGCTGGCAGAAGAGGAGAATATTCTGCGAATTCAGGAGGAGTATTGGCTTGGTGATAGACACAGCAGTGGGCATGAGGCCTGGACAGACAACCAGGCCTTTGGTGACTCCACTGAAATAGAGGCAGGCAAACAGCCAGGCTGGGGACTGGTGTGGAGAGGGGGCTCACTGGCTGCAGATCGCCTCCTGGTATCCACCTGTCCTAATCAATGCCACTCAGAAAATACTCAGGGAAGCCAGCACGACCGGTCAGACACAAAAAAGCTAGCTGGCGGAGATGAATGTGGGGCACACACATGAGAATGTGTGTTAAGCCCTAGGAGCACCTCGTGTTAAACCCCACAAAGACAGAATTGAGGGGAGTCAGCAGTAAAATGGCACATGTTTGATGACAATCTTACTTTTGCTTCAACAGCAGCCA